>NW_023416308.1:85357376-85764876 GCF_014176215.1 Rousettus aegyptiacus
GGGCTTCAGTAAAAGCACATCTGTCCGTTTCATAGGTGAAAAATGGTATCTTATTGTTGTTGCAATTTTTAACTTTAATTATTAATATTTATATACTTATCGACCTTGGTGGTTCTGCTTTATAAAGTTACTGTAGTTTTCCATTAACTTTTACCCTTTAGTGTTAGTGAAAGGAAATCCAGGGTCCTTGAACAACACTATAGTGGGCTCTGTGGTAAGAAGCGCTACAGTTGAAATTGACCTCCTAATTTTAATATGGGACAAGAAGCCCAGGGTAACAGAAGCCATGTAGCAGCACGAAATGACCAGAGGCAAAATTAGCGTGGTTCTCGTAATAGACATTAGAGCTAGAATTCTAATCAGAAGAGTCTTAACCAAGGAAAATGCTATGGCATAAAAAGTAATCAGTAAGACCATAGATAATCAGGCAGACAAGAAGAACTGCCCTGCGGATGTTCTTCAACCTCTCCTCTAGCCATCCCGTCGCCTTCTCTATGGGTTCATAAGCAAAGTCACCATGATTGCAAAGACGAAGGGTATGATGGACTCAGCAAAATGGATTTGCTCTTGCCAAGGCTGGCTGACTGCTGCTAAGTATTCAACTGGCTGGTAGCAGTGACCAAACCTAAACTCCTAATATAGTACTCTATCCTGGGAACAACTGGGTACTCTGGATTCCTTCTGTCGTGGAGGAACAGTGATTTGTCCTAAGTACAACAGATACTTTTTCTAGATTTAGATTTGCTTTTGTCTTCATTACGGGAGAACCACAGAAAATAAAGCTACCCTGAAGCATGACCTATTCTAAAAGTTCAGGAGAATTAATTTTACACTAAAATGAGCAACTGAAAATTATTAAGGTCAAATGTAATACAAAGTTATAAGAGACAAGAACAACTGTACTATCCCAACAGACATTGAAAGAACACTAGAGTGATGTACCCATAAAGAAGATAAAAATCATAACTTTCTATTTCAAAATTAGCTATAGGACAGGAAGAGAACCGTGCAAGAACCATACAAGAAAAAATGACGTAAATTAGAATTCAAAACCTCAGAAATGAGGTGACAACACTCAAAATAAAAATAACTAGAAGGAAAAAAAATACTTAGAAATGAAGAATAAACTAGAAGGAACACCAGAGTGAATGACTAAAACAGATTATTTTGAATTGAAATTAAGAGAGAAAGAGAATTAGAAAGAAAATGGCAAATGTTTGAAGATAAAGAAGATTTAACATGCAAGTAATAGGAGTCCCTGAATAAGAACACAAAGCAAAAGTATACAACAAATATTAAAAACTACGATTCAATAAACCTTTCCAAAAAAAAGGATATGTAACATATCGAAAACACACAACATACCAAAGAACACTGACCTGGAACAAATATTACCAAGATAAATTCTAGTAATTAGTGGCCTTTAAAGAAAAAGAAACAATTCTTTTGGCATAGAATAAAAACTAAGGTTATCATCAGACTTTTCATCCGCAATGCTTTGTACCAGTAAAAAATGAAATAATCTATTTAAGACATTCAAGGAAAAAAATGTGAGCATATATCCAGGAAGATCTAGGGCAGTTAAGGGGAAATCCCCATAGTAACATCCTCCACATTTTGCAATTTCGGAGTTCCTAAGTTTACTAACAGGTTCCCTTCCTTAAAACATTTTTCAAAAGTCCCACCGTATACTCTAGGACTCCAAGTCTTCTATTGGTTGGACTTTTCATGTGAACAGCTAACTAAGGAATGCAACTGTGACAGTTACCTCTGCCTGGCCCTCCAGATCCACTCTCCGCCCTTCCCCTCCCTGCTGTGTACCCAGGAGGCTGGCATGTGAATTGTATCAGCTTCCTTATCCTCCAGCTTCCTGTTGGGTAATATCAGTGGGAAGTACTAGTGGGTTATGAAAGGAAGGGAGAACAGTGATATCAGACTATTCATTTCTCTCCACCCCTTCCTTCAAAACTGGCTATATTCTTCAAGAGACCACAACTTGTACATGCAGCTCTCCTTAAACAGCTACCTTCTATGGCTTCCTGTAATGACTTCCTCCTCATACTTTTCCTGGCCTAGGGAAGGTAATAGTTTCCAGTATGCTGCATCATTCCTCACTGGTTTCCCTCAATCTTTCTCACACCTTTATAAATAATCTCTTTACTAAACTCTCCTCGAATACTCAGTTCGAGTTTGTCATCAGTTTTCTGTGAGGACCATGCATCATACAGCCAGGTGATTAAGACTGTGACATGAAAAAGAAAGGCCAAGATTGACCAAAAAACATACTTCAAAGGAAACACATACTTTAGAAAACAGAAGGAAACTTATTTTAAAAATCTAATAAGTACTGTTGGAAAAAATTGAGAGAATATTACATTTATAAAATAATTATTTTAAGAAAGATGCAATGAAGAAAGAAAAACCAGAGAGAAATTGAAAATGAAAAAAAAAATTGTTTACCAAAACAAAAAGTTCAAATAAAGTTTGGATAATAAAGTCTAGAAAATCTCTTAAATATAAGAAATATAAAATTATAGCAAATATAAAGGGAAAAAAGACATACAGACTCAATTCACATAGTTTAATGTCCAACTAGTAGGAGCCTGAGAAAGAGAGACCAGAAAAAATCAAGAGGGAGAGAATTAATATTAATTGAAATAATACATGAACATTTTTCCACAGAAGGAAGTCATGAGACTTAGAATTGAAAGGCTCTGTGAGCTCTGAACAAGATGAAATCAAAAATCCATACCTAAGACATTATAAAAACTTCTGAAGAAAAACAAGTCATAGATGAAGGAGTATAAATCAGACCAGCATAAGACTTTTCATCAGCAACAATGGAGGCTAGAAGATACTGGTTTTAGCATTTGGTGAACAGCTGCTCATGATTTTTCAGGGGCTAGTAATATTCCCACCCCATTCCAACAGCCTGAGAAAGGTAGCAAAAGCATACCAAAAATTAACTTGCCATCCTTCCTTGCACACCTGTTCCTCTTTTAGAGGTCCCATCTTGATGAAAGGCATCACTTTCTACCTAGTTACCCAAGCTAGGGCCATTCAAAACACTTCCCTCAACTCTACTGTCCAAAGAAACGCCAATTCCTACAGCTTCTACCTCCTAAAAATCTCTCCAATCATATACTCCTCATCACTCTCTGCTCAGCTTTTCTCCTTCGGATTATTGCGATAAATGCGGTTCGTGCCGCCAGCCTTCCTTTCAGCAAGTCATCGTCTACTCTGCAACCAGAGTGACATTTCTTAAATTCAGATATCACCACGTTGTTCCCCTGCTGACAATCTTTCAACAGTTCTCTTCAGTTTTAAGATGAGGTTTGGAGTCTTTGGTTTAGCTCACAAGACTCTTCATAATCCGGCCTAGACCAGCCTCTCCAGCCTCTTTGTGCTCCTTCTACCTTCTGCTCCTCTTTGAAAGAGCTCTTTGCAGCTTCCTGGATACATCATGCTGTTTCATGCCTTTGTGCATTTGGAAATGCTGCTTTTTCTTCCCAGTAAGCTCATTTTCCTATTTCATCTAGCTAAGCACTTCTTGCCCTTCAAAAGTCAACTTGAGCAGCGCCTTTTCTGTGAGGTTTTTCTTACTTTGCCTTGCTTTGATCCCTGCCCCTAGGCAAAGCTCACAGTACCCATCTGCCTGAGAAGAGAATTTGAGCAAAAAAACAAAACCTTATTAAGTATCTACTATGTGCCAAAAATTATAGTAGGGAAACAGAGTTTATGTAGCTTCCCTTAAAAACTTAAAGTTTGGTAGGCAAACCAGAAAGGCAAAACATCATTTCATCAACATGGGGTTGTTGAGATAAGTATTTGGCTATTGCAATGAAGAGGTAGAAGCCTGGACAAGTCAGAAAAAGTGTGACAGTAAAGGTCAGAGTAGAGCTGACCTTTGATAATTTTGGAACAGGAGGAAACTAGAGATGTTGGCAGGAGCTATAAGATAGAAAAGTTAAGACTATGCTATAGGCAACCCTGATAAATACCTGGTATTTATGGTGCTATGTCTTCCTTCCATGCCCATGCAGTCTTCCCAAATCAGTGACAGCAGCCTAAAAACAGACTTGGGACTCATTTGCATGCAAGAGCTCCAGAATGTGACATTTGATCACAATTCATTCACTAGATGAAACTCAGGGACTACTCTTGTCAGATTTGTACTTGAGACTGGATCCCCCTGGCAGCCATGATGAAAGTGGATTACTTATAAGCCATGGGCCTATGGTTGGCCTCAGTCTTAAAACACCACCTTAAATATCTGGAACATAAATTGTAGAGCTGCTCAGAGAGTCGCTGCAGAAAGATGGCCACTTAAGAAAGAATCTGAGCCATGGTGGCTTAGAAGCAGATTGCCTCAATTTCATGTTATGCCTCATTGCTGAGTCAGGCTCAGCCAGGGACTTTCATGAGAATTTTGTGTCATCTTTGTCTTGAGATGGATTTATTTTTCTTATTTAGGATCAGGGAAGATCAGCACTATTCATTCGCCAGGTTACATAGGCTAATCTTCAGTAGTCAGGCAAGTTAAGAGTATAAAACAATCTGTAAAGTGACACTGTTAAAAGGGAACCTAAGCTAAGATGCCAGTGGCCACTGGAACTTGTACAAAAGCTCAGAGGGCACATTCTCCATAATTTTGAGATCTATTTTTCAGCTACCACCACACACTCTTTCATACATAACGAGAACTATTTCCTCCTGGTGTAACTTGTGAGGCAGCGGTATGTTTCCCTTTCATTGCAGGGTGAGGACAGAGAACAGATTACTTCACACAGCCTTCTCGCCTTACTGTTTTCCTCAAGAACCCAAGAAGGGACTTGTGAAACCTGAGGAGCTTTCTCTTATGTCCTAATGAGCAGAAATTGATGAGAAAATAATAAGATTAGAGAATTAAACCTTTGCCCTTCAGAAATCAGGGCTGGCGTCCAGCAGGACTACTAGACACTGTACAGAAATATATTTATTCCAGTAAGTTCCTTTCTAACTTAGGTTTTTATTTATAAATATATTTGTCTGTATGTGTGTGTGTGTGTGTGTGTGTGTGATATGTACATTAAGACAACTTGCCCTCTTCAGAGTGAGAGTCTGTCATTCCTTAAGGATTATTGACTGTCAACACGGTATTAGATTTTTTTTTTCTTACTTACTAGTTGCCTCCAAACATCTATCCTTTTCCCTTTCTTTCTTACAGGGTCTATAGGCTTTCTGTAAAAGGACCAGATAGTAAATATTTTTGGCTTTGTGGCTATATGGTCTGTTGCACATATTTAATTATGCTATCATAGCAAAAGCAACTGTAGGCATTATGTAAATGAATGGGTGTGGCTGTGTTGTAATAGAACTTTATTTACAAAAACAGGCATCGGGCCAGATTTGGCTTGTGGGCCAACATTTGCCAACCCCTGCTTCATAGTGTCCCAAGCAATAGTCTCCCTTGCACCTTTGGTCAACGAGACATCAGCAGACTACTATGACGGATTTCTGGAAAAGCTTCTGTTTTCCTAATAAAGGTGTCATCACTCCCTTTTTCCTTTTCCTTTTTCTTTCTTCCTTTAACATGAGCCTAAAGCCTGGAGGAGCAGTAACAATCTCATAAAAATGAGTTTACAAGCATGAGGACAAAGAAAGAAAGTGTAAGTCTCTGACAGTATTGTGGCCCTCACTCTGCCCTGGGTGCCCTACTCGATGACTCCCCTATTTGTTTAAGCCACTGTTAGTCAGATTTTCTTTTTTTTGTAACTCACCACACTCCTAACAGATGTATAAATAAAAGCAACATATGTGCACTATAGAAAACTTAGAAAATACAGAAAAGCTGAAAGGAGAGGGGGAATCATACATAGTCTCACCACCCATAAACATATAATGTTACAGAATGAGGAGAACATTCTCCATACTCTCAAACTTACCTTTCTTGGACCGTTGCAAGGCAACCGCAATTATACTTCTGAGTACAAAGCACCAAAAGTTTGACTTTCTTACATCATCTCATAAGCAATCTGGATGCTACAGATAAAGGCTTTTCTAATAGTAGAGTGATGACTCTTGGCACATGTGGCCCTTATCATAAATCTTTAAAAGGGGCAGCCTTTTGACAGCCAAGGAAACTTTTCACACCTGAAACTCTACCTCAGGATTAAACCCCCACCCTTCTCTGTCAAACACACACACACACACACGCAAACCTCCCTGTCATAAGGTAAACTGCCTATAGATGCAGGAAGAGACCAATATATTGAAGGAACAGAGTAGAGAGCCTGGAAACTCAAACATAAGTGAAAGGGATTTGGTAAAATTCAACAGAGGGGACACAGCAAATAAGTGCAGAAAGGACAGAGTAGTCAACCAATGGTGTTGGAACAACTGGATTTCTACATGTAAAAAATAAAATTATATTCCTACTTCACTTTAATTCCTAGGATTGAAGACCCAAATGTAAAACACAAGCTTTTAAATCTATTAAAAGAAAATATATGACAATATCTTTATGTTCTTGGGTGGGGAAGAATTTCTTGACAAGATCTACCATGAAGAAAAGAGTTAGAAATATAGCTATATTAAAGTGAAAACCTTTGGTACATCAGAAGACATCATTTTTAAAGTACGAAAAGATAAGGTACAAGATGGAAGAAGATATCTGTATCCCAAATATATAAAGAAGGTCTATGGATTAAAAGGAAAACCCAATGGAGAAATGGGAAAAGATACAAACAAGTAATACACAGAGAAAAACTGAATGAAGCAGCAACATGAAAGATGTTCACGTTCACTATCCATTAGGACAATGCAGATAAAGACAAGTTGCAGATTTTCACTCACTGTGTGGCAAAAATTTTAGAAATGAAAGAGATGGCAGTGTTGTGGAAAAAAAGAACACCCTTGGTGGCAATGTACATTGGTGTAGCCATTTTTTGGAGAGTAAAACATAATGAAACCTTTATTGAATAAGCGAAACTCAATAGAGTATAGGCAGAGATCAACTTTTGTTCTTTCCCATGCCTCCTCTGGAATCTGCTCTGCCAAACAGTTCTTTCTCTGCTCATAGTACCTTCGAACACTATGAAATACCAATAATAAGCCTGACTTGTGTCCCCTCCAAAATTCATATGTGGAAGCTCTAACCCCCAATGTGACTGTCTGTAGAAACAGGGTCTTTGGGAAGTAATTAAGGTTAGATGAGACATAAGGGCGGGTCCCTAATCCAATAGGACTATGGCCTTATAAAAAGACCTCTTTCTTTCAACATTTAATACATTTTCTTATTGTGAGAACATATCAGAGAATACTTTAAATAATTTAGAATCTAAAAGTATTTTTAATCAGGACACAAATGCTAAAATCTGTGAAGAAAAATGTTGATATATTGAATCATGTATATTCTATATTCCACATGACTGACTTCATCAAAGTGAAAAATGGAAACAGCACAAGAGAAGAAAATAATTGCAAGGTATGTAAGAGATCAGTGGACTGTCATCCATAAACCTAAGGATGTCCAAAAATCAATAAGAAAAGAAAACAAAAATCTCTAATAGAAAAATGAGCAAAGGATATAAAAATGCATTTCACAGAAGAAAAATTGTGATGAACAATAAATGTCATATGGTAATCAACCTCTCTGGTAATCAAGAAAGTGTACATGAAAATAACTTACCAAACTGGCAAAAATTTAAATAATGATAACAACATACATTTTGATGAGGAAGCAGGTATCGATAGGAATGTAAATTGGTATGGTCTTGTTGGAAGACAGTTGGCTAGCATCTACCCAAGTTTTAAAGGTGCTTATATTTGAAAGAGCATGTGTCCACGAACTTATTCTAAAAAAAAAAAAAGTGCATACATTGCTCCACAGGAATGTATAAAGACGGTCATTGCAGCATTGTTTGTCATTGCAAAAAAAAGTGGAAGCCTAAATATTAATTTTAACATTCAGAGGAAAATATAAATGATGATATGTTAAAATTATGAAATTTTATGTGGCATTTTTGATGGCATAGATAATTATGACCTGAAATAGAAAAATTTCCCAAGCCATATCATCAGGAGAAGAGAAAAAGTCACAGAAGATGATAAATAGATAGATGATACATCAATATATAGATGAATAAATTATATAAAATAAGTCAATTATAAAAAAATATGTTAGAAATAAATCTATTGTAAGATTTAGATATTTTTTACTGTCTGAAATTGGAATGTGCCTCACAGATTTTGGCATGTTGTAACTTAACTGGTAGTGTTTTCCCTTCTTAGATGTACAGAAAATAATGGTACTTTTTAGACGATGGAAAGGATAAGCACCAAAATGTTAGCAGAGCTTACGATTACCTCTATTTAATTCTGTAGTGCTTGAAGTTTTTACAAAGAGAAGGTATTCATGAACTAGTTGTATAAAAATCTTTAAATTGAATTATCCTGTTTAATCTTTATTACCGTAAATCCTTTTTTGTTTTCTTTTTGTTTGCATTTGCCTAATATATCCCTACCCCATTCTTTTATTTTCAACCTTTAATATCATATTAAGTCATCTTTGGTAAGCAGTCCTTGGATTGTTTTGTTACTTTTACTCCAACATGAGTTTTTGCCTATTTTTAAAGAGGTTTAAAAGTGTTGACATTTGTTGACATAACTCTTATGGCTGGTGTTACTCCTGTCATCTTGCTTCATGCTTCACATTTTGTTTACTTTCAAGTTTTTTTTTTTTGACTTTCACTCTATGGATAGCATTTTTGTTTGCTTTTATCTTCTGCAGTAATTTGGAAACTAGACTTCCTGCTTTAAATTCTATGAGTGATCACTAAATTATGAGGTAATTTTTAAATTCAAATGTATCAGCCAGGATTTATTCAGGAAAGCAACTCTCTAGATTATTCCAGGACTAAAATATTTAATACGGGAATTAGGGCCTGGCACAACTTTGGAAGAGCAAGGCTGTGAAGGTCAGTGAACCCACCATCAAGATCTGAGCAAGAAGATCTAAAGCATGTGATTCTTGGGACTCATTGAGAAGCCACTGTAAAATAACTGTCCCAAGAGAACAATGACTTTTCCTTTCAGTCTTCTCAGGAGTATCTCTCCCCAGCAAACTCTAACCCAGAACCACACAGGAAGGCTATTCTAGGAGGGGTAGTTCCTGGCTTCTCTGTAGCCATGCAGAATGATAGATAGCAAATTGATAATAGACAACCAGAAGAGCATACTGATTGTTTATTTAAAAACAAACATTAACTTTTTATTTTTCTTTAAATGGAATAAGAAATCAAGTATTCTTCTTTATCTACTTTCCCCCATTTCCAGTAATTTTAACTGAACAATTTAAAATATAATTATCCATTTCAGTTTTTTTATACAAGCACATATATAACTTTGTGTGTGTGTGTGTATGTGTGTACATGTGTACATGTAACTGGTGTCAGTATTTATTTCTAGTTATTTCCCCCTACTTGTCCTAAGCTCTTACTTTGGATTCATTTCATGATATTTGGTAAACATTCTCAGGGAAATTTCAGGAGGAGTGAAGGAGACATACATTCTTAGTTCTTGCATTTTTGAGAATATCTTTCTGCTGTTATGTCAAATAGATAACAATTTTCCTGAATTTATAGGTAATAATCTCATTTCTACATATTTCTATAGACATTTCTTCATCACCTCTTGGTACTCGTTACTGTGAAAAGAAGGCCTAAGAAAGGCCAATCTTTTTTCCTCTGTCAATAGCTTTCTTTTTTTAAGATTAGCTAATTCTTTCCTTTGAAGATTTTTAATTGCCAATATTTTCATAGCTGTTGATTATTTCGGATCAAATATATTGAATACACACTTAATTAGGTGGTCGATTTTGTTTGCAAAGTCAAGAATATTTTCATTCATTATCACTTTAGCTTTCTTTCCTCAATAGTATTGATAAGGCAGATACTGGGATCTGTTTTTCATCCTAACTATACCTTATCTTTCATTTACATACCTTTTCTTCTGTTTTCTAGTAGAATTTCTTCAGTTATCCTTACATCAATATACTTTTAATACAGTGTCAACTTTATTATTTTTCTCCACCCAGAAAGGATGACAATGTGTACTACATTTTAAATTCTATGAAGTCACTTCTAATTTGGCCAATCGTATTTTCAAAAGACTTGTTTCTATTTTATGGGAGAATTTCAAAAATAGCAACCAAAAACACAAGTCAAATACTGTCTAAAAACATTTTGATTTTATGCAAAAAATCTATATCAGAGGGAGAAAAATCTACATTTTACTCTAGAATATTGGGCCATTTTTCTCCTTATGTTAAAGTTGATTTTCATAGCCTGTGTTAAATTTTCTCTCTTTAATCATCCTTTTAAAGTGAAATATATTTACGGCAAGGCTAGAAACTTAAATATAATTCACCCAGCTCCAGGTTGGAAAGAGAGGATAGTAGGTTTTCTGTTCAGTGAATAAGCAGGCACCATATAGGAACCATACTTGTACATTTCACCTACTTTGAAGACTTCTCAGACACCATTAAAGACACAGGCTTAGGGGAAACTCTCTAGGAAGCACATAATCCATAAAATGCTCACAAATCAAATGGTGGTTTCTGTCCTGGAGTAGAAATTAAAATCTCTGGAGTGACTAGAGCTGTGAATCTGGGATACACTGCAGTGGGGCACTGCAGAAAGAGCTCAGTGTTGACTGCTGAGAGAGGCCGAATGTCAGTTCTGACCCAGTGTTAAGGAGATTATTTCATTTGCTCCAGAATCTGGAGAATGCACATCTCTTGCTCATATACCACAAGGACAGGCTGGCATAGATAGTGTCTACATTTGGGGGTTAAAAATGAAAAAGGTGTGATTGATTACCCTGGAAGAAATGGATGGCCATTTATTTATACTCCTAAAGATATAGGGGGAAAAAATACAAATAGGATTAAAGACAAAAGTGAAATCATTTTCAGTCAGAGACTGAGCCAAAAAAGGGGCCCAGGTCCTCCTCCTTACCCAGAGTGCCCTTTAGTTTGGCATCCTGTCCCTTGAATCAGAGTCATTGTCTGGCCTTTAGGCAAACACTGGCTCCATTGTGATTCTGCAGAGGCAGCCCCACTCGCACTGCTTTCTACCCGCCTGGGGCTTCTTTGGGCTTATCCCATTGAGCTGTGACTCAGGCAGCTAGCCAGGAGGCCCTCTCTCCAGGGCGGTGCCTTGAGATTTGTGCTGATTTATTGCACAAGAGATGCCAGGTAAATCCCTTTGCTGTCCCATGGGAAATGTCAAGTCAGGGGCAAAGTTTGGGTGCTCCCCGATCGAATCCAGGGGTTTGGGTCAGAGCAGATGGTGGCCGGAACTTGCATGTTTATTTATATCCGCTTCTGAGGATATGCAAATGGACCTTAATACTACCTGAAAAGTTCTAGAAAAATTCTAGATTTTGCAAGTCAAATGTCCTAAGGGGTTTTCATGAAATTTAGGGAATGGAGCAATACAGTCTGAAATAGATGAGGTTCACAGGGTGGTTTAGTGCAATGCTTCTTAAACTCACTGTGCATTGCATTTACCTGTGGAGCTTATAAACATGCAGATTCCTAAGCCACATTCCCTGGGTTTCTCATCCATAGGTCTGCAGTCAGGACTAAAAATCTGCATTTTTGATGAGCGTTTCTAAATTCTAAAGCAAGAGGGTCACACCACAAACCTCACTTAGAAAAATACTGGTTTATGGGGATGTTGGAAAAGTAAGCTCTTGAATCAATCTGTTGTGATAAGTGTCTAGGCCAAGAATGGTTTCCTCTGGAATTGCAGAAGGAAAACTATGTTCATTCCCCTCTCACTGGAAGGTTGAGCACTGCCTTGTACCTAAGCAGACTTCCTCAGCAAGCAAGGTTCCTGCAGACTCCAATTATGTGCACCACTGTTGATTGAAGCTATCTCAAAGGTCAAGGGTAGTAGCAGGTAAAGGGAAGAAACCTTCCTTCTTTCAGAGTCAGACTGATGAGCTCAGCTGGGAAAGCCCAGTGTTAGAGAGAAAAAGAATATTGTGATATCAATCAGTGACTGTGTGTCCACACCCCCTCTAAAAAAAAACTACTCCACCCTGATTTCTATGTGGCCATTTCGAATACCATAAGAAGGTGCATCCCTAGCCGCAGCTGATTAGACCAAGGATGGGCACCTGAACCCAAGGCAGATAATTCTCAGGTGAAATCAAACATGAACTGACATGAAAAAATGAACCAGGCCAATGAGATTACCTGTCCTGGGAGTTCGAACTGGAAAACATGGAGAACTCAAACCAGTTATCAGTCATTCACAGTTTATGAAAAGGTCATGTCATGGCAAGAAAGGCTGGGAAAGCTATGATGAACCATAAGTAGGCAAACAATGGGGAAGATAGCAAAGCAGATATGCAAAGAGAAACAGAATTTTAAGAAAATTTTAGAAATGAGAAATCTGGTGAAGAGCACCAACTACAAGCAGATTATAAATGTTCTGTAGCTCAAGGAACATGTAGCCTTACTTGAGCAAGCTTGAGAGGGTCTTCACTCCTAAAATACCCATAAATGATCAAATGGGACCAACATTAGACTAAATGTTTATGTACCACTCAAATTCATATGTTGAAACTTATTCCCCAATGTGATGGTATTAGGAGGCAGAGCCTTTAGGGTGATTAGGTTATGGAGGGCGGCTTATGCATGGGATTTGTGCCCACATAAAAGAGGCCTTAGAAAGCAATCTTACCCCCTTCCACTATTTAGGGCATAGTGAAAAGTCGGCTGTCTATGAACCAGAAAGAGGCCCCTCACCAGATGCTGAACCTGATGGCTCCTTGATCTTGGACTTTCTGCCTCCAGAACTGTGAGAAATAAATCTCTGTTATTTATAAGCCATCCAATCTATGGTACTTTGTTATAACAGCCCAGATGGACTATGACAAACATTTAACAAGCTTTTATTGCATGCAAATTACTTGCTAAGTGTTAAGTGTATTCCTTCTCATTTACAGTCACAATAGCACTAAAATTACACATTATGGTGCCTGCTTGCCTATTCTATTTATCATCCTTACTTCAGAGATAAGGAAAATTAATGAATTGTCTAGTTCTGTCACATGTGGCTCTTAAGCACTTCAAATGTGGCTGATCCAAATTGAGATGTGCTGTAGGTATAAAATGCAAACCAAATTTGAAAATTTAATACAAAAAAAATTTTAAGTATGTAAAATATCTCATTAATCATTCCTGATTGATAACATGTTGAAATGATGTATGCAATGTATCTAAATGTAATATACACACTTTTACTTTTGCTCTTGGGAGCCATCATCATACTGCAAACAAGCTGTAGCTGGACTCTTGTATGGACAGAGAGAGGCCATGTAGGAGCACCTAAGTGTCAGATGTGTAAGTGAGGCCTTTTAGGACCTTCCAGAACAGCCAAAGCGGCCAGCTGAATACAGCCCAAATAGTGTCCCCTGGTCCATGTCACGTGAAGCAAATTACTCTTCTAAACACAGCCAAATTGCCAAACCAAGAGAAATAATGCAGCACTATTGTTTCAAACTACTAAGTTTTGAGGTGGTTTGCTACATAGCAATAGATAATTAAAGCATGGCCTCTGTAGACAATACCCTGTGATAGACAGAACCTGGGAGTGATAACGTAACCATAGATGTTTCCTGCCTTCTGTGATCTTAAAGCCTAAAAGGGGGAATCACACAAATGTGTATAAAAATAAGTTTTTATGGGATCTTGGAGCCAGGGGATAGGTATTTTAAGTTTAACAGATGCTGTTTAAGAGCCTCACCAGGGACTTCATATTTCTTGAATCTGGGGCCTCCTCAGCCCCAGGCCTGCTAGGTAAGCGCTCTCAGATGATCTACAACAGGTCCCAAGTTTACAGACTTGGCCTTTGAGTGGCTGCCTCCACCTACTGGATACCGCAAGGGACCTTTTTATTCACCAGACCCTGGTGAGGAGGGAGGCAGCCACTCTACTTATCTCTCCTGGCTCCACTTAAAGACAGGTCCATAGGTCTAACTGCTGTTTCCAACAGCAGCAAAGCCAGAGGGAAATGATTTGCAAATATGCGTAAATAACACAAATACTGAACTCTTAAAAAGTTTATATTCTCCACTGGGCCAGACTTCCTGATATCCCCCCAAATGTAGTAAATAACAGCGTGTGGGAGCTTTTAACCTCCACTTTCATTTCCAAGGATAGTGTTCATCTCCCCTCCTCCCCTTCTGATTCAATCTACATCAAGGGTCCCCTGGGCCATTTTTTCTATCATGATTTCACTGCTGAAGGTGACATCCAGGCATGACAACAGGTACTCCTTTTTCTCAAGTTGGCCATTTCTATTTCTGTGGCCTTCACGCCTGGATGGCACCCACTTCATTAGGCATTTGCCCCTTGTGCACTCAGAGTCCCTAATTTACATTTTCCCACAATAGTGAATGGCTTACAGGCTGATGAAATACAGTTGCTAAACAGCTAGTAACTGAGCTAGAAAGCCAGCCCTGTAAGGTTTGGACCTAGAGCATTGCTGAGAGCTCTCAACCTGTAGGCATCAACAGGCATCAGCAGGCATCAGCACTGTGGACCACCACTGAAAGTAGAGGCAGAGTGAGGAAACTAAGAGCAACTCAGCCTTGACTCGGTCCAACATTTTGCTAGCCACTTCCCACCCAGGGCTTCGTCAATAACTCAGGGATGAAGGATTTAGTGGTTAAAATCAATCCCATAAAGCAGAGTCACTGTTTAGATTCTACACAGAGTCAGTGCATATGTTAAAAATTGCATATGGTCACAATTATTCTTCAACATCCTTTAATGCCTATGAATAAAGCAGACATTGTTCTGTTTTACAACCGTGAGCAGTAATTCTTATAACCATTAGAAATTTAAAAATATTGTGTTACAAATGAAAGCTAGTAACAGGAGTAAAATCTATGTGTAGATGTATCTTAAAGCATTTTAAGATCACTGTGAAATCCCCAGCCACGGTTATTATTATTCTTTATTCATGTCTAGTAGGGAATGGGGGACAGGTGGAGAATAACAATAAAAAGTCAACAGTCTTGACAGTGAAGCAACTGTTCCAACTATCTTACATGTATTGGTTCATCCACTCTTTACTATATTAGGAATTATTATCCCTATTTTACAGAAGAGGAAACTGAGGCATACAGAAGTTGTGTAAATTACGTGAGATTTCTTACTAGCATGTGACAGCACTCTCAGGAGGAGGTGGTAAATGAGATACTTGTAAAAGGAATATAGGATTTCAATAAATGGAACTGAGATAGATGGGGAAGCATATTAGAGATGGAAGGCACTATGTGAGCAAAAGAGTAAAGAATGGAAAATGTAGAGCAGGTATGGGGAATATACTACTGTGGCTAGAGCAAAGAGTGAGTGAGAACTGGCACAGGAGTCCAAGGCTGGATAACCAGGTGTAATTGTTAATTTCATGTGTCAATTTGGCTGGGCCATGAATATCTAGATATTTGGTCAAATATTATTTGGGATGTTTCTATGAGAATAGTTTTGGATGAGATTAGTATTTAAATCAGTGAACACTGAGTGAAGCAGATTGCCTTCTCTAATGTGCTTGGGCCAGGTCCAATCAGTCGAAAGACCGGCCTCTCCCAAGCAAGAGAGCCTGCCTGCCTCCAGACTTCATCTGCAATATCTGCTCTTCCGTGTTCCACGAGGAACAGCCTTCAGACTGAAACTGTAGCATTAACTCCCCTGGATCTCCAGGCTGCCAACCCACCCTGTGAATATTGGACTTGCCAGCTTTGAAAATCACCAAGTCCTATAATAAATCTATTTCTCTCTATATACACATCCTATTTTAGCCAAAGCACAGGCAAGTCACAGAACTTGAGATCTGGAAGGAACCCTTAACCTACCTCTCTCATTAGAATAGGAAAGAAAGAAGACCACATCTTAGAGAGTTTCAGTGGCTTGTAAAGTCCACACAGCTGGTATATAGCAGAGATGTGGACTAGCTCTTGGCTCAGATCTTTCCTCTCAATCTCTTTTCCACTACAGCATGCTATCTCCTTTGAGTCACACAGGATACAGGTGGAGTTGGTGAGAGGACAGAGCTCTCCTGTGTGTTGCCCAACTACATTCTTTGCTTTCCTTCTCCAAACAGTATATACTATTGGTGTTGGCTCCAAACAGCCAGTGGTGGCCACCATGACATATGTCAATCTGTTGCTATCCTGTGCTGTCAAGCATCTTACAGGTAGGCTGTTCTCAAGAGCAGGCCAGGAGCCAGGTGCAACAAGTGGGCCCCATTCTCAGCCTGACCGTCACTGACTGCTTCCTCTCCAGGCATGATTTTAGGATTTCCCATTCTCCTCCCTATTGCATTTCCTGGTTAAAGTAAATTTTCCTAGGTCAATTCAGCTGTTCTCTGATTCAGGAAAAACTAGACAGTCAGAGAAAAATGAAAACTGGTCAAAGTTATTATGGCCTATTGTTCACACGACAGACACCAAATGATTACCTAAACCTGCACCTCACCCACTTGGCCCCTATCTCATGACCCTGAGTGTTTGAGTGTTTTGTTTGCATTGTTCAAAGGTTCCTGTAAGTTCAAATTTACACCTCCCAATGGAAAAGACAGGTGTAGACAGCACTGTGGCTCTTGTATAATGACCGCTCTGGACAAAAGTACGAGAAATCTCAGCCCTGTCCACTGCTTGCCCTACACTTACATTTCCAACCTACTTGTCTTCTCTGCTTCAGATCCTTTGCTCTAGTCAAACAGGTCTCTTGGATGTTCCCTGAACCTGCCTTGTGTTTTTCCACCTCGAAACCTTTGCCCCCACCACCTGCCCCAATGGAATGTCCCCTCCACTTCTTTCCACCTAGCCACAACAGATTCATTTCACTTTTATTCAACACCGACTGTGGGTCGGCACTGGGCCAGCACTTTCACATGTGTTATCTCATCCTGCAGTGCCCGGCATAAATTTCTTCTTATCTTTGAAGCTTCTGGGGCTATCCCAACTGGAAGTGACCACTTCCTCCTTTCTCTTACACTTATTGTCTGAACTACTCATTTGGCACTTAATACATCCTATTACTTTATAACTAATCATTCATTCATTCATTCATTCATTTAAACTATATTTACTGAGTGACCATTCTTTTCTGGACACCATGGTAGGAACTAGAGATATGGAAATGAAGATGACACCTTGGTTGTCCCCATGAAACTCAGTCTAGTGGTAAAAAACAATATATAAGAAGATGGTTGCCATACATTATGATAAATGCAGGTTAGAGAAAGGCTCCTGTGAGATCACTGACCAGATTGAGCCTTGATGAATTAATAGAAGTCCACTAGGTAAAGATAGGGGGAGAGCACGTTTTCAAGGACAAAGCAGGGGCCTAGAGCCGAGGAGCAGCTGAGTGTGTGTGAAAGAAGCCCCTTCTTGCTAGAATGGAGAATGTCACTAAAGCATGGAATGCACAAGATATAATGGGAAGGCCTGGAACATCAGCCTTAGAATTTTAGATTCGTCTTGAGGGTTGTGGTGTGCCATTGAGGGATTTAAGCAAGGGATAGACCCAAGATTTGTGGTTCAAGATACTTTGGCTACCACTTGAAGAATGAATCAAGCCAGGGAGAGATTTGAGGCAGGGAGCCACAAGGAGGCTGTGGCAAGAACCCAAGGCACTCTAAGAGGGTGGTGATATCTACCTGGGAATGAGGGGCCTCAGACTGAGAAATATCCAAGTGATACCCAGAACACAGAGTGGGAGCCAGGTAAGGCTGAGTTCACATCTGCGTTCTGCCATCAGCCTGTTGTGTGATCGTGGGCAAATAACTTAAATTCTCTTAATCTCCTTCATCTATAAAATGAGAATACTACCTACCTCATTGAGTCGATTTCACTATTACATGAAATAGTGAGTGTAGGCATATACCTAGGGCCTAGGGAGCACTCACTGTTATTGGTATAGGTATCACTGATGTTGGTGTCTTTCCCTGTCTATTTGCTTCAATAATCTGCGAGATCCCTGAGAGCAGAGACTGTCTTATTCATTTTACCCTCATTTTTTATAACAGTGCCTGGCACACAGTAGATGCTCAATCAATTTGTTGAATGAATTTATATCATCACTTACAATTCAGAGCCTAGCAAATTCTTTAATTTCATATTCACTGCCTCATCCTGAAAGAACAAAACCAGGATACAAATTTGACTAAAATCAAACGAGCAGAGATTACTCTAATACAGGTAGAGCACTAGGTTCTTTGCAGCTTGATCCTATATGTTCTTCCCATCTCTTCTCAATTCTCTCCTCTGCTCCCCTCTTCTCTTCTCTGTTCTCATCATGTTTCTTCTCATCCCTTTCTACACCTTGGTCCAAGGCAATCTCATTTACTCACATTACCTAAATCTATGCACTGATAGATTTCCAAATGTATGCCTCCAGCCCTGACCTCGCTTCCGAACTTGAGATCAACAGAACCAACTGCCTACTTGACATCTCTGCTGTCAATATTATGTCTAAAATTACACCTCAGACATTTCCACATAACCTGCTATTCTTCCAGCATATCTCTTTTCATTGGGTGGCACCACCATCCACACAGATGTCCAAGCCATTAATCTGGATATAATCTTTAACACCTCCCTCTCCTTTAGTCTACGCATTCAACAAAATGCCAGACCTCCAAAACAGATCTAGGATCTCTCCTCTTCTCACCATCCCTACTGCCACCACCATCTCTCAGGTGAAGATGATAATAATCTCCTCTTGGTAGCCACACTTGTACTCTTGCTTCTATTCTTAGAGAGCAGCCGGAGAAATATTTAAAATTACATTATCAGACTATATTACTTATTTGTTTAAAAACCTTTAGTGGCTTCTATTACACTTGGTAAAAATTTCAAAATGCTTACCATGATCTCACAGTCTTCTATTATTGGGCTTCCTAATACCCTACTTCTTCTAATTCCAGCCTCTGCTTCCTCACCATTCTCTCTTCAGCTCTTCAAACATCCCAATATCCTCTGGCCTTGAGGGCTTCCTATCTACTGTTTTACGTGAAAGACTCTTACCCTCCCTTTTGTTTAGGTAACAGACAACCCTGACTGATCCGTCAAGTCTCAGTTTAAACGTTTATTCCTCAAAAGAACCTTTCCGTGTGTCTCCCCTTGTAAACTAGAAATGCCTTTAAAGCACACATCGTAATTTTTAATCCTTTATTTCCTTAGAGCACTTATCACAATTTGCAAATGTATGCTTATTTGTGTGACATTTGACATCCATCCCCCCAACCCCAATGTGCATGCTCTGTTATCCACCCCCACCCCCCATCTCTGGGACCCAGCGCAGAGCTGAGTGCATAGAGCACATAGATTTTTATTGAATGAACATGATAAAGGCTGTGAGAAAGAGACAAACCAGAAGCTGAAAGAGTTCAAAAGAGGAGGGATGACCTCTGAATGGTGGTGCAGAGAAAGCTTCAAAGAAGATAAGGCATTTGTTGGAAGCTCTGAAAAATGGGTAGGTTGGAACCAGCTGAGGTGAGTGAGACTGAAGGAATGAGTGGAGGGAGGGGCTTTCCAGGTGGATGGACAACCTGGTTGGAGAAACCCAGATGGTATCTTGGAAATGATGAGTGACCTGGATGTCTGGAATATGGGGCTTGAGAAGGGGAGGACTAGAAAGTGTATGCTAAAAGCTGGCTTTGGGACCTATTCTTAAATCTCCAGGAGATGCTGATGGGTGGCCAAGAGGCTTCTCTTGGACATGGTGGCCCTTCTCTTCCTGGAGTGTAGGTACCTGGGATATTTCACAAACATTTATTTCCCTTATTTAGCTATCCCACAAGCCATAGGGCCCAACACCTTTTAGCCCCTGCTGCTTCCTGCCCCACCCCAATCCCAGGCACCTGGCCGGTAGGCTGCAGCCAATTTCTATTTGCGGTGGAAATGGAATGTTGCTTATTCTGTGATGTTAGTTGTTTAATCTAGTTCCACATTAGGAAACTTGGGACTTTGGACCATTTATAGGGGAAAAATTAGGACAGAATTCAAACAGTTCTTCAATAAGTATTTGACTCGTTTGTATCATATCCAGCTATAGACCCTCTTAACTCGCCGTTGAGGCCTCTAAAAAAAGTCTTTCAGCTGCACACAAGACTTTTTGAGCTTGTTAAAAACACATGCCTGGCTCCTCTATTGAGTAGATTACAGTTTTAAAAGGAAATTTATTAAGTGCTTTACTATTCGTTCTATTAGGTGCTTTCCAAGAGTTAGTTACCTCAGGTAGTCCTCACACTCATCACACCAGGAAAACACTAAGATTTCCCTTCTAGATAGGGGAACCAGCTCAGAGGGATTAAGTAACTTACCCAAACTCACACATCTGGTAGGCTGGCAACCTATGTTTGAATTGAGGTCTGTCTCGTCTAAATCCTGTGCACTCAGCTATTGTGTTATGCGGCTTTTCAAAGACAAGGCATTGGGTTTTGAGGAGCCATCAAGATTAATTTTTAAATAATGTTTTTATTTTAAAATAATTACAGAGTCGCAGGAAGTTGCAAGAAATATGAGCCCTTACCTAACTGTAGTAAGTACGATATCGAAACGATGGAGGGAGCAGACATTAGTACAATTCAGAGTTTATTAAGATTTCCCTAGTTTTACCATCAATGTTATTTTTTAAATTAAATAAAGTTTCCAGGGGAAAAACGAAACAAAACCAAAAACAACTTTCTGAAAGGTCCTTTGGAGCCCTTTCTTCCATGGACACTTGGATGTTCACTGAAGTCCTGGGTTTCTTGGAACAATGGGTCTGAAGAAAGGATGAATCAACACACACACACAGATCCATTCCTCCTGGTATAGGCTCCAAGGAAATGTTGTGTTGCCAAGGGACCTCACTGAAGCCATGCTGCTTTCGCACAGAGAGGACACCTAGCAGGGGAGGTCAACCTAGAGGGACCTGCTGAGACTGTCCTAGTCTGGATGTTTTGAGGCCTCTAAAACCCTCGGGGCTCGCTAAGACCTGGCTCAGCCAAAATGCCTCTTTACCCCTATTGTCTGTCTCCTGGCAGCTGATGATAAGTGATAAGCACCAGAGATAAAACAGGTTTGGGGCTGTGAACCTGCCTGAATCACTGGCAGCCAACCAGGCCATTTTTTATCTGGAAAAACTCCCCCCAGGACAGCCCAAAGAGTGTTTGGGAACCTGAGGGAACAATGGCGGGAAATGGAGGCCCAAGCTTGGGCGTTAGGGCCTTGCCACCCACACTCCTTTGTGCTGTTATTGCTGGCGAAAACAGAGATTTGCTTTTGTTCAGACAGACTCTGTGGGAAGAAGTGCAAATGAGGCTTGGAAATTAAAAGGAAGTAGTATGATGACAAGGGAAGTGTTGGAACGTTGTTTTCCAAGTTTTAGAGATTTCGTTATGAATGATTCTGAGAACTGTCTCCCTGGATTATGTATGTATATCTGCCATCCTAGTGACTATGATAGCTCCTTGCCCACAAGGCCAAATATTTGAAACCATTTAGGGGTTAATTTTCTTGTCAAATTGTTTCATTTCCCAATTTTAGAGATCCTAGAACAAATGAGCAGTCAGACCTTACATTATGCAGGCAAACATTCATCCTCCTTCCTGTGGTCATAAGGGAGATTGGGCTCCGGCCCCTGCGTATCTCTCCAAGTAAAGCTAGTTACTCCTCTTTAACCAGATGACAGTAGGATTGATACGGTGTGTTCATAGTGGACTCACATTAATTTCTAGAGAAACTATTGAAAAAAAAAAAAGAAAGAAAAAGCTCTCTGTTATGGTTGTGTTTCCCCCAAATTCATATGTTGAAGCTTTAATCCGCAAGGCTTTAGAATGTGACCTTATTTGGAAATAAGGTTATCGTAGATGTCATTAGTTTAGAGGTCAGATTGGAGTAGGATGGGCCCCTAATCCAATATGATTGGGATCCTTAAAAAGGAGACATTTGGACACACACATGCACACAGTGAGAGTATCATGTGAAGATGAAGGCAGAGATGGGTAGTATTTCTCAAAGAATGACAAAGATTATCAGCAAACCACCAGAAGTTAGGACAGAGGCATGGAACAGATTCTCATATCCCTTAGACAGATCCAACTCTGCTGACACCTTGATTTCAGACTTCTCGTCTTCAAAACTTAAAATAATAAATTCATGTTGTTTAAGCCACCCAGTTTGTGGTACAGCAGCCCTAGCAAGCTAATTAAGTCACTTAAAATTTTTCTTTCAGAATCTTTCATAGAGTTGATTTCAAGATCACCGATGCATGCTATATGAAATCTACCTTCTTTCTACTTTTAATATTGAAATAGAGCTTATATTTATTATCTTAATACTTCCTCCATTCTCAATAATACCTATAAGCAAAAATAAAAAAAGAAAAAAGAAAAAAAAGAAACCCTGAAATGGTTGAAAGTGATTGTGTTTAAATTAGAATTAATTTTCCCTCTTTCTGGAAAAAAGAAAAAAAGTAGAACTAAAACTACCTGTGCCCCATTCAGGAGATATTTTCTACTGGTTCTTAGTTCAAACGGATGTGGAAACTGATGGTGGCGAAGTACTACCGAGTTCTCAGTAGGTATATTACATCTGCATTGGGCATAAACGGCTCCTTTTCCTTGGATCTCAGATGCACAGAATAGGAAGAGTCTCCAGAAACCCCAAGGAACAACCGTTGCTGCCAGAAAGATGACCTAAGAAAATGAAAGTAGCAGCATAAATATAATCCATAGGAGATGGGGCTCCTTTCACTGCATCTAACCCAACAGTACTGTTCAGAGACAATCAGGACCTCTGGGCTCCAGTGGGCCTTAGCAGAATACGTATGACCCACAGGTCAATGGGCCCCAGTACACGTCTCCTTGAACATGGGGTACTGGCCTTTCTGCCCCACCCCCAAACGCTGCTTGCTCTGGAGTGCTGGTGACTGTAGACATGGGCCAGTCAATCTTGAGTTTGCAGCTTGAAACCCATAGTACTTTCTCTCTTGTCTAGAGATCCTCTTGGGACCTTCTTCTTGGAATGTGGGTTGGGCGCGGGCAGCAGAAAGGAAGGGGACCATTCTCCTTCCTCCTGTTTCCTAGTGTCCCCTTATGCCTGACACATAGACATATTTGGTTTTTGCAAGATCGTCTGCTTTCCCTGCCTAAAGATTAGTGGTTTTGTTACAGATGAGAAGAAAGAAAGGCATGAGGGTGTGGGAAATGTGCGTGGGGGCTTTGCCAGGAGGCTGGGCTTTCACATCTTTCAAGAAGTACTGGGTTTAGAAGACCAGAGCTGGAAACTTTGAGGAACCAGCCAGAACTCTCCTTCCCTTAACTGGGCAACCTCTCGTCCTCACTGCAGCTGCCCTGACTCAGTTTGTCACAGCGTGACTCTCAGCTGACCCATTCTATAAAACAGTGGTCCCCAACCTGTTTGGCACCAGGGACCAGTGCTCCTATGAGAATCTAATGCCTGATGACCTGAGATGGAGCTCAGGTGGTGATGCTGGCGCTGGGGAGCGGCTGCAAATACAGATGAAGCTTTGCTCAGCTCACCTGCTTCTCACCTCCTGCTGTGCAGCCCAGTTCCTAACAGGCCAGGGATCAGTACCAGTCTGAGAGCCCGGGGGGTGCAGACCCGTATTCTAAAGGGTGCTGGAGGCAGATGACGGGGAGGAAGTAGGAGGTGCAGAGGAACTGCGGAGCTGTGTGAGAAACCCAGATGCCAGTGGAAAACTGAATTCTGTAAATGGCTCCACCCTTTTGGGTTGTAGATTCACTCATTGACCCAACAGAGTCCACCTTGGAGACATTCAGAATCCCTTCTCTCTCTGGTTCCCACCCTGCACCTCCCCCATGGTCTCCTGGTCTTCTCCTAGCTGCTTCTCCTGCCTGGCCTCAGCTCCATCTCAGGAAGCTGCGGATCACAGTCCAGATTCCTGGGCACCCCCCAGAAGAGGTTTAGGTCGTTCGGATTCTTCAGACTAGACTATTGACTGAACAAACCTTTTCCCTTGCTAATTTGACTGATTTTCCTAGCTCAACTCAGAGGACTTGTGGTACCAACAAAGTCTGTTTGTTTAAACTATCTCACAAGAAAACCCAGGAAGATGTAAGAAGGGAAGTAAACCCCGTCCTGGCACAGAAGCGGAGCAGGGAAGAAGATCCCCGCCTGGCTGCACGTTCCAAAGCACAGAGGAGCAGTGCTGTAGACCCGGGGTGGGCACACTCACGGTGCCCCAGCAGCTGCAGCCGGGCCTTGCTGGCCAGGAACATAAAGAGTTAAGGAATTGCATTTGGACAAGCAGTGTAGCCTGAAACCCAAGCTCCCGAGGTCTCTTTCAGAGTCCAGGGCCAGGGATGTGTCTATTGTCAACAAATGCCACCACCGGACCAATAGCAAGCCAGAGTATGGTTCTGAGATAGGGGCCTCTGGATGTCACCAGGCAACAGGCACAAAGAAGGCTGAATTAGCCACCCAGCGGATGATTACACCACCCCACAGCCACCCCACCCCCTGCACTTGCAGCTTGTACTCCAGTGCAGCCAGATGGGAGAACCACTTGGCCCCAAATTCCCCCAAGATCAAATTACTATCAGTCTCTGGATACTGGGTGGAAAGAAGTGATATAGAAAAGGCTTTACACGGGAACTTTGGTATAATTTAGTTTATTGAAAAGCTGGGTTGATGACAAAAGGTGAAGATTTTCAACTAAAAAGGAAACGTTGCTGCAAAATACAGCCAGATTCATCTCATATTCTTACAAGTCAAGAGATGAGAACAACCCTATGATCCCTCACCCCCGACCTTGTGGCTTTCCCTAGGGGGAGCCTTTGACAAATTTACTAAATTAGGCTCTTGGTGAATTTAAGATGAAACTCCAGGATGCTTATTTCTCATCCCTTCATGTCACAGAGCCCAAGAAGGGTGAGCCATCATTCATGCAAAGCCTTCTTATCTTGAACTAGTAGAGAGTTGAAGGAACATTTTTACTTCATTGCATACTTACTCATTCAACATTTAGAGCAATGACAGAGGCTGAGCTAGGTGCTGGGGTTGCAAAGATGAGCTGGTCATTTTCCCCATATGGTCTCACTTTCCCTCAAGGTTCACCATCTTATCTGCCCTATATGCCAAAGACTCTTAAATCTATATTCCCAGCCCAGCCTTTATCTTCCTTCTAGACATCAGCCCAATACATCAAGTAGTTTTTTAAACACTTCCTCATGGGTTTTCCATAGGGCCACTGAACCCAACTTGCCCCAAGTTCAAGGTTTCATCTCTCTATCACCAGAACTGTTCCACCACATGAGCTCTTTGTCTTAGTGAATAACACTACCTCCTCCAAAATGGGTTAAATTGTGTCCCCACAAAATGCATGCATTGACGTCTTCATCCCCAGTACCTCATAATGTCACCCTATTTGGAAATAGGGTTGTTACAGATGTAAATAATTAAGAAGAGGTTATAGTGGAATAAAGTAGGCCTATTTCAGCAACTTATATCCTTATAAAAAGGGGAAATTTGGACATAGGAACATGGGAAGAATGCCACATAAAGAAACACAAGGAGCAGATAGCCATCTATGAGCCAAGGAACTCCTGAGGCTAGGAGAGAGGCCTGCAGCAGATCCTACCTAGAGCCTTTAGAAACTGTATGGTGCTGCCAAAACTTTGATTTCAGACTTCGGACCTCTGGAGCTTTGAGATAATAAATGGTCTGTTGTTCTAAGCCACCCAGTTTGTAGTGCTTTGTTACAGCAGCCCTAGGAAACTAACACACCTCCAATAATCACTGTCCAAGAAAGGAGCATGGACGCTTCCACTGAGCCCTCCCCTCCATCGCCACCTCCACCTTCCACCTGCAGCCATGTCCAGTAAACACCAAACCGTCTATTCCACCTGCAAAATACCTCTGTCAACAACCTACTTGTCTTCACTTCTGCTGCTACCACGTTGGAGCAGGCCACTGTTATTTCCTAACTGCTGTCCCCGCTTCTAATAACGTCTCCTGCCTATCTGTTCCTTGAACTGCAGCCAGAATCATCTTTCGGTGTGCAAATCTGAGATGCCACTTCCCTGCTTCAAATCCTTCAGATGCTCCTCCTTGCTCTTAGGATGAACTTTAGTCTTCCCGAAGGGCTCAAAAGGCTCAAGATAACACAGCCCCTGGTCTCTTCTCCGTTCACATCTCTTATCAGTCTCTTGCCAATATTGTACTCCAGTAATAATAAACTTCTTTCTCTTCCTTAAATGTAACAGGTTCTATTTAGCCACCAACATTTGCATGTGTCATTCGCTCTGTCTGGAACACATTTCCCTGACCTCCTCATCTACAGGGCATTTACTTATCAAATTGAATTGTATTTGTGTCTTTATCTATTAGTATCCACCCAGACTGTAAGCGCCTAGAGAAGAGTGATGCCATCTGTCTTTTTCATGGGCATACCTGTAGTACCTGTCACATAGCAGGTGCCCAACAATCATCTGCTTATTGACTGATCGCCTGTCAGACTGACTGAAACATGACTCCTATCCACCATAAGCTCCATCCAGAGGGGAGAGAATAGTGTGGACAAAGAAGTTCAGCAACATAGAAAAGAACTTAGTCTGACTCAGCTTGAGGAAGTGGGGGAACATTCCACAGAGGTAATGACGTTTAAGTTGAGCCTCAAAAGATGAGTAGGAATTGGCCAGAACAGAGAGGAGCAGGATAGGGGAGCTCATTTTAAGCAAAGACAATGCCATGGGTGAAGGAGCAGGGGATGTTTGAGAAATGGTGGGAATGTTTGTATGCCTAGAACATGATGTGCTGATGCGAGCTGAAGTCAGACTGTAAATCTTCCGAGGAACTTATTTTTGCACATAAACCTTAACGATTTTTCCTAGACATGAAAGAGCCAAAAAGCAAGTTTGAGATCCCTCTCTACAGTCAAGGAAGGAGAGACACACAGTCAAGAAAGGCTGCCCTGATGCTCAGAATGGTCCCTGAAAGTCCTAGTTCCATTTGCTCCTGGCATTAAAACTTGTTACCTCTTCTGGACCACCAGCTAAGCACTTTACATTTCTGCTAAGGCTGAACATCTGAATGGAAACGGCTGAGGCTGGACCTGCATCCTCCCCGCTCAAATACAAAAACAAACAAACAAAAACTCCTGACAATTCTCAAGAGAATACTGGTTGAGTGAGTGGTTGTCTAATTCCCTTCCAATGTCCTCCAGGGGGAAGGCTTTCTCTGGCTATCCTTTATCATTCTGAAATCTGTCCAGCTCTAATTTAATTTCATTCCCTCTTGCTAGTCTTTTCAGACATAAGGAATAATTTGTCTACATCCTCGCATAAAATCATTGCCTATAGTTGCAGGCAAGAATTGAACCACCCATTTGCTTTTTCTTCTTCAAAGAAAACAAATTTGGTTCCTTAACCATTTTCTTATCGAATCTCTTCTCTCTCCCACAATCTTAACTCCTTAAGATCATTTTAATCTCTCTCTCTCTCTCTTTCTCTCTCTCTCTCTCTCTCTTTCTCTTCCCCGCCCCCTTTCTCCCTCTCTCTCTCTTTCTCTGAACCTTGTGATCCAAATGCATGGACTAGAACTGAAGAGGAATCATAAAACCAAGATAATTGCTCTTAAGATAGATAGGTGAGAAGTCCATGGCAGGACAAGAAGAGCAGTCCGCCCAGTATGAGAATGACTGCATGGTCCAACAAAGTTTGAGACCAACCCAGGGAAGAAGATGTCATCACATTTGTTGGAGAGAGGAGAGGATGTCATCAATCAGAAGACTGATTGATCTTCCAGAGTGACGGTTGGTCTCAAAAGCCCCCCAGGGGAGATAGGCATGGCCACTTGGAAAACCTCCAATTCACATAATGTGAAGCCTGAAGAGCTGTACAGAATAAAGGAAGCCTACTTTTACCTCATCACTCTTGGGTCTGTAGCCTGGAGCCAGCATTATGATCAAAACATGGACAGGTGCGTTTAAACACAGGCAAAAGTGTCGCTAAAACCCAAGGGCCAGCAGTGGACATTGGTAGCTCAGAGCCATGAGGTAACCTTTTGTGGTGCAGGAGTGAGAGTACCAAAACCGGCATGTCGGTGATGTTCAGGCAGCTCAATCTTATGTGAAAGAAATACCAGGGGACCTGGCAGAAGCTCTCCTGGAAAGGGGGAGGGGACATCTGTTTGACCCCGTGCATGTGGTGGAGGGTCAGAGACAGCCCCCAAGAGGAGAACCAAGGACAGAGCCCATGCAGATGCCATCTGGGATTAAGGAACCTGGATAGCACCAGAGAGGCACTTAGAAAATTTTAAAATTTTAAGAAAGTCACTCTGAAGTGTGTTTGTGTGTGTGTGTGTGTGTGTGTGTGTGTGTGTGTGTGCGTGTGTGTAGGGTGGGGAGGTAGGAGACCTAGCCAGAGGCCCCTTTTTTCTGGGTCTAAGAAAGGTACTGGCTTGAATTCAGGTTGACCTGAATTCTGACCTGACCACTGTAAAATATTGGGAATCATACAAAACTCCTTTTTTGTATGACAAAACTAAAAACTTAAGTTTTAGATGATAGAGATAGAGATGTGGGCAGACCTGCTGAGTTGTCTCATTCCTCCTTGTTCTATCGAATGTTTATTCCTGCCCTGCATCTGCTCTCGACAACCTTGCTTTAACACTCGGTCCTACCTCCTTCATTCTTCTGGCCGTCCTCTTCCATCTTCATTCTGCCGTGTGCGAGACAGTCCGATAACCTGGAAGCGCGGTACAAGGGACTGTCACTTCCTGGTAGCAATGGGGAGTATATAGGGCAGAATGTGTTGAGCGTGCCAGAGTCAGGCAGAGACCAACTGTGGGTCAGGGCAGGACCTGGAAGAACAAATTCAAGATTAGGGTTATTTATTCAAGTGTCCATTTCCAGTGCTAGGTGATGAGCTATTTTGAAGGAAAAAAATATGCCCTCGACATTCTCTTATCCCTCATGCCTTTAACAATGCCTGCTACTGAGTGTGTGTGTGTGTGTGTGTGTGTGTGTGTGTGTGTACATGTGCATATGTGCTGAATAAATGGAAGTATAAAAAGATGAATGACTGAAAGGCCCTGTCTCTGCCTGTTGAGATTGTCTCAAAATTTGAGACAGGCTTGACCTTGTAGTTAGAACTATCAGCAAATCCAGCTGTTAAGGAGTGGAGAAAGCAGGAAGAGGAGGTAGACCTGAGATTAAGTGTCACCTTCTCCCACACCTCGAAGAATTTCACTGTGGGTTCTACTGTTTTAACAATTTTGACAATGCCACCCTCACGTCACCATCCTAACCTCTCAATAACAACAGTGATGCCCAGGGGCAACTCTCTCCCACTGGGGACACAGAAATCCAACCAGTTCCCTTCAAACCCCATTGCTGCTGTCACATGAGCCACTTCTGAACTGCGAACCACCCAATAAGTCACTCTTACTTTTTGAAATGGTTCCCAAGCAAGTCCCCCTCCAACTGTAGATGTGTGTTTCATGGTGAACCACTCCTGGGATCTATCAGTTGCTATTTGCAGTCACCCAAGAACCCTAGTTTCAAATAATTTGCAGCTCTCTAGGAATGCTTACCTTTGCAAAATACTGCATGCTCATTTGAGCATAAAGAGGCTCCAGATAGGAATACCAAAATCGCCTTTGAATACTGGATAATTTATAGGTATGTTCATACCCTTCACTAAGCTCTAGGTGACAGCTTGGCATGCAATTAACAAAACAAAACAAAACGAAACCTGGCCTGTGATCTGTTAAAAAAATATATTGAATAAGTCTGTCTCACAGATGGTAACTCCTGGTGCCCTTCTGCTGAGAGTGGTCATGTGGAAGGGAGAGTCAATGGAGAGCAGGCCCAGGAGATTCGAAGGCAGCTGCTGCCAGCTGTGTTGGGAAAACAAGATTTAAAACCCAGGGCCAGGGTTGAGCTGGGAGGTGTTAGACCCTACAGGTGGTGAGGAGGGGCTAACGCCTTACTTTTGGGAAGTGATTTCTCTTGGTTACAGGATTCCTGCTATTGCTGTGCCCCTCTCATACTCCCGCCCCAGTTCAGTGGTGCCAGCAAGCAGACCTCAAGACAAACTGGCCATAACGGATTCCCCTACAGCAGGACTTTGGCCAATGATAGGCATTACTTTTAAACTAAAATTTCAAACAGAATTCCAATGTTCATAGTCCCTGCCATGTCCCTTCAGGCTTCCTCTCACACTTAGAAACTCTGTATGCTTTCTCCCTCACCTCAAGATAATAAGAATCCATTGAAATAATAATAATAATAACAATAGCTAAATTAATTACGCCCTTAATAAGTGTCAGAGACTGTAGTGATCTTTCACAAGTGCAAATCTGATCATGCCATTTTTCCACTCTCAGCCCTTCATTGATGCTTCATCACCCATGGGCTATTGCCCAAGCTCTTCACCTATATACAAGTGTCTTCATGATCTGCCTCAGCTTACCTAGCTTTACTTCCTGTTAATCTTCTCACACATAGCCTCTGGTCTCGCTGCACCAACCACCCACCATTCCAGGAAGAAGCTTCCTCCTATCAGGCCCCGCTCCTCTTCCTCTGCCAGGAAGGCCTTTTCTCTCTTGGCAAGCTCCTACTCAACCTTCAGCATGCAACTCAGAGGTCACCTTCTCTACACTGACTTCCCTGACTCTTCCAGGAGTTTCCTCGTCCATGTTCATCTAGCAGTTTCTTGTCATCTTTACACAGTCCCAAGCAAAGCTCTCTTTCCATATCTGGCTCCTCTATAGACCTTGAACTCCTCAAGAGAGACACTGTTGGATCCATCTTTGGTGTAACCAGGGTGCTGGCTGTCTCCTTGTATCTCAGATTTGGAATCCACATGTGCCATCCGTGTTCGCCCAAAGCTGACCTGGGTACCCAATTCGATAGTTCTTAAGGACCTCTGATCCATCTGGGAGCAATGCAGACTGTGTGGGAGTGGCGAAGGGTGACTCACAGGGCACACCCCACCACAAACAATTAAAAACTGCTCATCAGATATCTTCCCATGAAATCTCCTCTTCGACCATGCCACAACCAGGGGCTTTTCTCTCTTCTTCTCTTCCAAAAAATATCCCATGTGTTGGCTCCTTTCTCCTCTAGTTTATGTATGCACATGTGCATGTTGCTATTTGTAAGAACTGATTTTAAAAATGCAAACAGAACATAAGTGCGAAGTAAAATTAAAGTACTGTATCTCTTTTATTCCCAGTTCACTTTCCAGTAAGGATTGTCTTACACTGTCTCTTTTTTGAATTCTTCTGGTGGTTACTATTCTATATTTATCTTCTATACTTAGATATTTATTTTATGATTTATCCACCTTAGACAGTAACTACTGATTCCTCATTGTGAAATATGGTGAAATCAGCATACTTACTCTACCTCCACTTTGTTTTTCTATTCCCTCTCCCTTTTCTTGACCTTTGTGATAGTCTTAGTCTAAGTTCTTCTGACGATTATCATTAAATAATATACTTAAACTTCTATATCTTGATCTGTCAAATTTATACATATTTATACACTTGCTCTCTGTTAAATACATTTACACTGCCATTCACCTCTCCCTAACATATCCTACCTATTTTTGTCAACTGACCATATTTTAACATGTCAAGGTATTTACACATTTGAATATTATAGTGCAATCATAATTGTGGTTTCTTGGTCTATGAGCTGATTTTTAAAGTAGAAGACCAATAAATAAAATTCAAAAAATAAGACTATTTTAACTATTATTCATGGTAGAATCAAACAGTGTGGCTGGGTGATAAGAGAGGGACAAGGAGCAAACAATGGCTTGTTACTCACCTGTGAACCCATCTGGATCTTGGACTGTTTTGAACTGTAAATCTTTAATCAGCTTTTGAAGTCTTGGTAATTGGTCTCTTCAAATTTTCTCTTTCTCCTGGGTCAGTGATAGTAATAAATATTGTGCCTGGAAGTCATCTTTTCCTTCAAAATTGAATTCAAAATTGAATTTATTGCCACAGGGTTGAATCTCCTTTTTTTGTTTCCTCTCTTTTTAACTTTTCTTAAGAGTGTAGCTATTTTAAGGAATCAACTTCTAGGTTTATTTAAGCTTTTTAAACAAATATTTTAATAAGTCAATAAGTTAAATTTTAATTAACTAATTTTTAATTAAGTTTAGCTTTAATTTTAGAAACCTCCCCTTCCTGGTTCCCTTTGTTAGTTCTCAGCCAAAAACCAAGGAGTTATCCTGGACTCCTCTTTTTCTCTTTTTTCACTTGGGCAATATATTCAGAGCCTGACCGCAAGTCACCCCGCCGCTGCCACTCCCCCCCCCAGTGCAAACCCCATCAATCTTCCACCTGCACATCAGTAGGCTCTTAACAGGTCTCCTCCTGGCTGCTGCTCTCGCCCCCTGCAGTTTGTTTTTAACACAGCAGCAATGGGAGCCTGTTAAAGGTAAGGAGAGCATGTGTTCCTCTGCCCAGAACCCTCCAGTATCTCCTGACCAGTAGTTTCCTTTTTCGTGGAGAAGCCCCCTTGGTAGGGTCTTTGGCACGCTCCTGACAGGCTGGAACGGGAGGAAGCTCTGGGTGAGTGGGCAACCAACCGGAAGGGGAGGAGGAGGGCTTTGCCCCAGGTGTCTGCACTGAGACACTGGACTGAGCCACTCCTTTAGGAACCCTCCGAAATAACCAAGGGGCACCTTGAGGGAGGCTCTTTATTGACAATCCAGCTGTGGGGTTAACGCCATCATTATTTAGAAAAGGAAAGGTGACCTTCTTGGTTGTAGGCTTTTAAGGCAAGAATCATTTATGTTACAGTAAATTTTGCAAAATGTTCTAGCCCAAATTTGTTTTCAGGAATGAATGATTTACTTTCAGTGCTTCATTGTGAGCTTTCCTTCACTGGTTGTTTCTTTAAGAGGGAAAAATAATGAAATTACATTTTCCTTTTAGCCAGAAGCATCTCTGACTGTGCTTATAATAACACCATCTGATTAATGCAAATTTGCAGGTCTGTCTTAGCTGTACACTTTGTAAACTAACCAAGGCTGAAGTCTTTGTTCCAGCTGTCCACATAAAATGGAGGGGGGCTTTCTCTCCCTCTTTGCCAAGTTGGAGGATGGCCACTCTGTATTTCCATTGGAAGAGCACGTTACCTGATATTGCACACACCGGGATGAACACAAGAGGCCTTTATCTGGGTTACCCGAATACAGTCCTATGCAACTTTTATTACTGGGTTGGCTGCAAGAGGCAGGAAGGGGTTTCCAAGGAAGCCTCGCATATAATAACACTCTCCAGAGTCAACAGCCTTCCTAGCCAGAGCACTGGCCTTCCCTATCGTGAGCTGAGAACAATGTCATATTTTACCTAAGGAACCTCACTCACTAGTGTGTGGGGGGGGGGGGGGGGGGAGGTGGCGGGAAAGTTCTGGGAATCTATATAGTGAGCCCTCTTTTTTTATACCTCAAAAATATTTTGGAAAGGAACTTTTCTACAATGTGTCTTAGGCTGCTTCCTGTCCTCATTTCCCTGTACAAACACAGGGCTGCTTCTCAGAAACAAAAATCATCTCAGAAAACAGAGCCAAACAGGCCCAGGAGCCTTGGCGAAGCATCAGCTAGCTTCCTGCTTCATGTCAGAAAGAAGGGAGACCACACAGCTATTGAGCATTTTCAGTGAACCATTTTGCCTATTTACTTACCCTGAGCTTTGCCTTATTCTCGCCTTTATAGGATTACGCACTGAGACTCAGGTTAGAGGAAGTCTCATGGTCCCCTCCTTAGACCAAGCTCCCACCTATCTCTGCCCTGGATTCTTGCAATGGCTTTCTAAGGGATCGCTCCACTTCGCAATCTTTTCACCCTGCAGCTAAAATGAAGTTTTCAAAGTACATATCTGATTAGTTGACTCATATGCACCCCACCCCCACTGCTACAAATCTTCCCTTGTCATCCCGCGCTCTTGGCACAAAGACCACGTGCCCTATGGTAACCAGTGTGGCCCTGCCTGATCTGTCCCCTCCTCTCCCTTCAGCCTCATCTTGTCCTCCTTTCCTTTCACCCTCTGGGCTCTAAACCAACTCTGTGTACCATGCTTCTCTCTGGCACAAGCCCTTCCACACACTCTTGCCTCCTCCTGGGAAGGCACTGCAGGCCCATCTTCCTGGTCTTACCCAGGCCTCGGTTCACTCGCATTTATCCTTCAGCCTTCGACTCACCTGTCTCCTCCCCCAGGCACGCCCGGACTTGCTCCCCAGCACTGTTATATGCACTTAGAGGCCTGTGTAGGCTTCCTTCAGAGCACTTGCCACCATTTAAAATGAGTATTTTTAACTTATGAGCATTTATTATGTTCTGGCTTCCTCAATAGACCAGCATGGACTGGGTCTTTTATTTTCCTTACCATTGTATTTTGAATGCCCTATGCAGTACCTGGCCCAAGGTAGGCACTCCATATTTATTGACTATGACTGAATAGAAATGAGTAAATCAACACCTGAATGTATGGTAAGGCAAGATTTAAACATACTTTGTGTTCATTCCATTGCCTCACACCCCCTCTTCTAACTACTGGCCTCCTGACTTTTAAAGTCATGGGTGAAATTTCCTTCATAGTCCTCTCTCAGGATTGATAAACATAAAACTGCTCATGTCTTTTCCAGCTGCTTGAAAATTTGCTCCTGATACCAGAACTTTCCTTTTGGATGTTTCTCTTTTCAAAAAGCTCTCATGTCAGCTTTGGATAAAGGATACTTTTTTCTCACTTCCACTCTTAATCTCATACCTCACTTCCCTTCTGTCCTAGTCCTTGGGCTGAGAATACCCTTCTTTGCTCTCCTGACTCAAGACTCAATGCCAAGGCTCTCCCCCAGGAGGCAGAAGAGCTGGAAGGATGAGCCATTATGGAGTACAGGTGAGCAAGCACCTGTGAGCTGGAAAATTAAAGTACAAATCAATAAGAGATTCACTGTTGAGACACAGACTTCACTATGTTGAAGGAATTATGTGACAGATTGGGGTAAAACATGCATGGTGGACCCCCATATTCAAGTTCTAGCCATTTTCAAGAAAGCCTTTAAAGTTTTAAGCTGTTTTATTTGCAGCTGGAGCACAACCTCATTGCATTCAACCTAATCAACACTCACTCAGAACCTGCTGGGGGCAGATGCTGTGCAAGGCCCAGGGAACACAGAGCCGAACATGGTACAGGCCCTACCCCCAGGACAGAGGTGCAGATAACACCAAGATGAAGATGTCTGGACCACTGTACTAAGAAAGGATGACTCTCTGGGAACATGGAGGAGGGAATAAATAATGCTGTTGAGTAGGGGAGTGAGGCTGGTGAGACAGGCCAGAAAACAGAGAGATGGTAACATTTCCGTTGGTTTTTAAGGATAAAGAGAATTTCATCAGAGAAGTAAGGCAGGAAAGGGTAACCCAGACTGAGGGGAGAGTGTGAGCAAGGTGCAGAGCTGGGAGTAGAATGTGACTTGAAGAACAGTGAGTACGTGTATAGCTGAAGCATTAGGTATGTATCACAAAGAATGTGACTATATAAGTTATTGTGCAATGAGAACTTTTTGAAAATAAAGTGGCACACTATTAATAACGATGGCAGGATGGCAGCATAAACCAGGACTATTCCAGGCAAATAGACTTTGTGCCTACCTCGCTGGAGGGGCGGAAGGCCGCGACTGGACACTGCCTGGCGTGTGGGTGGGACAGAGAACGAAGGGTTTAAACTCGCCCAGGAACCAGAATTTGATCCTCAAGGCACGGAACTGTTATCAAAGGATTTTAATTGGGGTAGTGGAATGACAGTCCCCATGCTGCAGGAAGATCACTAGGGTGGCCATACTGACAACCAAGTCAAGGTGTGCAGAAAAGGAGCTAGACGGTAAGCTTTACAAGGGCGGGAATCATCCTTTTATTCAGAGTTGATGTCCAGCGAACACACAGTGGCTAGCGTGATGTCTGGCACAGAAGGAGCTTAGTACAAATTTCAATGCAAGGCCTTCCCTGACCTCTGCTTTAACAATGCCACGTCCCCCCTCCCCCCGCCCGTGATCGCCAGCATTCCTTTTCCCCTTCTCTCCATAGCTCATTGCTCTCTGACGAGATATGTGTGTCTGTGTCCTCCTTCTAGAACACAAGCTCTACCAGGGCGAAAGTTGTGATCCGTTTTGTTCACTGCTGTTTAACTCATGCCTGGTGCAAGGAAGACACTCCTTGCCGGAGGAAAGGAGGATGGAGGAAGGCGAGCAGGTTTGTTTGGCGTTTGCAGGTGTGAGAGATGAGGATCAGGAATGGACAGTAGGGCAGAGATAGAGAGAAAACTTGAAACCAGACTTGTTTGTCCAGACCTTCCTCCTGGGATCATCTTGCATGGAGCCTTTTCATCTTTGCAGTTCCTTCTGTGGCTCCCTGTGCTGTGATCTGTAGCCAGTCAGAGTTGAAGGAATCCCCAGGCCTCCTGGCTGTAAATCATTAACATCTCCTCTGCCCTCTGTTTGACTGCATAGCCAAGGTCACCATCATTTCCTGCACAGCCCGACTCCTAAGTGCTCATAGCTCGCCTGTGAATGTTTGATGAAAGGATGGCATTTGCCACATTAGCAAGGGGAAAGGAACATAAGTTCACAAAGTTCATTTTCAAGCATTTTTTTTTTCAGTCCATGAGATTTAGGTACCTTTTCTCTGCGTCTAAACAGTCTTTTTCAGTGGCTCTCTCCTCTCCTAGACCTGAGCTTTGAGGGCCCTCTCCCTGAGCTAGTGGGCTTCACATTCAACTGGAAGCCCTCTTCTCTTAAGCTTTTTCATTTCACTTGTACAATTTGTTTTTTTTCTGACCCCAAATAAATTGGACAACGGGGCCTTAGTATCCTCCCTCAGGATAAATTCAGCCATGGCCAAACGTCGTCTTAAACCCCAAATGACTAAGTAAGGCCTTTCAGTCTTCTCAGGTTCCCATCTGGGCCAAGCGTCAGTTCCAAGACTTCATCACAGTTTCTTCTTGGAAACCTATGGGCCATGCTTCATGTCAACAAAACCCCTGGCGACCTTCCCAGGCCTGCCTGGACATGCCAGGGATGGTATGGTGGTAACAAATTGGGCTTCTCTGTCACAACCGCATTCCACACTGGGCTGGCACTGGGTGGGGGCAGAGTTGTGGGCTGAGAGGTGATATGATTAGAATCCAACAGTCCAGGTCCTACCATCTGAAAGAGGCAGCTGATGGGGACTACTTGGAGTCTGTGAACCACAGTCAGCAGGCCTGAGGGGGCAGATACAAGGATCAGGGTGGAATTCTGAGGCAGGTCAGTAGCCAACAGTGATCTAGAAACTAAAAGATGAATGTAGATCGTGTGGTTGAACCCAAGAGCCTGGATGCAGAAGCTACATAGGAATTAAAAACGAAGAAGGCAGATGTAAACATATGTGCACATTTCTAAGAGTAAGACCTGTTGGGAAATGCGATCCACAAAAGGCCAAGACTGTGCTGGTGAAGACACATGGAAAGGCATGAGGAAGAAGTGGTTATTCTAGTCCTAGGCCCAGTGGCTTGTGTCCCTTAACACTCTGGCTCCATTTTCAGGAAAGCATTTTGTTCCGTTTCTGTTTAGGACCTGTGCTTCCCTAGGTGCCCAGATATTTTCTTGAGTTCAGCCTTCTATTGGGGTTGGTTCTGATAGCTGGAGTTCATGATTCGTTCATTCATTCATTCATTCATTCATTCATTCATTCATAAGCTCTCACTGAGTCCACTGGCAGGTCCTGAGTTGGTCCTGAGATATAGCCATGGGAAAAACACAGTCTCTGCCTTCGGGAAGCTCCTAGTCCAGTGGTGAGGGCTGGCTGATAGGGAATTACAACTCACTCTGATCAGTATTGTAATAGGGGCGTGCCCAGAGGGCCACTCGAGCACGTAAGAGGGGCGCCATCTTAGATTGGGCCCCTGATTGATTGGTGCATAAGCAATTTTTCAAGTAGTGCTCCCAGAAAATAAAAACCGAAAGAGAGTGGGGAAGGAGGACAGGGACAGGGAAAAGGCCCCAAAAGAGTAAGATTGGAGGCATAAGTCCCACTGACCATGGCTTCCAGCTGACCCTGAAGGGGACTCTGAAGCCTGGCCTCAGAGTTTGTCCAAACAGTAGGAAAGAACCTAGGTTTTCAGACTCCCACCCTGCCAGTCCCTCGCCTAGGGACTGCTGTGAGAGCGGGCACATCCACCCCCAGACACTGTATATGCTGTTGCCGGGGGCTCCCACCCCAGAGAAGAGTCATAAACGTAGGCTGCAGGGAGCAAAAGCATTCCAAAGGGGAAATGGGAGGAAGCCAGGAAGCCAGGGAGGGGTACAGAGAAATAATAAAGGGATCTGAGGGGCTCCGATGGAGCATTAATGTCTGGTACAAGTACCCAACCCAACTGTGTGGATCGAGCTAGACTTCCTGAGGAGGTCACACCACACCCTGAGAGATGGATGGGAGTTATGCAGCCAGGGATACATGAGGGGCTTGAGGTGGGAAAATGGTAGAGGACAGGCAGGGCCTGGAGCAGATGCCCAGTGATAACCACCTTCAAGTGGACCCCACCCTTCCCTTGGGCAGCTACTTTTCCCAGGTGTAAGCAATTTGTAATTACCAAGATAACATCAGGATCCTAACATCTTTTCTTAAGAAAATAAACAAAAACACGTACTATTACCTCGTTTCCCTGAAAAAGAGAAGTGTGTTGTTAAAAATAATGTCTGCTCCTACACATCTGTGAATTAAAGCACAGAGGAAGAGACATGAAATCAGGGGGATTAGTCACTTATCCTTAGTATGCAGATATGAGTCCCCCTTCCCCCTTTGAGATATATGGGTGTTGTTTTTTGTTGTTGTTTTGGGGGGTTGTTTGTTTTGTCTCTTCTGTGTTAGGGTTCTCTAGAGACCAATGATAGATATCTGCAGGGTGAGTCGTCAAGCTGGAGTCCCACTGATGGTGTGGCTGCAGTCTGAAGGTTGGCCAGCCCAAAACCCTGGAAGAACAGAGGTTTCAGTTTGAAGGCAGGAATTTAAAAAAGCAAGAACGGTGCCCCATCTTGAAGGAGATCGGGCAGAAGAATTCTCTTCCTCAGGGCAGGGTTAGACTTTTTGCTCTATTTAGGCCTTTGACTGATGGCATGAAGTGTACCTACAGGACCAAACACAACTGTTACTCTCATTCAAAAACACCTCAGAGTAATGTTTGACCAAATGTCTGGGCACCCCAAGGCCCAGTCAAGACACATAAAATTAACCATCACACCTTCCTAAAGAAATTCAAAGCAATTCATGAGTCAAGGGAATAGAATTTTTTTTTTTTTTTGGATGCGTAGGTCTTTCTTGAGGCTACCAAAATTACACCCACAGGAATTAGTAAGAAAAGTCCTTCTTACCATCATAATGATCAGACATCCCATTTCTTGAGACATTTTGCTAATTGAGGCTTAACGGCATGATTATTCTCATTTTCCCTTTTTTTACTGTGTTTGAACTTTTAAAGAATAGCCAATTGCTCTGTAAGATGAATTGTAGACGCAGTTTTATCTGATATTAATCCAAGAATGAGCTTTCCTTGAGTTTTTCAAATAGCCATTTACAATTCCTTTAATCAAGAAAACCACACCAAGTGATTAATATTTCTCTATGATTTCAAGTCACCTTTCCCCAGAAAGAAAATTGCTCAGTTGTGAGTATGTGAACCCAAGCTGTGATTATGCTAGGAAAATTATCGTCTAAGAATTATTTCAAGGAAATAAATAAAACACACATACCTTCTCTTGACCCTGATAGAAAGGGGGATAAAAAGAGTTCTGCCCTAACATATATAGCAATCTGAGGAAACCCCCAGATGATTTTCTCGTGTATACATTAAAGCAGCAATGGGATCATTATTATATTGGGTCTTCCTCCATATGACTTCATCTGAATCAGACTGGGCAGTGACCATGATCCTCCCAGGCAGCTGGCAATAGAAAGTGAGCAGGTATTAAGCTCTATATTATTAAATGAGGGGCTAGAAGCCTGGATGAGGGTCCTTAGACTCTGTCTCCTACCAAAAGAAAGAAGAGACCTAAGCATATAAGTAGAAGTGAAATTAATACATCTTGCTCCACTGAATCTTAACTGCAATACTCCTAGACATGTGCACACATTCACTTGTAGAAAGACGAACTCCCCTTATACCTGGCTGTAAGGGTACTAAATTTACAGAATCAGTGGCAGAACTAAAGAAACAAACTGCAGGCTGAGCTTCTAGGAATGACACCCAAAACCACACTGTAGAGATGGGTCTTAAAGGGCCTGCTGCTCCCACCACAATCGGGAGGTCACTTCTGCTAAAGCGGGAAAGAAAGTACATCTGCTGGCTCTAGGACTGTCCTGCTTCTGCCATGAGCTGCACCAGCAAAATGGATGCTTTGTGCCTCCTTCTCACCTCATGGAGTATTTCTTTTTAATTTTTATTTGTCAATTAGAGTTGACATTCAATATTATTTTATATTGGTTTCAGGTATACAGCATAGTGATAAGACATTTGTATAATTTATGAAGTGGTCCCTCCCATTAGTCTTGTACCCACCTGGCAGTATATATAGTTATTACAATATTAGGACTATATTCCCTATTCTGTACTTCACATCCCTGGGATTATTTTAAACTACCGATTTATACTTACCTTCTTCACCCTTTTCACCCAGCCCCCCAAATCCTCTCCCATCTGACAATCATCAATTTGTTCTCTGTATCTATACAGAGATTTCTGATGTGTTTATTTTGTTCTTTTGATTCCGTATATAAGTGAGATCATATGGTATTTGTCTTTCTTTGTCTGACTTATTTCACTTAGTATAATATCCTCTAGGTCCATCCATGTCATTGCAGATGGTAAGTTTCATTTTTTATGACCAAGTAATATGCCATTGTATATAGATACCAGAACTCTTTTATCCAATTGTCTATTGATGGGCACTCAGATTGCTTTCATATCTTGGTTATCGTAAATAGTGCTGAAGTAAACATAGAGGTGTATGAATCTTTTTGAATTAGCATTTTGGGTTTGGTTGTGTGTGTGTGTGTGTTGGATAAATACTCAGAAGTACAAGTGCTGAGTCAAAAGGTAGTTTTATTTTTAATTTTTTGAGAAAACTCCAAACTGTTTTCCATAATGGCTGTACCAATTTGCGATCCCACCAACAGTGCATGAGGGTTTTCTTTTCTCCATGTCCTTGCAACGTTTGTTGTTTATGACTTATTGATGATAGCCATTCTGACAGGTGTGAGAACGTAGCTCATTATGGTTTTAATTTGATTTCTCTGATAATTAATGACCTTAAACATTTTTCATATGTCTATTTGCCATCTGTATATCCTTTTTGGAGAAATGTCAATTCAAGTCCTCTGCCTATTTTTTAAACTGGATTTTTTGCTGTTGTTGAATTGTATGAGATTTTATGAATTTTGGATATTAACCCCTTATCAGATGTATCATTGACAAATATCTTCTATACAGTATAGGTTGTCTTTTCATTTTGTTGATGGTTTCCTTTGCTGTGCAAAAACTTTCGTTTGATATAGCTCCATTTGTTTATTTTTTCTTTTGTTTCCCTTGCCCAGAGAGATATATCAGAGAAAATATTACTAAGAGCAATGTCAGAGAGTTTACTACCTATGTTTTCTTCTAGGAGTCTTATGGTTCCAGGTCTTACATTTAAGTTTTTAATCCATTTTGAATTTATCCTCATATATGGTGTAAGAAGGTGGTCTAGTTTCATTTTTTTTACATGTATCTGTCCAGTTTTGCCAACACCATTTGCTGAAAAGACTGTCCTTACCCCATTGTACATTATTGTTTCTTTTGTCATAGATCAAATTACCACATAGGTATGCGTTTATTTCTGGGCTTTCTAATCTGTTCCATTGACCAATGTGTCTGTTTTTATGCCTGTACTGTGCTGATTACTATAGCCTTATAATATAGTTTAATCTCCATCTTTGTTCTTCTTGCTCAAGATTGCTTTGGCTATTCAGGGTCTTTTGTGGTTCCATATAAATTTTAGGATTATTCTAGTTCTGTGAAAAATGCCATTGGTATTTTGATAGGGATTGCATTGAATCTATAAATTTCTTTGAGTAATATGAACATTTTAATGATATTAATTCTTTCTATCCATGAGCAGGATATATGCTTCCTTTTATTAGTATCTTCTTCAATCTCTTTCCTCAGTATCTTATAATTTTCTGAGCATAGGTCTTTTACCTCCTTGGTTAGATTAAATTTATGCCTAGGTATTTTATTATTTTTGATACAATCATAAATGGAATTGTTTTCTTAACTTCTTTCTGACAGTTCATAATTGGTGTATAAATATGCAACCAATTTTTGAATATTATATTGTATTTGCTACTTTACTGAATTCATTGATCAATTCTAATAATTTTCTGGTGGACTCTTTAGGGTTCTCTATATATAGTATTATGTCATCTGATCACTCTACGGAATTAATTCAGTTCCCCAGCCACTAGAATCACACCCAGAAATCAAGCTATAAAAGAATGTGGGAAGCATAGTGTTTGGCTTTCAGCCTCTGCAGTGCAGAATGGCACCCAGAAGGAATGAGGCTACGAAACAGTGCAAGCTCCAGTGGTGTGGTGAGCAGCTCAGGTTCAGGGGCACACATTTCACCTCTTTGGGCATCGCTTCTTTTATCTGTAAAAATAGAGAAAAGATTTAACTTAGAGAATTAAATGAAAGCATATATAAGTCCCATAAATGTTAGTTTCCCTTCAAACTGGAAGGACTAGAAATCTGGGTTATAACTTATGTATATCAATCAAATTAATTTCTTTTAGGTAAGTCTGTTTAATAGTTATTGGAAAGTATAAATATTCAATGCAGCCAACACTGGCTGAATTCATACAGTATGCAAGGTGCTACACAAAACTCCACTGAGCTACATGGATGGGTGAGGCATACTTTATCTCTGTCTCTCAGGGGTTCCCACTTATAGGATGATAGCTCAAGGTTGGGGAGTCAGAAAAGGCTTCAAAAAAGGAATGGTTGAGATGAGCCTAAGGTAACTAATTAGTTTGCCATCCAAGTTAGGCCCTTATGGGCTAAAAGGGAGCACTGCTAATAATTACTCTAAGACTACAGGCACAAACCCAGGCTGTCCTGAGCAAACCAGGATACTTTCTAGCCTTACCAATGAAGCTATTAACTTCGTAGCCATTCCACAGGCCTAACTAAAAATCAAATTGCTTTCTCCAGAGTCATGTGTTATCTTGACTTTAGGCTGAAAATGAGCAATAGAATAAAAAGATAAAATACATTACACCAGACTTGGTTGCAGGAGACAGAAATGTGACTCAGACTAGTGTGGGCACAGAGTGACCTGGGAACTGAAATTAGAGAACTAGGGCATGGACGCCATCATTCATGTGTTTCCTTCCTCATTCTTTCTGATTTCTGCTTCTCTCATCCTCGCAAACTGACTTTCTCTCCAAAGATGAACCTATGCTCCCAAAAGTTCCAGGCTCCTATCTTTCTTGCATCACCATCTGAGAAAAACTGTCTGAGCTCCAGTTCAAAAAAATCCCAGGGAACTATTCTGATTGGTCTGCTTTGGGTCATGTTCCCATTCCCTGGACCAACTTCTGTGGCAAAGAGGATAATGTTAGTCTTCCCTAAAACCACATTGGAGTGAGGGGGTCGAAGTTCTCCAAATAAAAGAGGACTATTTCTAGAAGAAGCAAGGAGTGCTGGATGGACGGAATAATACACACAGAATAATGGGGACATTAAAATATCTATTTCATAGGTACACACCATTTATCTGGATGTCCTCCATTTGAAAGCAGACTCTGCAACCCAAATTTTCATGTTTGATTGTCTACAGTGACGAAGGACCCAAATGATTACTAAGGAGCTACTAGTGCTGTGACCTAAGTAGGCAACATAATGCAAGGAGAATCGTCACAAGTCGAGAACAAAAACAAATCCTCAGCAGAAAAGCAGTTATAAAGGCCAAACAACCAGCCACATATAGATTTCACAATAATTTCAAGAATGTTGCAGAAAGGGAGGCAGGTGTAAAGAATAACCCACATAGACTCAGGATCAGAGAAAACAGGATTATTTATAGGTTGTGAGATTTGGAGAAAGTTCAAGTTCTCTGACATTTAATAGGCCTATCTCTTAAATAAAAAGATGAATACCTTCTTTGCTGGTATTGAGAGGATTAAATTAGATAACAGATAAAAGGACTAAAACAATTTGTTTCCTCCTCCCCTGCCTCAAGCTAGTGGAGGAGATTATATGAATAATTAAGGAAAGTTTTTGGAATCTATAGATCGAGAAAAGTGCTTTGAGAGAAGTAATGCTCTATTTCCCAACACCTAGCATTAAGGGGCAACGCTGAGGATGATTGATATTTTTTCATTTTTTATAAAGCTGGGTTGGCACCTCCGCCTGTTCTGTTTACACCCCCGTGGCAGTCATGATTTGCACCACTCCCCTGGCACAGACCACAGAGGGCACTGTTCAATTAGCTATTGTTTGATGTGTGTGAATTCCGCCCTAACCAGTGACCTAGGGCACTTAATTTAACCTCTCTGAGCTTCATTCTTTAAATTTGAAAAATGAGGTTAATAATCTTTTTTCACAGAGGTGTTGTAAAGATTAAAGACAATGTATGAGAAGTACCTAGTAGTGTGCCTGGCACATATTAGTCCTAACAGATATTTCCCTGCCTGTTTTCGTCTCCCTGTCTCTAACCCCGACCAGGGCAGAGAGTGTATTAGAAATCTCTGCTCCACTAACATGAGAAGTTTAAACTTTGTTTTGCTAACAAGTCCATCACGGGGTACCTCTGTTGAGATCAAGGCATGTCTATGTCCCTGAAGTCACGAGATTCCCCTGGTCCAGGCTTATATGTCTAGCCAATATGGATAGGATTTTGCCTTGGATAGTGGCAACTAGCCACTAGCTGGGATCCTGATCTAAACTCAGTGAACCCTGATGCTATTTCCAATAGACTCTGAGAATTTCTCTTGGAGACAAATGTTGGAGTCTGAGTTTGTCACTTAATGTGGATCCTGTGATTTGGACTGTTGATTATCTACCTTCTCAGAGAGGTCAGTCCCCACATTACCATTCTCTTAGCCCATCTTGCTGCAGCATTCTCCACAAGATGATTAACTTCTGAGTTCCCAGGATTGCCTAGTGACTCAGCTCCTTCAGATTTTAACCATGAACTCTGACTTTAGACAGTCAAGATTGTGCATCATTTAGGTTTTTGAAAGACAGCTACAGTGGGTTCGCTAAATCAATTGATTTCCATACTATTTGAACTGAATTATCATCTGTCAGAACTGATAAGATCCATTTATTCTTTACCAAATATCTTAGGTCATATTCTTTAGAAACAGACACTGAGACAAGGATTCGTGTCAAAGTGACATATTAAGGAAGCACTCCCAAAAGAAACCAGTAAGAGAATGGGAGGAGCAGGGAAGAGAAGAGAAAGGGGACAACCCAGAGTGAGACTAGAGGCCAAGTCACAGCTTGAGCCTGATGTCACAGGAAAGCCCTGGAAGGTTAATTATACCTCAGAATTTATCCAAATGCAAGGCAAGGGAGAAGGCCTTCCAGCGATTGTATCACTGGTCATTAGAAGCAAAAGAACATAGAGATGAGAATAAGGCACAAGAAATGGCAAAGGAGATCCAGGGAGATCTGGGCAGAGTCCCCATAGTGTCCACTACTCAAACCCCTGTTGAAGGACCATATTTTCTGCTTTCACACTTCAAGAAAAGGAGAATTTACTGTTTTACGAGTCATCACTTTCCAGTGTTCAACAGGGCAAATACTAAGGAAAGTCTTCCTTACAGGGGCTGAAATGTGTACTTCTATAACTTCTACTCATTAGTTCTAAGCAATTAACCAACATCCATCAAACTCATCAGATCTTTGTTGAGCACCTATTATGTACCAGGAAATATAGTAAATTCTGGCTTCTGCCTGTGGAGCAACAGAATAGATCTCATTCTTCAGTATATTAGGTATTTATATCAAAAATTAAGTAAATTATAAATATTTATAAGAATACAAGTTAATATAGTTTACAAGAGGGTGCATGAAAATAGACCAAAAATGTACACAACCCAGATGTCAGTTAAAGTGAATAAATTGTAATATATTTCCATCAGAGAATAGTATGCAGCAATGAAAAATCATAAACTACCACTTCCCCCGACAATATAGTCGAAGCTCTCAAAATAATGTGGGTCACAAAAGCCTAGACAAAAAAGAGTATATCCTACGTGATTCCATTGCAGATAAAATTAATCTATAGTCCTAGAAGTCAGGGTACTGATTACTTCTAAGGCATGAGAAAATCTGTTCTAAAACTTGATCTGGGCGGGGTTTACACAGTTAGATACATATGTAACAATCTATCAAACTGTACACATAACATACATGCACTTTACTACAAGTATGCTACATCTCAATAAAAGTTTTTAATTAAGAAGAGGATTTAAAAAAAAAAAAAAGACAAAGTTGAGAAAATAAAGCAGATCCAGGAATGAAGGCAATAATGCAGACCATAATGACCGGCACACTGGGCGTATGTGGTCCACAATTGGTCCTACCCCTCCCAGCAGCCATTTGAGCAAAACTGCCAAGCTCTCCCTCTAACTCTTTTCTTCTCCAGACTGAATAGTCCCAAGTCCTACAATAGTTTCCAGTGTCCACGTCAATATCCCTCCGGAAATTCAGCAGCCAAAACCACCAGGTGATGTACAGCCATGTTCAAAATTCACATCCACGTTTCTCCTGCTCATCCATCAGTATAGCCTAGCCCAAGACTCCTTATAGGGAGTCATATGATAAGGTGTATTGTCTCGAACCCTTTAACTACCTACCTTCTAGACTAACTAAAATGAACTTTAAAAATACTAACTATAGTTATGATTAATTATAATGCCCAAGTCATTACTATACAAACTACAAACAAACCAGTTCTCCATTCTGTCTTTATAACATGTCACTGGATCAGTATTTTCTTGTGTATAATTTTCAACCAGCTGTTTGGAGTTCACTTTTCTCTATCTGGCTCAAAACATTTTGTGTAAATCAAGATGTACTACATTTACAGAATTTTTCTAATCTACACGTCTAATAAATAATCCTGCCCTCAAAGTACTTTGATTCTTAGTTAACCCATGCTGCCTCCTAGTGACCACTATACTTTTCTGGATGTTCTAAATGCTACCAAGTGGTCAGAAATGGGATATTCTGCTACCAATTGTGTCCATAATAAAGGGGGAAAAGATCAGTAATAATAATAGGCTTAATAGAAATCTGACCTCCTACCAGAGAAAATATTTCTACCATTCTCCATGCTGAAAAGGAAGAATTAGTAAATCTTCCTCATATGGCTGCTTTCTAAATATCTGATTCCAGCAAATCTATCCAATAAGGTAGGATGGTGGTCCCGAGCATAGCTGTTAGATGCTTTGGTGCAATACATACAAGTTTCCATTCATTTGAACATTTTCTATAAACCAGCCCTAATTTAAGAGAGTAGAATCCTGGCTCTCCTGCTTATAGCAATGACCTTCTGTCTCTTTCCCTCAGTTTCTATATCTAAAACAGAGATATTGATATCACCTTTCAGACTTGTTATAAAGAGTAAATACGTTAAGCACCCAGCACAGGGCCCTACATATAGTAAGAGTTTGTTTTTTCCTCTCATTTTTATTTTTGAAAATTCTCACCCAACAGTGATTCTGCCTGGAGAAATAACTATTACGTTAAAAAAAAAATCAAATAATCATTTCAATGTCTAAATAGTTTTAAAGTTCAGCATCCTATTCTTAAGAATAGAAGATAAGAACCAAAAAGCAGAAATAAACAGACATTGGATTTAAAAATGCAGTAATAGTAATAGGATCTTCTATGTGTGAGGCATTTACCAGTTTGCAAAGGTTTTGCATATATTATTTCATTTAATCCTCACAAATTAAATGAAATAATATATGCAATTATTATTCTTCCCATTCTATAAATGATGAACCAAAGGCATAGGGCTTTTAAGAGACTTACCGAAAGTTATGGTGGAACTGTGACTTTAGCAAGCAAGTTCATCACTCGAATAGAATGACGTTATGTCTCATGGGTAATTGGTTTAGTTGTCAGTGTCCTCTGAGGATCCCTGCTGGAAATAGTGTTTCTTAGATATGTTCTATAAGACTTAAAAAGCAACTTGAATGTTGACTCTTAGAGTCTTCGAATGAAACTAAGGTTAATTTTTAGCCTATGAGCTGCAAAATTCAGTGGATACAATTTACAGGGTGATTCCCAAGTCCTGTGTGATAGAGCCATAATAATGCAGCTCATACATTTTCAGGAAAAGTAATTTTGCTTATGATAGAATCGTAGATTGGGACTATTAAGTTGTATAAAACGTTTTGACTTTGACTTGAGAATCAGGAGATCTGGGCTCCAGTCTTGTCCCTGTCGGTAACTATGTAAGCGAATTTGAACAAGTTACTTAACCTCTTTTAGTCTCAGCTTCCTCATTCACGAAGTGGTGAGTAATGCACAGGATTTGTTGTATTAAACAAGAAAATGTATGTACAGATTCCTGCCTGGTGACTAACACATAGTAGGTGTTCAATAACTAATCGTTAGTATACTTTTCTGCTTCACTTTTCTTCAGTTTTGTGAGACTCGGTTTCATATTAGCAAAACCAGAATAAGGGATAGCTCAGTGGTTCTCAAAGTGTGTGTTCTAGATGAGTAGCATCAGCATTACCTGGGAACTTGTTAGAAAAGTCTTGGGTACTATTCCAAACCTAATGAATCAGAAACTCTAGGGACAGGGTCCAGAAATTTGTGTTTCAACAAGCTGCGATATCCAAACTCCAAGATAGTCCCCAGTGAACCCACTTCCTGGAATTCACACCCTTGTGTAGTCCTAGCCAACCATTAGTCTGTCTGATGACTAAAATACATCAAAAGTTATAGTATATCTCTTTCAAGATTATATTACGAAATGCACTATGACTTCCATCTCGGTTATTCTCTCGATCTTTCTTGGATCATTGGCTTTGTGAAAGCCAGCTGCCAGGTTTTTAGAACATTTGGGAAGCTTTATGGAGAGGTCCACATGGTGAAGAAAAGAGATCTCACCTTCAGCCATGTGAATAAGCACTTTTGGAAGCAGATCCAGCCCCAATCAAGCCTTCAGATGACTACAGTCCCAACAAACATCTTGATTGTAGTCTCATCAGAGACCTTGAGCCAGAACCACTCTGCTAAGCTACTCCTGGATTTCTGACCATCAGAAAATGTGAGATAATAAATTTATGTTATATTTATGTTAAATCTGTTAAGTTTTAGGTTGACTTGTTACACAGCAATAGATAACTAATGCACAAGCCCTCCACGTGATTCTCATGCACGCTTAAGTTTGAATATCACTGGGATAGATGATTCCTAAGCTTCTTCCCAGCTCAAAAATTTTGCAACTTTGTAAACAATGTTGGAATTAAAAACCAAGCAAGAAATGGCTTTTTATGCTTGTACCAAAGAAAAGAGCATTGGCCTTTAGAACACTAGCTACAGGCCTGGCCATTGAAATTCAAAAAAAACTTGGCAAAGCTGGAGAAATTCCAGAGAAGGGCAGCTGAGAGAAGTGGCAGTCTAGAGCCACTACCTTCCCATGGATTCTAAGACAAACAGGACTGTATTGTTGGGAAAACTCAGAGATGCCAAAGTCTACAGAATCACAAGGCACATGGTCAAGACTGTGGACTTACTACCCAAGTTTGGCAGCAAAGGTAGTAGGAACAACCCAGACTCCAGAGTGAGAATGACTGGGTTCTGTTTCATATATGCCACTTGGGAAAAATTCAATCATCTCCTGAGTCTCAGGCTCTTCATCTGGAGAAAGTGGGAAAAGACTATTCGCTTAGTAGTCTGAAGATGAGAAGTCACATTGATCTACTTTAAAAACCTGCCACGAAGCAGATTTTTAAAGAGCAATAACTCTGGAAATTATTCCAAGAAAAGGAGGCCTTTGGGTATGTAACACTTTATACGTGTCATCTGTGATTTTATACTGCCGGAGGCAGCCTAAGCCAAACTTCCAACTAGAGTCCGTGTGGGTTTAAATGAATTGGTGAGTTCATAATAGCCTATAAGGTAGATGACAGATGTTTGAGTAATGTCATATATATTTCAAAGATTACCATCTCAGAGACTGAACATCCCAGCCTCAGGTACACAGTTTCTTGTACCCTCCCTCCACCCATCCCCATCATGGAGCAGAATCCTAAAGGAATGGACAAGCAGAGTACCCAAGAGAGCAGCAGGATTTCTGATGACCCATCCAGCGAGTGTTGGTGGTAGGAGAATGGAGTGATGGCACATCAAATACAAAGGATGAATTTGCTTCTTCAGACCTGCATGTATCTAGCAGTGTTTCTGGATGGCTTAGAATTGAGGAATAACTCCTCTGACAATCTACACCCACTTTACTGGCAGCCATTGTCTCTGAGTGCAAACTCCCTCTTGGACATTATAAATGTACCAAAAATAATCTGCCCATAGTTGCCAACAACCCCCTCGCCTTCAGAAACTATTAAAGCTTTAAATAAGTCATCACCCCAGAGAGTAGATAATTCATCCCACCTTCTACTTGCTACCTGCCTCACAGCTGTTCCCCTGACATGCCTTAGCTGTTTTCTGCCACAATGCTATTGTTTGGGAAAATATTCTCATCTGGTTACATGACTGTTGAAACTTGCCTGTAAAACGATGAGCCATTTGCAGCAGTGCCACAGCCGAGGGAATTAGTTGCTATTAAAATCATGTTCAAACCAGGGCGTTGCTGAGGCGCTGACATCTGGGGAAGCTGCCTGAAGGGCTTTGGCTCCCTAACAAAGACTTGAAAATGGCAGGATCTCAGTGGGGTTTCTAAATCATGGACGGATAGACAATTTGAAGTAAGAAGTCTCCTGGAGACCACTCCAAATCCCTTAGTAAATGAAACCTCCTGGGTTTAAAAGTGTTTTAATTCCCAAGAGCCAAATGTGTCCTGAAGAGTGCAGGAAAAGTAGGGAACCTTTGACATGGGGACCAAGGGAAGAAAGGAGGTGAATAAAAGCATGTCAATAACCCATTTTTCACTTCCTCCATTCTATGCAACTGTTCATAAACCCTTAACACTTATCCAAATAGCAATTAATAAACAAACTAGCATGTTCCTGCTTGTAACTGAAAGTTGTAAATGGTTGTAAAGTCGGCTGCGTGTAAATGGTGGAGTGACGTATGTGACACATCCCAGCAAAACATGTCCACACTTTTAATTTTTGTCAAGTCTGGATAAGCCTGACAGAGGGGACTGTAGGCATAAATAATGCAAACAGCCAAGGACCTGAACTCTCTCCTTCTGTTTTAGTTTGAGATGTATCTGAAGCTGGTCCTCAGCAGCAGGCTGATGCTTCCAGTGGCTCTTTTCTCCATAGTTTGCATTCTCTGATCCCACCCACTCAGGCTCAGCTCTCCGGGTGGGGTGGCGAGGGGGGGGCAGCTGGACTGGAAGGAGAGAGAGGGTGGAGGTTATCAAGAAGCTCTGTAGACTTGTCCCCAGATAAATGGCCTTCACAGTTGTATTTCATTGTAATACCTTCCAAAAGAATTTTGAAAAACTATGTACTTATTTGCACATTTTTAAGTTGACATCTAAAATATTTCATCGGTAGTTAAATAGCTGCAAATAATTTATTTTTCAATACCTTATAAGTATTAATTTTAAAAATTAAGCTGACATAATTTTTCTTTTTTTCAGGTGAGGCAACCCTTGGTTGACCTCACAGATTGCAAGGACCTTGTCAGCTTACAATCCCTTATTTTTTATTTTTACGCCTACAGCACCTGGTCTTCCTAGGTGGTCTCCCACCCAAGTACTAACCAGGCCCGGCCCTGCTTAGCTTCCAAGATCAGACAGGATTGGGCTTGTTCAGGGTGACATGGCTGTAGTAACGTAATTATTTTTAATGTACCCAGTGGGATATAAATATCATGAACCTTAATTCTCACCATTATCCATTAAAAAATACATATGAAAATCTTTTTAGTCACCTAATATTTAACATTGTGATTTTTATTTCTTAAAATTTTCACTTGTATTCCATTTCAATGCTGTATTTTAGCCTAATATAATGTTCCAATCTATAATCTTTACTGATTACTCAATCCTTTTCTGCAACAAAACTGAATATATAAATTGAAGATTTTATTTATTTTATTTCCTATGACAATTCTCCAAGTGTTAAATTTGTTATCCAATAACCATTTTGTAAAAGCAAATAAAAAGGAGTCTAAATAAGTATTCGAAAATATAAAACCCTCTTACCTCTCACACGTTACTTTTACTTTAAAAAATAATGTTGGTTTTTGGGGAGATGAACATGAAGTTTATCATCTCATTTTTCTTGAAATACAAAATATACAAACAAGACATGAAGCAGGACCAACTAAATGAGTTCTCAATGAGCTCTTTTTCCTTACTAAAAATAGATAAAATTGCAAAAGGGCACCCCTCCCAGGAGGTGAGTATTTCCCAGCATGTTTTTTGGAATGTCGAGTATCCTGATTCTATGGGACAGGGAGACAGACTGTCCTATAAACTCAGCTTTGCCCTGAGTTTATTGGTAAAAGAGGAAATGCATCATGGCTGCTTTCATTAATTCGCCACTAAATTCTCTATTGCTCAGGCTTTACTGTCAGAAGAAGTGATAATATTTGGAGGATGATTGAAAGAGGTGGTTAAATGAAAATTATCACCCCTCCACCACACTGTAATATATTTGAAGTTATAACATCCCCATGCGTGCCAAAATGTACTTTTCTAAAGCCCCTCTTTTCTCTTAATGCAAATACATAGGAGGCAGAGAAGAGCCCAATAACAAACCAATGGTGCCTTGATTAAAGGAGGCTTAATAAATACTATATTTCAAATTGTCCTTTTCTTTGTAACCCAGGAGGTTTTTCCACTCCAGGGCAAAGCCCTATATTAACATGTGGGAGGAAAAGGGATGACAGGTGCCCCTTCCTTTTGTAAAGTAAGAGGAGGGCAGGTGTGACCTCTGTTAGGAAAAAAATAAATAGAGATCCAGAATAAATGCCCATGAATGGTCTTGCCAGCAGCACTAGAAGCAGCAACAGCGTGGATTCCACTTCATCATGTTTCATTTCCACTTGTTGAATCTCATCTGATTGGCAGAGCTTAAATAGCAGGCAGACCCCTACCTGTATTGGGTCTAGCAAATATAGGATTCTTTTCCTGTCCAGCCTCTGCGTTATCAGAAAGTGTCTAGAAGAAGATCATTGTAAATACTGAGCGATCTGATCCGTGTTATCCACACAGCTGGAAAAGCCTATAAAGTGTTGGCTGGGCCAGGAAGCAAATGGAAAACTTAGGCAAGCATGTCAAACTCAACGAGAGAGAAATAGAACCTATCATCTCCTGCTTCCCAAACACCTAAGCATGTACCAGCCTTGTCTCCTCTCCCAGGTTTTCAATCTCTGTGAAGGCACAAGCATTCACCCGAGAAATCAGAATATTCACGTTTGTTGTTTCCTCTTCCTCCCACCCCAGCCCACCAATCCTCCCTGATAGGTTTCAGATGTTCCCTCCTCTCCTCCCTCACGGTCGGTGTCTTGCTTAAGACCTTCATCCTCCCCTGCCTGGACATTTGTACTTGATCTCTAACGTGCCTCCCTGCCACCAGTCTCTGGCCTCCACATTGGTGCCAAAGTGATATTATAAAAACATGAATTGATTAAGTTATTCAAAGACTTTGCATCTCCTTGAGCAATGGCTCTCAACCCTGGCTGCACATTAGAGTCACCTGGGGAGCTTTTAAGGTCCCAATGCCCAAGCCACTCTTCCAGGCCAATTAAATCAGAATCCTTGGGTGGGACCCAGATATCAATATTTTCAGAGGTCTCCAACCAATGTCCAGCCAACGTTGAGAACCACTGTTGTTGCATGCAGGAGGTCATTCTTAGTCTAGCTCCAGAACCGTCGGCCGTTACTCCCCATGCTTGCACTTCAGCCACACCAAATATTTCTTGGTCCTCTAAACATGCCCTGCCTCTCACCCCTCTGACTTTGCATATGACATGCTCCTGCCACTATCTGAATTCCTTTCCTATTCCCTTGACCTGGAAACTCCTACAGGTTCATAAATATACTATCCCACTGAGGGTATGCTCTCTACACTTTGTACCTTTCCTCATTACAGCACTTCTCACACTGTGTAATAATTGGTTTATTTGCATGATCACCTTCCACATTAAACCCTGCACTTATTGAAAACAGATAGCTTACTCTGCGTCTCCAGTGCCTAGCACACATCAGTTGATTCTCGGCACACCTGGGATGAATGATTGAGTGAACGAATTAATGACTCAATGAGGCACAGATGAAGCATTTGATTCCACATGTTTCACCCACTCCTCCAATTCACTACACTGTACTAAGTATGTTAATTATGGATAAGGCCTGCATCAAGCTTTTTTCTCTATCAAATATTTCCATTTGCATCTCTGGAGCCACAGGAGAACATTAAAAGTAATGAAAACCTTATAACCCTGATGTAATATTAATATCTAATTTCTTCTTTTTAAAGTAAGGGAAATATCTTCATTTTGCTCATATTTGGATGCTCAGATGCTCATCTGTTTTTTAAACGATTATTTCCTAAGCTAGGTCCATTACATCGGAATGCATACCTCTCGAAATCAGAGCTTTCGTTAATAATTACGGTGACTTCTCAGCCTTTCTACTTGTAATTGTTCAATCATATTCTACCTATAATTCAGTGACTCTGATTATTCTGTTGCCAATTCCCTACAATGTCTCTCTGCAATGCTAGAAGTTAACTGTTTTTCTCCTCCAAAATCTACTGCCTTCATGTTTGTTCTCTTTCTTGTGCTTTTCCCCCTCTTACTTTTGCTCTTTACCCCCCTCCCACTCCGATTTTTCCTTGAGCACTCCATCCTCTCCCTCTATCTTTCTTTTCACAGCAGAGGTCAGAGTTCAGATGGGGGTGAGCATCACTTGTAAAATCTCGCAACTTGCAGAAATCATTCACCCCAGTTACTGCCTTTACAGCAGTCCCCCTTTAACTGTGGGGAATACATTCCAAGACCCTCAGTGAAGGCCTCTCCCCTGGATGAGAGCTTGCGGTTGGATCCAAAGCTTGAAACTATTACTCCTGTTCAGGCTCTTTATCTCCTCTTTCACCTGTGTTCATTATCAGGCACGCTCGTTTCACATGAGGTCCCTGTCTGCTAACTTACTGCTAACGTAGCAGTCCCAGTGGTAAAAGAATGCCTCTGTTCGGTTGTTCCTAGGCAGAAACAGCTACAGATGACTACTGCTGTATCTAGACTAGCAGGGGCTGTCTGAAGGTAACATGGTCTGGGCAAAACCAGGATCAAGCTAGGGTAAGGTATAGGAACAGGGATCCACTAGGCAAGAGATGGAAAACATGTGACAAACGTGCCGCCTGCACTCCCCTCACCCATAACGGGCATAACTAGTCATCCCGGTCCCCTCAATGGGGGGCCCTAGACTCTCTTCAGCACAAGCTCTACCAGAGAATGGTTGAAACCTACTCGCCATCTCTCATTAACTTCTGTATTCAGCGAATAGAGTTCTTAGCATATGACAGGTATTTATTATTGATTTAGCAAAACAAAACCAAAGCTGCATTTGACCCAAGGAGTGAACTTAGCAACAGCGGTGGGCCTACCATTAGGAGCCTGAAGGTCAAAGCACTTTATGGCATAAGAGGTGGATGCAGTGCCAAAAGCCAGGAAATCAAAGGGTCCTGTGTGAAGTCACCTGGACCGCTGCAACAGCCACCCGGCCTTCCTGCCTCTGATCTTGACCCTTCCCACTCCTGACAATGCCTTCTCCATGCCACAGCCATTAGTCACTATGCCGTTTAAAGCCTTTGATTTCCCATTGCTGTTAGGATAAAGACAAGATACTTCCTGCAGCTTCCAAGTCTGCCACACTGAGTCCCTACCTCCAAGGCTGCCACACTGAGTGACATGTGAGTTCACCTCCACATGTCACTCACTGAGCTAGGGTGCTTTTACATACGCTATCTCGTCTAATCGTCAACATCAACTATGAACCAGGCTTGTCAGTACCATTTTAAAGGTGAGAAATTCTCACCTGATCCTCAAGTTGATTATATGAATTAGTCAAATCATGGAGCTGCCAAATTTCTCCCCTGGAATTTGAATTCATTCCTGTTTGGTTCTGAAATCTGTATTCAGGCATGGATAAGGCATTCATCATCAGTTCAGCTTTGTGCTTTAGGCACAGTCTGTTTTTATTATTTTTGTATTTTTTTTTTATTTTACCAAAACAGCAAAACAAAACTGGCTATTAGCCAGTTTGAACTCATTCACACACACAGAGTGAGAGTGAGAGGAAGAGAGAGAGAGAGAGAGAGAGAGAGAGAGAGAGCGAGAGCGAGAGAAAGATCCATCCGGTGGTTTGGTTTGCTTTCAGCCCACTGTGTCAGCACAATGTAGACAGAGCTTTCTAATGTGCGTAACTAGAACAAACTTCCCAAGGAAGGGAATGGCCAAAAGTAATATTTTTATTTATTTTTATTATTTTTTCTTTCTTGCTTACTTTTTTCCTTTTATTTTCCTAGTTATTCAAACCTTTGTGAGTGAGAAGAGGGAATTCCAAGAAAGGGTCCCATGGATGAGCCAGACATTTCTGAGTGGGGATAGTGTACACTCCACTGCGGGTATCTTCTCTGACCGCCCTCATCTCCATCCCAACCTCCTGTAGTGTTGGAGAGAAGTGAGATTTTTGCTCTAACCGCAAAGGGAGGCCCTCTCCTGTCAGACTGGAGCCGCACTGGGAATGCAAATGCCCAGTGCTGAAAGCGCCTTTCACCAGACCCTCAGTGTCTCTTTGGCTCTGACAAAAGCGTCCACACACCAGAGGGCAGTACCTTCTCCCTGGCACTGCCATTTGGCTCAGCTGCAAAGACTAAAGAACCCGGCCTCAAAGGACGTACAGTGTTCCCCTGCTGGACGGAAGCCTGTGCTGACTACATGAAAAGTAACATTTCTTTGTGTCCAGCAGCCCCATCTGGCTCTGCAAGCTGGAACCCGACGCTACAGCGAGGGGCTGCAGGTTGGACTGGAGCAATGCAAAAAGGGTGTGGAGCACTCACTCCCTTCGCATTCACCACCATACTGGCGGCCTCCGAAGATAAACAGTGCGCCCTTTCCCAGAAGAGGTCCTGGTTTGTTGCAACATCTCAGAGCCATTAATCTCAAGGAAAAGGTGCAACAGGTCTTTCAGTTTCCCTCTCCCAGAGTAGGCATGCTTGCTTTTATAAATGCAAAGTGACTGATGTGGAAACTTTACACATCCGCACAGGGCTATCACTTTAGGTGACTTTTCCCATGCTCCTTGAGGGAGCTGAGTTTTTATCTGTGCCAGGAAGGGTCTGATTGCAAGAGAGAAGCTTTGGCTCCCACCACAGAGGGCAGTCTGCCTCTGAGTCTTTCTTAAAGGTCAATCAAACCAGGAAGTGAGGAGGACAGAGAAAGTTGCCCAGACACCAGGACTCTGGACTTTGGTGCCAAGCAATAACAAGGTATTTTTGGGTCAGCCATGGCTTACCCTGCCCTGTGTGGTTAACAAAACACCAGCAGTGGACATCTAGAGTGTTGCCAGAGCAAGAGAGCTACCAAGGAGGCCAGTCACTGTCATGAACTTGAGTCTTGAGAAAGTTCTGCAAAGAATGGGGGATCTGAACACTCATTCTCTAAAGCAGGGGCACACCTGGCCTTGCATTTCTGGTCATGAGTATGAGGAATCCAAATACCATTTGAGTCCATCCTGAGTCTCCCCACGATAATACTCTGTTTAAATGGGCTATAAAAAGGATTAGTTAACAATGAGGAAACCCCTCAAATTTGAAAAGTACCTACCAGATTACCATTTATACAAACCTCTGATTATGTTTCGATTCTCAGAAAGAAAAAACCTACAAGCAGGCCATGTGCAAATTCAAATATATCATTCAAGTTATATATTTAGCAGGCACCATATAGAACACAGTGTGACTAGTGTCCCATGGCTGTACAAACAGGAAAAAAATATTCTTGATTTACAAAAGTAGAAACTGAGGCACAAAGAATGATTTGAACATGGGCACATGGTAAAGTTAGGGCTACAACCCTCCTCAATCTTACTCTGTGCCCACCGATCTTTCTACTTGACCTCATCTTCCCCTGAGGCCTAATGCAAAGCCTTACATGAGGGAAGCACTCCACAAATAACCAAATGAAATCGAGGGCTTTCCCTGGACTTCTGTGGGTTTTCCAGATATCTAAGGCCTTCTGAAGGCTGTGACTCAGCTACAAGGACTAAGAAAGTACAGGGAGATTTTCAGAAGAATTGAGAGCTTTTGAAACGAAGCGTACTCCTGCAGTACAGAGGCTCCAAGCTGCTGAGTTGTCCGCTTCTCTTGTCCAAGCAAGGAGGGCTGTGCCCACCCTGTGCTGCCTGCCCTGTGCGCCGAGAACACACCCCACGGAGCGGAGCAGGGAGCACCCTCCCGGGAGTCTGGGCAGAAAAAACTCAGCTGTGCGGAAATGTTATTTTTTAAAAAGTTCATGCCAAGCAAATGATCCTAGAAAAATTCTTTAAAAATTTACAGTAATAATAGCAATGACAACAACAATAGAAAAGCCCCTCGCATTCACACAGCATTTTGGGGCTTTCAACGTTCTCTTATATATAGTATTCCACATTGTCCTCACGTGGGGCAAAAAATAGCCTCAAAAGCATTGAATGAACTTTACTCAATGTCACATAACTGCTTATTTCATTTTCTTTAAAAGACTTTTGTGGTGTCTTTTGAAAAAAAGAGACAGGAAAACAAAACACAAAAAAACAAACAAACGAACAAAAAATAAGAAAAGAAAATGACATTTGCCTCATTTTGCCAAGTCTAATGCTATGGACCAGAGATACCAAGAGGCGTTAAATACAGTCCTGCCCTCATGTGGTTGCAATGGAATTGGTAAAGTTGGATATATGCATTTAACAAATAAACTCTAGAGTTTGGGGGAAGAAATCGGTCCATAAAATTAAAAATATCTACAGTCTTCAATCTAGCAAACCCACTCTAGAAATCCATCCTACAGAAATAAAATAGTCGATACTTAAAATAGATGCATAAAGATTCTTGATGCAGCTTGTAGTGGCAAAAGTCCATAGATAAGGTGAACGCCTGTCGTAAAATGACATGATGTGTGAAATTTACTTGTAGATATTCCAAGCAGGTGAAGACAATGAAGGGGATTGGAGTATTAAAAAAAAAAAAAAAATCAAGGTCGGCCCTGAATTGACGATCATGAAAATTAGGTGATAGAATCTATTATTCTAGTCTTTCTATATTTGTATATGCTTGAAAATTTCTATAATAAAAAATTTTAAACAGTGAGTGCCTATCAGTAGGCACTATTGTCCTATCCATGCAGCCATGAAAATGCATTGAGGCTATGACAAGCTATACAGCTTGACTTGAAGGAATTTCCACAGTGCTTTTAAGCAAGAAAATCAGACAGTGATTTAATTTTCGTATCAAAGAAAGAATGACCAAAAATGCCCTGCATTTTATGTGTGTATGTATGTAAATCTGAATCTAGGGTGATATCGATGGAAAGAGGAGAGAAGAAAGAGACAAGGGAGTCAAGTAAAAAAAGAAAAGAAAATATATTCTCCTCCCCCTGACAGTGCATTGTGCCATTTTTTTTAACTCTCTTTTGCTGGCTTCTCTCCCTTCAGAATCACCTAAAACTCCTCACCAAAACATACCACTGCTCCTTGGCAGAGAAGGGCAGGAGAAACTTTGGCTTTCTTTGATTAGTTCTCGAAAGCCAAAACCTCTTAGACCTCTATCTCTTCTCTCAATCTTTGCCTGAGATCTGTGGCAAGAATTCCTGTGGTTGCCTTAAGAAAACTGTTTTCATTTCTAATGTTACACATTTTTACTGAGTGTCTTCCCTGTGCTAAGGCTGGGCTGCTAATGCCTAAATTATATATGGCTCTTCCTGGGTCATTCTCCCAATAATTGAGGATAGGCAAGGGAAATTCTGTGCATTTAAGATTGAGAAGAGGCTAACATGGCCAAAAGTGTGGGGAAGGGAAGTACCAGATGAGGATGCTGAGGGCCAGAGTCAAATCATGGAAGGCTTTGTAGGCCACAGTAAGGAGTCAATATTTTATTAGAAGTGCAATGGAATCTTTTGAAAAATCTTAAGCCTGGACCTAACCTATAGTTAAAATATATATATATATATGGGAGGAAGCCTGACTAGAGCCAACCTCCAATGTACAGTGTAAAGTTTTGCATTTGACAGCTAAAAGTAGAGATTGGACATATGGAAGTTGGCATCAAAGGAAGTTGACCCAGTGCAATCTCTTATCTGTACGGTGCCCATTGATCTGTTACAACAGGTGGCCTCAGAATTTAGCAAATATTTACTCAAGTGCCAGCAGGTTCCTTCTGAGATGGCTCCATGCCTCTCCCCTGGCTTCTGGTGCTCACTAGCAATCTTTGGCATCCGTTGGCTTGTAGATGCACCCCGGGTCTCTGCCTTCACCTCCAATGGTGTCCTTAATGTGTGCACGTGTCTCTAATTTTCCCTTTTATATAAGGACACCAGTCATATTGGATTAAGACCCACCTCAATGACCTCATTTTAACTGTATTACCTTTATAAAGACTATCTCCAAATAAGGTCACATTTTGAGGTACTGAAAGCTAACACTTATGAATTTGGGGAGACGTAATTCATCCCATACATGGTTTATTACCACACCAATATAATTCTTGTTAACATAAGAAACCAATATGGGCCCTTGGTTAAAAAAAGAGAAGCATTACATAAAAGTACAAGACTGTTATGTGGAATAAACAAAATAATGCACATAAAGGCTTGATATTTAATAGGTATTAACATTTAATATTAATAATGTTTACTAAGTACCTAACACATCTTAAGTTTTCTTCCCTTCCTATACTTCCCACATCACCCAGCCAGTTTTTTCTCAAGTTGTGAGAAAAATTCTAGGTTCTTTCTGAGTTCTTAACTCAGAAGTGTTAAAAGATATTTTAAAAAGAAGAAGAAAGAAAAGAAACAAACAAATCTTAACTATCATAGAAATATAAAATGAACACATTTTAAAAGTTTTATTTAACTCATTAATGAATGATGGAACAAGTAAGGTATTACGAGTGGCTCAAAGGAGAATTCAAAGAACCACATATGTGTATGTAAGGCAATAAGGAATCTTACTGAAATAAATTTACCAAGTGGGGCAAAATTTCTCTATCTACACAATTCATTCAGACTCATTTGCATTAACTTTTCTACAACTTAAAGATTCATACATTGGCTCAAATACATGAACGAAAGAGAACCCAGAAGATGCTTTAGACAAGACACTCAGGAACTTTTTTAAAAAATTTCAAAACCTGGCAACAATTTTTCTTGACAGAAGTAAATCATAAATAAGTAAAACTTCTTGCTTTCTTCTACTTTTCAAACAAGGAAATTGTCAGCAAAACTAAACTCATAAAGCTCCTATTTATGAGGCTGTTAAAAATAAATGTTTTTAAATCAGGCCAACATCTCAAGTTGAAAGAACAGAAATAGTCATTACAAAGGTGGGGACATATTGAGAAAAAAAAACTCTCTGTAGACACCTGCTAATGTTGGAGTCCCTCCTGATGGTCAACCTCCCCTGGGAATGTGACTCTGGAAAACATCAGAAAGACAGCCTTATTTCTCATTGTCCTTATAAATCCCACCTGCTCCTCTTTTCCTGAAGAAAAGCGAGCCCCATGAAGAAGAAACCTTGTCTTTGCTCCCCCTCAGGATTTCCTCTAGCTTAAGTCCTCCCCCATTATAACTTGGAGTTCATGTCTATCTCTTCTATGAGTTGCAGGAAGGCAGAGACTATGTCATATTCATTTCTATATCGCTGGCACTTGGCACAATATCCCGCAAATAGCAAATCTAAGTTTATTGAATCAAGTTGAGTTGAGTTGAGTTGTTGAGCTGAGTTGAGTTGAGCTGAGTTGAACTGAGTTGAGTGGAATGGAATTCCTCTTTTAGGGACCAGCCTACAAGGATCAGCAACACTGCTAGTGTGGCACAGCCCTTAGCCTAGTTGCAAACTCAGCTTTCTTTTAATTGCTAACTTTCACTTAACAGGCAATTGTATAACACACCTCACAAGAAAAATATCAATTGTTTCCCCTTTGACTACACTGAAACATGTAAAGTTTGGAAAGCCACAGAGGTACCATTTAGTGAATCAAGGGCGGGCACAATTAACCTTATTTTCAACTACTAATTACATATTAGTGCTAAATAACAATTCTCTTTTCTCCTTGGGTATAACTGGGTATGAGATCTTTAATGCCTCTACAAGAGCCACACTTTCCATCACAGAGGCTGAAAACTTTGTGGGAAAGAAGCCCACAAATGGATGCATTAGAGTCCTTGTAATTTAATAATTTTAGTACCAACAGTTGCAAAGTACTTCATGGTTTGCAAAGTAATATATATATATATATATATATATATATATATATATATATACACATATATATATATATATGTATATATAATCTTTTTTAATTCCTACAATGTTCCTGGGAAAGGTGGATCATCTTTCCCACTTTGAACATCAGGATAATGTAGATCGATGAGGTGAAACTAAATGGGTAAAGGCAGGGCTTAGACCCAGATCGTCCAACTCCAGAAAAAAATTGTCTTTCCCCTACTTCACTCCCCTCTGGGGAAGATGAAAGAAAAGAAGGATACTCACAGAATCATAGACTCTCGAGGTAGAAATGAGTCTGATAAGCTCTTTATTCTGAATACTGTGGAAGCACAAGGAAGTCCATGGGGTCTTTCCCTAGTTTCATGTTCCTTCCATTTTCCCTACAGTAAAACAAAAATAATGAAGAACACATGCTTTGGAATTAGTCAGATAGGCCCACCCACCATTTATGAGCTGTACACCTTTGGATGAGCCCCTTAATTACTCTCTGCCCCAGTTTTTTCCTCTGTGGAATAAAGATGGCGAATAGTTCCTATATTGTAGGATTTCATAAGATTTCGATGAGTTGACACATGTGATGCACTTAAAATGCCCACGAAATGTCACTTACATTACATATTGCCTTTATACCAAATAAGGAACATGATAGAAATTGCAATAATGCAGTAATAATAGCTCATACAAATATATGACATTTCTCCCATAAATCCCTCAATTATCATCAAATATCAGTTAATATGCACATATTGCAAAAAGAAAAATGGGTAGAAATATTTACCATTTCTGCTTGAAAGAATGAAGAAGTGGCATGCTTGGCTAAGAACCTCAAAATGTCCCAGTGACAGAACTGGGAATCTAAATGTAAAAGACACTTTTCTTCATTAATAGTTTTAAGAAAATTTCACAATAAGACCCCTCTTGTATTGGTCACGAAGGGAAGCTGTGGTATCCACTTATTATTTGTATCTTGTAATCCTCTCCCTTCTCTCCAGCTAGTGACCATATGTCAGGGTGCGCATGTGTTTTAATGCAGCCAGATGGGCAAGGCATAAAGACTGTAATCAGTCCCCTCCCTCAACAATGCCACATTTTTTCACCTGTCCAACAATCATGGATTAATTATGAATCTTGTCTCCCCAACAGGTGGTGTCTGTAATCAAACGACCATATCAAATCCACCCCCAAAATCAAGCAGATAAATGATCTATGCAGCATTTCTAATATAAATGTTTATCGCCTGTGTATGCACAGGGTAAGGCAGATGTGGACTTTACCAGACTGTTCTTTGACTTGGTACTTCAGTGTCTGGCATCTGTTGACAGAGTTGATGAGGCAGTTGTTAGTGGCCCCATTATGGAATATCAACTTAAATTAGATCATGCTAGGTCTGACATTCAAGAAGTTGCCTGTGTCCAAGTTGGGCAATGACATAATCCTCTTGTTCCCCATTACCTACCTGGAGGCACTTGGCATTCACCAGTGTCATCGCTGGCTTATGTCAGGGACTTTTAAGATAATTCCAATTCCAAGCATTCTCATGGTCAATCATGCAAATTATGAAAACCTCAAAACATCTACCTTTTCCCCTGCCGCTTGTATTTCAAATTAACATAAAAATCCTTCCACAAACCATGTGTTCTGATTTGATATCCAGAAAATAAAATCATAGTTTAAGGCTCAAAGACTAGGAATCGTTGAGGCTTGATATAAAAAGAAATCATATTATTTTTCAGCCAAGACATCACCAGGAAGGCAAGTAGAATGCTACATAGCAAGGCAAGACACATGTATAATCACTTGACATATGAGCTGAATTAGCTTCTTTTTTTATGGAGAACCACTTTTACTTGAAAGACTAATAAACTATGGTCATTCACAGTTGCATATTTGGCAGATAATTTCTTCAAAGTGAACAAAGTAAACGTATCCCTTCAAGGAAAACAACTGACTCTTTAAAAAAAAAAATTAAGTCAAAATTTGAGCTGTGAAATGAAAGAATTTTGGAAAATTTGTATCTATAGCTATGTGACTTAGGTAAATGCTAAAGACGAACATTGGCACCTGTGTGCTTGAATGAGATCTCCAAGGGGATGGGAAAAGAGAGGGTTTAGAAACACCTTCCTAGAGTGTGGACAGAGAAGAGGCAGAGTGAAGAGGATTAAAGATGAGGAGTTGTAAGTGAGGGAAGAACCAAGAGAATGTCACGGAAGGCAAGAGCCAGGAAATCCGTAACTACAAAGGCCACTGAGAGAACCAGCGGTTGAGCTGGGTACAAGACATGCAGCGAGAAGGTGATGCTAGCGGCGAGTAGAGATGCAAAGGGACCAGGGAGAAAAGCGGTAAGTGTGGGAGACCATTTTAGAGAAATGTTGAAACATTTGGCTGTTATATCAGAAAGAGAATTGGGACTGTGGCCTGTAGAAGAAGCAAGATCAAAGGAGATGCTGATTTGTCCTCCTTTGTTATAGATCATGGAAGACTCAGAGCTAAGACTGGACTTCAGGTCTTAACACTTTCCAGACTTAATTCTTACTGGGCTTCAGAGCTGTGTCTCCTGCTTCTAATATTTCAGATGAATTTTATGAAACCTGTTAACATATTAATCTTTGACTCCTCAGATGTATTCTGAGGAAACAATACTAAATGCAGTCCAAAGTTAGAATGACAAAATGAGTGATCCAGCTAAACCTGAATTTGCTTCTGCTGTCAGCTCCTTCAGCAAGGGGCTACATGGAAATAAAACATAACTTTGCCTGTCCAAAGCCTTAATTGCTAATGTAGATTCTCACTGAAAATCTCTACTTAGCTTTCTAGGATGGACCCTGAGAAGTGGTTTTATGGGTGCTTCTCAAACCATTGGTACTGAAGGACCAGGATTTTCAAACCTCCAATCCACCATGGACTGATATTTTCATTAAATGGAATAAAAATGAGTAATTAAAAAAATGAAATTTAAAAATACATATAATAATACAAGGCTGATTTTTATTATGAGAGCCAACAAACATAGAATTAAATTTCAGTAAAGGTAATCAGAACTAGAATAACATAGGAGATAAGAAAAAATTACTATACACATTGATCAAAATTATGAACATTTGTTATTAACAAAGAAAATAATTACCCTTGTAACTTTTATCATTCTGTATTTGTAACTAAATAATGTAAGCAAACAAATTATGAGCAAAGTAGCAATTACTGATAATAAACTTCTTCACTCACCCTTTGAAAGAATACTATAATAGTATAAACATTTGAAATTTTTCATGTAAAAAAATGAGCTCACTTCTTCCTTTAACCTATTTAATCTAGGTTAGAATGATGATGTATTACTCATAGCACATAACATACACCTAAACTCTGTATTTTGTTTCAATAACATTCAGAGAAATCAGTCTCCTAGAAATCTGTTGACATTATGAGAGAAGAAATTTAAAGCAATTTCAAGGAACACAAGATATTTGTTTTAAAATTTTATATAAATTAATATCAAATAATGCTATATTTTCAAAATTCATCTTCAATCTTTCAACAGTTATCCATTCCAACAAAATATCTCGTAGAGTTGAGGTTAAATTTAAATTATCTTTTGATTTAAATAAATGAATTCTAAATTTATAATTTGCCTTTGCATGGGTCTTCGCTTGATGAAAAATAAAATTTTAAAACATGCTTTCTAATTTGATAAGTATTCAGTAATGACTTTTCACAAATGTGCAGTAACAAGATCATTACTTCATTGATAATTGTTACATTATGGAACATACCCGAACAATCTGTAAAATTCAGTTCTTCAAGCTTCTAACTTTTTTTATGCCCTTAGATCTTATCTGCCATTGAAAAAAATATACTGCATTACCTCCTTGGCTTAGAAATATTATCATTAAAATTATCAAAATATCAAGCAAATACGCATCTGGTTATTTAATTCCCATCTTTTAAAAGTTGCCTAAAACGGCTTCTAATCTTTCGAGAACACTACAAGTTTACTTTTATAATCTTACATTTTCTCAGATTTACATGAACTTTTGCATTAACACTGATAAAATAACAGTTGAATATTGCACGCTATGACATGGTCCTTTTGCGTGAGACTGGTATGCAGCTTGGCCACACTCTGTTCAACAAGACAAGTCCACTTGGCGGCTGCAGCAATGTCAGATTTCTGTAAACATTTCTAAATGCTTGCGCTTGATTTTTGGAATTAGCTTAGCACAGACGAGCAGCAAACAGTTCACTAACCAGCATGTATTGCACTGTTTATATATCAAAACTTTCTCAAAACCGTCTCTGACCATCTCTCATTTTCTCTATCTTGCAACCTACTTCTCTGATATCTGTTCCCTCTGGGACACTCCAACTACCTTCTTAGTAAACTACTCCTCATACCTTTATCCCATTCATAAGTCTGCTTCCCCCAGGTCAGCAAAGCAAAAATGTCTTCCTCTGGACCTGCTGTTCAGAGGAAGTGGTGAGAAGGTGGGGAGATGAGGGTGGGAGGGTGAAGAGTTGGCGTATGTGTGTTAGGTGGGTGTGGATTATGTAGTTTGGAGAGGGGAGAGGCTACAAGTACAGATATGTATAATTTGATATTTCTGTTCTTATAATAACATTATTTATCATAGAACAAAAGTAAAAACAAACTGAGAGTTAGAAAATAGGTAAATGAGGATATAACTTGATAGAATAGTATAGTTAACCATTAAAATAAACAAAAAGTGCCTAGTAAAATATAGCATTTGCCTTTGGGTGGTGATCTTTCTTCTTTGCTTATATATTCAACATTTTCAAAAAATAATGATAATTATTTTAATAATTTTATTTATATTTAAAAGTAATAGTTTAAAATAGAAAATAATTTTAATACAATTTAATAAACATTTTCAGTGCTAACCATGTGCTATGCTAAAATGCAAAAAAATCAGAGACTGATAGAACTGGATCGCTTATGTTTTCTGAAGATGAGAGGAATGATTTTCAATGAACCTTTTGCAGAAGTAAAGGGGAAAAAAAATCATTAGGACTCAAGTAGAAGAATGAGCCAAAGATATGATCAGACCATTCATAAAAGAAGAAATAGGTCAAATCCACAGGGGAAAAAAATGTTCACTTTCAGTAACCCATGATATGCCAGTTTTAAGCAACTTGAGGTACCATATTTTCATCTCTAAATTATTGAAAATGTCAAGCAGTGTTTTCACATCATGCTGTAGAAACCAAGTGAGGCTGGTTCCCAGGGACCAAGGGTGGCAGTGTCACCTGGAATGATGGTTCGCACTTCAGAACTCCTTCAGATTTCCACAAATATTTATTAAATGCCCGTTTTTTCTTTTATCGTGGAATGGAATTTGCATCCATTGCAATCCCAAACATTAACTAAATGTACTCTGATTTTCAGTTATCTACAAGGTGACTTTCCGCATTCCACAACGCTTCTCACGCAAATTTCAGGCTGTCTTGAAATGATGCAATTTGAAATGATGTCAGGAGAGTTTGGCATCTTTTGTTTTCTCAATTTGTCATCAAATCTATGACAGGCAGAAAAGGAGTCAGGGAAACCTGTCGAAAATGTTCCACCATAATCTGGGGACCAGGTACACAAGTCATGATCATGAAAGTTGTCAGTTATAAATTCCCCAATAGCCTCCTTTGCAATTCTTGCAAAACAGGAAACCCCAATTTCTGTAAAGAAATCAAAAGGAGTTATAGAGACATCTTTCAGCCAAAGCACTTAAGAAAGTCATTTCTAGAATTTTGGCTGTCCTATTGGAAGATGAAGACAATATTTTACAAATAACTTTGTAAAGTCTGCCCTCTACTGTTCTTCGTAGTGAGTGCAGCCAATAGCCATAGATCCATGTTTAAGATAAGATCCTGAATGTTTACTGAGCAGCTTCAAATGTGCCAGCCACTGAGTGACGCTTTCCAGGCTTGACGCACTGAATACTTACTACAGTCAAGTGAGATAAGTAAAGTGCCGTTATTCCTATTTCACATTCAAAGAAAAATACTCAGAGAGGTTAAGCATCCTTGCCGAGGACACACACCTGATTAGTCAAAGTGCCTGGATTATAACTCTGGTCTGTCTAATGCTAAAGTTCATGGTGTTATTGTTTGTTTGTTTTGGGGGGATTTTTTATGTGACATGGCCCCCCAACTTGTTTATAATTTTACAATTTATTAAGCAGATACATTGACATACTTACCAATATCTGTCATTTCAGAGAGCCATCTCAGACACACATTTGAACACAAAATTGATCACAACACATACTAAAGATAAGACAACCATTCAAATATTAACTCAAGAAAGCGTTCGGACTTGGCAAATGGGCCTTCTGATCGCATGTAGTTCTCCCTGGTCAAGTGCTAGGTCAGGCCTCAGCATCTAAGTGTTCCCAGTGAGGTGCATCTCAGGGCCGCAGCTTGCTCCACAGGCTGTGAATGTTTAAATCCAGAAATTCAGCACAGCCGCGGAAGACAGAGCCAAGCAATCTCACCTCCAGGAGATGCGTTTCCAGCCACTGCTAGAATGTCAGAGGAGAACAGGAAAAGTCTGACAGAGTGACTTCCAGGCCTGGGGTGGGGGAAAAGGGGTGGGAGGTGGAAATCAGTTGAACGATGTGCCCATGCCACTGGAAGCCCAGCGGGTTTCCTAAACTATTCTCTCCAGCCTCCCTGAGGCACCAAACAGAGCAACTGGGCAGTCTCCTCAAAAGGGAGGGAGAGAGAGAAGGGCAGAGACAACGTTTACGCAATGTGGGGACCGCAGGGTTCCTGCTTTGCATCAGTGTGAATGACAGGGCCATGGGTAATACGTGTTCTGTCCTCGCCTAGTGAAGGAAGGCATTTCATTGTCTTTGGTACTTGGTTGGCATAGAGTCGAGACGTCACAATAGGAATAACGTTAGGTCTGAGCTAACCACAAAATTTATTTATCACTGAATGTTATTCTTTATTCGATGTATCTAAACTATCACACTGTTGTGACAGAACTATATGTAAAAAGTTTCTGGAGTAAACCCACTCAGGATAACAACCCCAGACTTTAGGATTCCAATCCATACACTCTTTATTATTGTTGTTATTATTATTATTATTATTATTATTATATTTATTAGTTTCAAGTATACAGTACATTGGTTAGACATCTATGTAGTTTATAAAACAACCCCCCTAATTGCTCTTTCTCTCCTCTGGCTCTCCATTACATGAATGCTAACCGCATTCCCTATGCTGTGCGCTCCATCCCTGTGACCATCTATCAACTACTACTTCATACAATCTTTTACGTGGTGGAAACAGGAGATCCTCTTGGGTCATCTGTCCCCCTCCCACATCTGCCAGGCAAAGGCAGCAGGGACTCTGCCAGCTCGCAGCCACTGTTAGGATGGGGCAGGGGCTGCAGCAGTGTGGGAGCAGGAGGGCGAGGAGCGGGAACCAGGTAGGCGGGGCTGGACACCCACTAAGGAGCTGTGGCTCACGGCTCCCTTCTCCCCGATAGAGCAAATTCTTTGTCCTGGGCCAGCATCTGATTCCTCCCTTTCTTTCTTCCCCTGGTTTTCAATCCGGCCCAACCTCAGGGCCTGTCCAAATCTTGTGAGCAAGGAAGCCATGCATTGGATCTTTCAGATCCCAGGAGAGAGCTGATATTACTCTCCACCCAACAGGTTAAATAAAGTTTTATAAGGGTTAGGGTGAAGCACCCTGGGTGACAGGAGCCATTAACGCCCCTACGCTTGAAGGGACAGGGAAGGGAGAAGGTACCAGAACCCAGAGAAAATAGCTGTAGCAAAGGGATATCGGAGTAGAGCTGTGGCCATTAGCCGAGGGATGTAGCCGATCCATGTTTGTTTGTTTGTTTGTTCATTGCTAAACCTCTTTGTGTTACATTCTTCCCAGGGAAGTCTCTGCTTTTATAGCCCGAAAAGTCTGCTAACAACAAGACAGTTGTCCACCCGAATGAATTTCTGCCACCTTTCCAGGTTAACAAGCTCAAACTGCAGCAGGACTTTTCTTCTTCCCATTACATATATAACATAATGGCTCGCGCAAAATAAACATCCACTAAGTAGGGAAGGAAGCCCTGAGACCAGGAAACCAGGAAAATGAGACTAAAGATCTGGAGCCAGTTGTAGCCATTCTAGAAAATGGTATGGAGGATCCTGAAAAAAATTAAAAACAGAACTACCACATGATCCAGCAATTCCACTTCTGGAAATGTAGCCAAAGGAAACGAAACACTAACTCGAAAAGTATTTGCATCCCCATGATCATCATAACCGCATCATTTACAATAGCCAAGACATGGAAATGATCTAAGTGTCCATGGATGGATGAATGAATAAAGGAGTTGTCACACACACACACACACACACACACACACACACACACACATTCATTCACACAGAATATTATTCAGCCATAAAAAAAAAGGAGAAAATCCAGCCATTCGTAACAACAAATGTATTATGCTGAGTGAAATAAGTCAGAGAAAGATAAATACTGTAGAAGCTGATATATGAAATTTAAAACAAAAACAAACAAACAAACAGAACCCACCAAATTCATAGAAAAAGAGATCAGACTTGTAGATGCTGAGGGCGGGGAAAAGGGGAATTAGAGAAAGATGGTCGGAAGGTACCAGCTCTCAGTTATAAGTATTAGGGACGTAATACACAACATGAGGACTACAGATGACAATACTGTGTGATACATAGGACAGTCGCCGGAGAGGAAATCTTAAGAGTTCTCGTCACGAGGAGAAAACTTTTTCCTTTTTTTCTATTTTTCTTTCTTTTATTTTTATTATGTCTGTATAATAAGATGGGTGTTCGCTGAACCTGTTGTGATAATCACTTCACGATATACGTAAATCAAACCATTAAGCTGTGTACCTTAAACTTATAGAATGATATATGTCAATTATTTCTCAATAAAACTGGAAAATAAAGTTTTAAGTAAAAGAAGCTCTGGAGACAGAATCAGCTGAAGAAGCTTAAGAACTAAAGGAACCAGGCTATAAAGAGGGAAGGAAAAGGAGAGGGGGTTAACGAGTGATAGTACTTGCGTCTCCCACCCCTGAAATCCAGGAAAAAGTAAAAGATGACCCCCTTTGTCCCTCTTCCTGTTTTAATTGGGAGCAGGAGGTGGGGAGAGTGTGGAAATCCTAGGAACTGCGGGACCCTGCAGCTGTTGCTTGAAACGGCCAGAATCCAGAAAGGTACCGTTCTGTCTGCATTGCTTGTATGCAAAGTGTGTGTCAGCAGCAGAGCTCCCTGTCTTGCCGCTGCCCGCCCTTCCTATTCTCAGGCTTGACTGGCTAAAGTTTGAAAAAGACTCTGGCAGGGACTTGCTTGTGCACTCCAGCATCCATACTCCCTCTTCCTCCTGAGCATACACCTAAGCTGCATGAGCAGAAGTGATGGAGACCACTTACATGCTTGACCCATAAAAGCTTCGCTACGTGATACAGCAGTCCCCCGTTATCTACGGGAGATGTGTTCCAAGACTCCGCGTGGATGCCCGAAATCGTGGATCGTACCAAATCCCTTTATAAAATACTTTTTTTTTCTATATATACATAACTATGATAAAGTTTAATTTATAAATTAGGCACATACGAGATCAACAAAAATAACTAGCAATAAAATAGAACAATTATGACAGTATACTGTAATAAGTTACGTGGATGTGGTCTTTCAAAAAAAATTCGTTGTACTGTACTTACTCTTCTTTTGATGATGTGAGATGATACAATGCCTATGATGAGATGAAGTGAGGTGAATGAATGACGTAGGCATTGTGACGTGGCATTAGACTACTGTTGGCCTGACAGTCTATAACAAGCACTAGAAGGTTTCTTTTTGGCATATCCGGATTGCCAGCATCACTACTCTTGCACTTTGGGGCCATTACTAAGTAGAACAAGGGTCACTTGAACAGAAGCACTACGACACCTCTACAGCTGACCTGCTATCCGAGAGGGCTACTAAGTGACCACACAGACAGGTATCACGTGGACATGCTGGTCAAAGAGATGAGTCATGTCCTGGGCATGCCAAGGACTCGGGAGATTCCTCACATAGCTATCCGGTGGCCCAAAGTCTCCCCTATCTCAGTTGGCTTGGCATTAGAACATCAGGATCTCTAATTACTTCTCCCTTTTCCCTTCTACCCCATTCAAGTAACTAATCAAGCATCAAAACAAGGGGTTAGGTGAGATGAGAGTGGAAATCCATTCCAGAATTGTCAATTAGCCTTCCTGGCCTAGAAATCCCACTTGTAGGAATTTATCCTGAGGAGGTTAATCAACAGAAGCAAAAGATGTTCATTGAAGCAATAAACAAACTAACAAAATAATTAGAGCCTGCCTAAACATTCAGCCATGAAGGAAAAGGTTAGTAAATTATGATCAATTTACTCAATTAAATATTACAAAGTAATTAAATATGACAGGAAGTCTATATAACAAGATGGAAATTTTATTAATGTACTGCGAAGTGCAAAAAGCAGAATATAAAAATGTGTTTTCACGATAATTAGCACTATATAAATTACATATGTGTGTGGATATAAGCGGGCAACAAAAAAATCAAAATAATTTGTCAGGATACTGAAAATATGAATATGTTTTTCTTTCATTTTGATAACTGTTAATGCATTTATAATGCTCTTTATGCATAAATTAAATGAAGCTTTTTTTCCTGAAATGATATTAGTTGTGGAGTAGAAGAGGTGGTTATCAAATCAAAGTAATTTGTGGGCCATTAGTTTCCCAATAGGTATTTGTTTTTAAGAGATGTCTTTAATTGATAGAAAGTACGGGTATATACCTTTGGGCAGGACAACCTGTTCTTTCTGTTTTTACTTCCTGGAAATAAAGAACAGTTTTGGGTCATTGGGGCAGAAACAAGACTCAAGAATCATCAATTTGCCTGGACTACTTCAGTGAACATTCAATAACCCAGGAAAAAGACAAATTCCTTAAGTTCTCTAGCCTGCCAATAAGACTTTTCAAGCCAGGCATTTTCCGCTTGTCAGGAAAGCAGAAATACCTTGCTAGAAATTTTAAGGTAGGAAGGGGTTTAATCCAGGGTATCCGATACCTACTGAACAACTGAAAGGGCTGAAGGGGCAAAACTCAGGGAAAGCCGTGGCCGGCTCGCAAATTCACATCTAGATCTCAGCAGCAGGAAATCACAGCAGCCAGAGGAAACCAGCAATGATCACAGCTGGCTGTAGCCCCAGGGCCGGTGATTCACAGAGAAAAACGCAGACCTCTGAAATGCCTCCCATCTGCTAACGCCACACTGCTCACCGCTGCCAGGGGAGTGATGGTCTCCACCTATTTTATGCATTCCGAATCTTGTGCAAGTGCCTCTGATTAGTGGATTCTACCACAGAACCCTGGCAAGGGAATGCTGAGGTGTTCTAGTACTCGGCTTTCAGCCCCCACACTTTAGGGCAGTGCAGGCGAGGTGGGGAATGGTGTTGAGCTACTAATAGGCAACCTAGTGTTCCCGTCCTGGCAGTAGGAAGAAATCATAACCAACCTCTCCAACCCCAAGTAGTTCAAAAAAAGCTCTCTTGACATTTTGGGACCTTAAAATAAAAGCCATTTACTTAGATGTAAGTCTCAGACAGAAACTATGGCACACTCTCCCCTTCATGTCCCCTCCTGTTAGTGCAAGGGTGGACTTATGATCAGCACTCCCATGGCTGTTGGGTCTTCTTATACAAAAAGAGTAGGTGAGAAAGCAGGTTCTTCTCTTGGCCTGTCCTGGTTGGCTGGTCATGACGGGGCTCAGCTCAGGACTAGAATGGAGAGACTGACCCATTGTCTCTGAGGCAGTTGAGAGGTGCTGACCACAGTGACTCCACTCCTGGCTTGATTCCAACAACTGGCTATTCCTTTGAAACTGTACTTTTTAAAATCAGAGGTCGATGGGGTTTGTCGGGTTAGCCAGTCATAGCCTACATTGTGCTCAGTGATGAGGGCCACTGCCCCAAATTGTCCAATTGATACCATATGAGAAATACTCAGATGCTTTATCAATAAAAGTAAATACCATCGCAGCTAATATTTCTGAGAGCTGACTTGTACCAGATCAGTGCTAAGTATTTTTTACATGTGACTTATCTCGTACATTTTGGAAAGAACCTTAAGGTAGGCACTATTGTTACACCTGTTTAAGGAAATGGAAACTTTAGCAATTTGCCCAAGATCCTACAGCAAGTAGCAGAAAAGCCATTTTGAAATTTCGTTCATCATCTTCTAGACTGTGCAATAGGCTTTTGGTTCTTTCCAATTCCCCACGTTGCCTGACAGACGACATGCCTAAACATAACAGGAGCTTAATGTTCATTAGCACTATTCAGTAATACACTCAGGAAAAAAAAAAAATAGGTTACTAACAGTGAGATGTTTTTCTGTATTGTGAGGGAGGGGTGGTTCTTAAATTTACTTTATCTTAATCTAGAATAGAAGGTCCAGGAACTAGACAAAAACCTAGTCTCCATCCATTCCACCAAGGTTAACTACAAAGACGATTGTGATAAATTTCGTGCCCTTAAGTCCATCCAGATTCAACAGAATTTCAGAAGAATTCCTAGTGGGCTGGAAAGGGAGGTCTCGGACCAGAGAGTCTGATCAACCCAGTCCTTGACACCCCGAAGCCTTCCATTGCTCACTCAGGCACCATCACGAGGGTGTGTGTGGTGCTACTGGGGACCTATGCTTCTCTCCCCACTCCATCCACTTGTACGCACATTCGTATCTCCTTAGCCTTGATGGAGGTCTGCCCCAGAGCCTGGGCTGAAGGACCCCCGCCTTGCACAACTCCGGGGGGGTGACATTTACAACCTAGTCCACATGCTTGTCATCCCCGTGGGTTGTACCGTCTGCAAGCAGCCTGGCCCTGCTGGAGTAGACTCATCTAGTGAGACATTCTGATGGCAAGCCAGACCAGCAATCACACGCCAGTGTCTGTCCTCGGTTGTCTGAGACAGTTCATCGTGGATGAGTTCATAGCCCTTCCCAAAACCGTGCCCACAGCGCAGACAATTCCATTCCAAGGAAGACCCAGCAGGAGACCTCTGTAGAGGAGTAGCTGACTGATTCAGTGTCCCAGGAGAAACGATGAAAGGCAACTTAGTATTCTCCCACTCATCAGAGATAGAAGAAGAATAAAAAGTCACATCCTCAGGCACAGCTGGGACCCCTGGGAAACCACAAGTGTGGGATGGCCTATGTCTTTCCCTCCCAGGTCAGTGACAGGCCAGTAATGGCAGTTGCTCTGCCTCACCTGACATGTGGCCTTTTCCACATCAGAGCTCTTGGAGCTGAGCCATGTCCCCAGGACACAGCCTTGGAAAGGGAGTCAGTGCTGTTTGCAGTGGAGATGACAACTCCTGGCTGCCCTACAGTGAGATCCACATTACGACTGGGACAAAACCAGATTAGGTTCTGTACCTACTGAGGGGTTGCACCAAACACCAGACCAAGCATGGATATTTTATGCCACAAGTCCACATGCAGTGGAACATCTTTGCCAGGGAAGCAAAAGATGAGGATCTGAGTGTCAGGTGCAACAGTAGAAGGAAGAAGATGAATCATAGGGTAAAAAGGCAAGGAATTAGGATCAGGGTGAAGAGCAGACACAGAGCAAACAGGACGTTGAGGCCTAAAGCTCCAAGAACTGCAAGAATGGGAGCAGTCAGCGGGTGCTTCTAGGAGGGGTGAGTTCTCCAGCGCAGGGCCAGGACCGGCCACTGGGGAGGCAAGTGGGTACAGACACCCGCCTCTTTAGTCTCATCTCATTCCTCACCCCTCCCTGTGTGCATCCTGCACCCCAGGCTGAACACAGCGTGCTCTCTCCTGCTTCCCCATCATTGTCTCCCTGCGTCTTTGCCCCGTATTTGCCTCCTCAGCTGGTTTCCGCTCTGGGAAGTCTTTCTGCACTCCTCCCTCCCCCAGGCGGGTTCATGTGCTGCTGCTCTGTGTCCCTAGAATACCATCCACAGACATCATTATAGCAGCTATCACATTGCTGTAATTATTTTCAATGCCTTTCTCCCTTGCTAATCTGTGAGCTCCCTAGGGCAAGGGCCATATTCTATTCATCTTTTCACCCCATGCATGGGGCCTGACATACAATAGGCATGCAAAAAGTCAAGTGAATGAATTAAAAAAAAAAAAAAATCTTTGGATTCAGCTGAAAAGGCAATTGCAGTAATTTGAGTTGTGCAATTTGCATTGTGTCGTTTTTGAAAAACAGTTTCGCTTTTCCTCCTACTACAGATGACTCATTCCTGGGTAGATAATGCATTTCTGAAGTACAGAACTTCACTACATCAAATCTTTTGAAAATCTGTTTATGAGTATTCTTGTCTAAAGACAAAAACATGACAAGCTTTTGTAATTCCTCAACTGGGTGTGGGGCGATGGAATGCTAAAGATGTTTTGGAACCCCTTCGATTACTGCAAAGCATCGAAAGAGGAATGGGCGGGTGAAAAATATAAATCACAACACTAGCATCGGCTGCGTGTACTGAGAGCTTAAAAATCGTAGTCAGTATCAGACATTCGCTAAGTAATTGGTGTTCCTTATCTCATTCGATCCGTATAAAGATCCTTATGAGATGAGCATGATTGTCTCCATTCAGACGAGAAAACTGAGAATCAGAAAATGTAGGTAACTTTCAGGAAAGTGGCAGAGATAGGATTTCGACTCAGGTTTGTCTGATTTCAGAATGGTGCTGTTTACAACAACGCCCCTATTTCTTAGACTGAGTGCAGAGGGCACACGCTGAAGCTGGATGCTGATTTTTGACAAGACAGTGCGAAGCCAGGGACCGCACACAGCACTCCTGCCCATGCCTTCCTGGACAGTAGTTTCAAGTAGACAGAGGTGAAGACAAACCTCTGTCCTGCATGAAACTCACATGATAACCAACCAACTCTATCCAATTGTCCCTTTCTGTCCACCTACACATAAGGGCATAAAGACCCTTTTCTGTTAGGAGCAAATATTCTAGCTCACTGCTTAATTACAACTTACTGCTCCCTGTCCCAGCAGTACCATGGCAACAAGTAGCACTGGCACAAGAATCAAAAGAGAGAAGTGTTGCCTAGCAACGGAATAGTAGAAAGAGATTTAGGATTCTGGAGGCCTAAGTTCTAGTTCTGGTTCTGACAACCTGGGGTCACTGTGGATAAGACCCAGCTCCTCCTAGCCGCAGATTATTGTCATCTGTAAAACGGGGATAATACCAACAGTCTTAGAGAGTTGTGCATTGATTATGTGAAAAACAAATCATTCAATACATGTAGGATTACTGTCAGAATCATGATCTTAGGGAGAAAAACATTATGCACATGGATTAAAACAGAAAGGGAAAAATTTGAAAGTCTAGCTTACACGACTTCTTTAGCTACTCCCATAAGAAGTGTTAATTGGTAGAACATTTCTGGAAGATTATTAAGAAATATCAATCAAAATTCAAATGTAGTGACATTTCTGCAAAATGTATGCAACATTTAGCAAAATTTAAGTGACTCAGAAACTTCCCTTCTAGGAAATCTCTGCACATGTTCATAAAGATGGGCACACAAGGTGAAAAAACTAGAAACTACATAAAATGTCCATTAAAGATGAAATATGATAGATCAACACAATGGAACACTATGCAGAAGTTAAAAGAATGAGGTAGGTCTTGAGTCACTAACATGGAGGGATTTCTAAAATATAATGTTTAGTAAAATGAAAGGAAGTCACACACACACACACACACACACACACACACACACACACACACACCTGTCCACAAATATTCACATAAAGATACATCTCAAAAGCATGAAAGGTTCTGTAACAACTGGTAACAGTAGTTACCAGCTTCTTGGTGCTCCTAGAATTGGCTATAGCTGTTTTTGCCATCCTACTTTTGCATCTGCCCTTCCATCTGCCTAAAATAGTGAATCTTTCCACCTGTGAAGCCTTGCTGGTTCCTCAGCATATAGGGAAATGTCATCTCCTCTCTGAAGCCCTCCAGGTTTCCATTGGTGGACTTCTCATTTCCCATCATGTCTGTATTGTCTCTATCACGACACTGGCATTTAAATTATGTGTTTGTGTGTCTGACTTCCCCACTAGTCTATGAGATCCTAGGGGAGAAAAATGACATCTCATTCATCTTTGTTACTACAGCCTACTCCAGCAAGCAGTGCATTGAATTGAAACAAGAGGTTAAACATTGCCAGAAATATGAACGGTTGGAAGCTATGAGCCCCAGTTTTCCCAAAGCGACCCTCTCAAATTGCGCCTTTGTGTCCACTCATATAGCTCAGAAGGTGTGGTGTAGAGGAAAGGAGAAGAAAGTCATGGATAAGTGCTCGAGCTGTGCAGATATCCTTTGAATCAAGTCCTGAAACATTTACGTAGGCCAGCCATTCCCCTATTTTGACAGCAGGTGGCGCAAGTGACCTAGATTTCTTCGGCCATCGCCTAAGGAAGCCGCAAGGTAAGGTTTTGTAAAAACTGGGAAGATTGTAACACCATCCTGAACCTCTCTTTTTCCCAGTTCTACTGTGGCACAAGACATAAGGCAGATGTCAGCATTCTCCCCTAGGATTTCAGCTCCTAGATAACTGAATTCCATCCTCTGTTCTCTGCCCTCTTCAACAGCCAGTTTTGTTCTTAGAAAACCCTCCTTCCTGTAGGGAAAATGAGCATTTCCATTTCCACCAGTGGCTGTGAATATTAGTAAAACCTCTTTGAAGGATAACTCGGCAGTGCTTATGAAAAGGAGAACACTTAGGCTGGAGGAGACAAGCAATAACTCAAGAGTTACTTTAAAAATTGCACTGTAATTATGTGTGAGATGTTTATCACTGTTTCAATTTCCTTTTGGGAACAATTGATTAGTGAATTATTTTAATGGTAGACAAGCAAACAAGCAAATTACTGCTGACTATAGTAAATGGTCTATTTTATATATTAGTTAAGGTAAAGGCTTCATTTTGGTAAATTTGGGAGTTAATGTCATAACTTTATATAATGGATTTTTTTATGGCAAATAACAGTCATGCAAGTACATAATAGCTAGATGGGCTAATTAAATACCCTCCTGTTGCTGGAGAGAGTAATTTTTTTGTTATTATTTATTTTTTCAAAAACAAATATTAATTAAACACTATTTATGTAAAACTACTTATAGAGTGGTCGTATGTGCTCCTGTTCAGGTGTGGGAATAAAATACATCAGTGACAAGAAAATCATCTGCCCTCATGAAACTTTGAATTTCGTGAGGGAGATAAACAAGTAAACAAATACATGCAAACATGGCAAGTGGTTGTAACTGCTATGGAAAAGAATAAAGCTATAAGAAATAGAGTGATGGAGGCTGTTATTTTAAATTCGATGCTCAGGTACACTATTATGTGCTGGAGGTTCAATGTTGATCAAAATTAGGCTTGATTCCTGCCCCCCATGGAACTCTGTGGGAAAGAAAACCACTACTCAAATGACACATACTTTCCTACTGCTATTAGTGCCATGAAGAAATACATGCATGGTGTTGTGAAACCTTATTACAGAGAAATTTGACCTCTTTGGGCAGATCAGGAAAGATTTCCTTGAGGAAGTAATGCTTGCACTGACATGTGAAGTATACGTAAAGGTTAACCAAGCCAGGGGTATGAGGAATATCCCAGGCAGAAGGAACTGCCTTGCAAAGGCCCTGTGGCAAGGGAGACAAAGGGAGAATGGGGGAAGGAAGGAAGGAAGAGAGGTAAGAGAAGAGAGAATGAGACGAAGGGGTGAAAAAAGTGAATGGAAATTTACAGGCCACATTAAGGGTCTTATCAGTGTCCTTAAAAGATGAAAAGTCATCATGAGTTTCAAGCACAAGATGACATAATTAGATGACTCTTTCAAAAAGATGCCTACAGGTGCTCTGGAGAGACTGGACTGGAGAGACTCCGATTAAATAAGGGAAAGCCCAAACCATGGCAACAGTCCTTGCAGATGATGATGTTGAGTTGGAGATTAAGAGTAGTAGATGGATTTGAGAAACTTTTAGGAAGGAAAAGAGATAGTTCTTGGTTACAAATTGCAGATAGGATGTGCACAATAAGGAGAGACCAAGAACAATTCTTGGTTTCTGGCTTGAGCAAATGGATGGGCAGTGGTCCTGTCCTCTAAGACAGAGAACACTGAAAAAGGGCCAGCTGTGTGGGGCTAGATTGTGAGTTTGGCTTGGGGCCTGCTGGGTTTGAGCTACCTTTGAGATTTCTACATCAAAATATCAAATCAAGAGTTGGAGCTGTGTACCTGGAACTCAGGGAAGAAGTCAAATCTGGAGATATAAATTTCCATGTTCTCTACAAAGAGCTGAAGCTGTGGATAAGGGTTTGATCGCCTAGGAAGAGATTATAGAATGAGGAGAAGAGAGGGATATTTGATGGTTCGGAATGAGAAGGGCGGGCCTGTAAAGCAGATCATTAAACCAGGAAAGAAACCATGAAAAGATTTGGTCTTTAGTGCCAAGAGAAAAATGTTTTTAGGAGTGAATGGTCAACAGTGTCAGTTGCTACTGTGAGGACAAGTACGATGGAGGTCATTGGAGTTGTTTGGGTGGCATGCAGGATCAGCATCCTTCTTAGAGTGGCTGAGGGGAGGGGAGAGGAAAAGAGTAAGGAAAATAGAGACAGTAAGAGACGACTCTTTGGAGAAGCTTAACTGGGAATGAAAAGAGAGAAATAGATGGGCCATGGTGTTGGATGGGCCACCCATGCAGATACCAGCCAACCAGTTTGAAAGCAAAGATGGGAGTGTGAAGGAAGACGATGGGCCAGGTGCTCAAGTCTTCAGTGAGTGAACAGTCATGATGGTGGACCGGAAAATGATGGCAACATGGAAGGGAAGAGAGCGGAGGAACTGAACAGCCTGGCCCTCGAAGGGTAGAGAAGCAATATTGTGGAAGCGGCATTTGGGAGTGAGAAATCCTAAGATTTCTGGGAGTGGAGGATCAAAAGCTGAGGCTAGGGAGGGCGGCAGGGTATGGGGTGACCTTGGGGCGAGCCAGACTTCGTTATGAGGAAAAGAAAAAGTTGGCAGTCTCCAGTGGTTTGGAGGTTGGGAAACAAATGATTCTCAGCCTTAAAAGTTTGGAAAGTCAGGGTCAAGGTCAAAGGCAAGGAGGTCCAGAGCACAATGGAAAGGATGAAACATTAACAAAGTGGTGATCGAGATGACTCATACTGAGATTATTGACTGATTAAAAACAGGGATGACCAGCATGAAGAATTTCGTTTCAACTATTTCTTTCAGGAGGGTGGGTACCAGGTCTACTGACTACAGATGGGGTGGTCTGTTGCCTCCTGAAGATCTAGGAACATCAAGCTAGACAGATGGGCTAATAACAGCGCAGGATTGCTGACCACACACTGTCCAGCCTGGGTAATGGTAGACTTAGGCTTGGGTCTACAAGATAGAGTTACTACACAAACCATTAAACAACGACAACAACAACAACTAACCTAAAACCTCCCATCTGACAAATCCAGCTTTTTTTGTTTGTTTCTTAGCTTGCTTTTCTTCCATGTTTGCACTGATATTTTATGTACTTAAAATATACACATGGTTTGAGATTTTGCCTTTTTTTTCCCCTCTTAACATCGATTCAGTTATTTTCCACATCGTTCCATCTTTATCACAGTTAACCTTCACTATGGTGAAAATAATTGTTGCTCTCACCCCAGGGGTATTTTTTTAACAGCTGCAGGATATAAAGCGCCTGTACTCCCAACACACACACACACACGTTCTCCATGCAGATATGCACCCCTGCCTGCATTGTGAATTATCCACAGCCCACTAATGTATCTCAGAGATCCATTGATCCCTTCTTAATCTTTTATCTTTAACTCTTGGAACAATTATCAGCAAGCTAGCTACACCCTGCCTGTGTCGCCCACTCAGGAAAACATGCGAGTGAGTGAAAATGACATTATTATAAGAACAACGTTGAATCCACTCCAATTTATAACAAAAGCAGCTCATTTGAAAACTTTGGTGCTTTTACTATTAATAACGCAAATTACTTGCTACACAGTTCGGGTGCAGGGAATCCTGCCACTGCCGTGGGCTGCTGGGCTACTGGAGAAGACAGACACTAATTCAAGAAGACAAGGGCATGCATGGTAAGCACCCCCAGTGGGCTATGGAAAGCACATGTCTTCTCAGAGGAAGTGACATTTGAGCTGGCTCTTGAAGGAAGTTGCCATCAGAGCAGCAGGGAAGGCTATTGCAGGTAGAAGGAAGAACATCTTCCAAGGCTTGGAGGACTGAAACGGTGCTGCCCAGTGATGGACAGGTGCATGTTCTGCAGAGACTTAACTCTGGTGCACAGAAGGAAATGCCTGGAGCTGGTGCTGACTAAGGAGGCAGAGTGGGAAGGGCCCTGTATGACTCACTGAGGGGTTTTTACTTTCTTCCATAGGTTTGGGAGCAATGGGGTTTTTTTTTTTTTTCAGCTTTATTGAGGTAAAATTGACAAATAACAATTGTATATATTTAAGGTGTACAATGTGATGTCTTGATATACACATACATTGTGAAACGATCACCACAATCGAGCTAGAGAATATGCCTACCACCTCACATAGTTACCTTTCTTTTTCCTGTGGTGAGAACATTAAGATCTACCCTGTTAGCTAATTTCAGGTGCACAATATAGTGTCGTTAGCTAAAGTCACCATGCTGTACATTAGATCTCCATACCTCATTCCTCCTGCATAACTGAAAGTCTATACTCTGACCAACATCTCCCCACTTCTCTCACCTTCCCCCCGACCCCTACTCCCAAACCTCTGGCAGCCACCAATATGCTCTGCGAATGCCACCATTTTAGAGTCCACATATAAACGAGACCATGTAGTATCTGTCTTTCTGTGTCTGGCTTATTTCATTTAGCATGCTGTCTTCCAGTTTTATTCATATTGCTGCAAATGACAGAATTTCCTTCTTTCTTAAGGCCGAGTAATATTCCATTGTATGTATGTACCACATTTGCTTTATTCATTCATCCATCGATGGACACTTAGGTTATTTTCATGTCTTGGCTATTGTGAATAAAGCTGCAATGAATATGGGAGTGTAGATATCTCTTTGAAATCTTGATTTCATTTCCTTTAGATGTACACTCAGATTGAGATTGCTGGATCCTATGGTAGTTTTTAAACAAAAGATGATGCTGTATGTATATACCTGGGTTTGGAAAATTGCAATAGGAAGAGTATGGAAGAAAGAGCACAGAGCAGAGAAACTGGAGGCCAGGATAGGGGAGCGAGGTGGGGAGGTTGGGGCAATGTGGGGGGTGGAGGAGCAGGTAGGTGGATCCACCTGGTAAGTGACTGTTCTGTGAACTCAAAAAAATTGAAAGAAAGGCAACTTTCTGATCTTCAGCCTTCTGTAGGATCTCTGTATCCTTCGGACTTGTGTGTAGCCTGGTCAAGTGGGTAACCACACCCTATCTGCAATCTGCGACACTGTACCATCACATTGCCAAAAATCAACCCTGACTGAGAACAGGGTCATGCAGTCAGTGAGAAGGTTTTCTAAAGTGAGGAACTTTGGGAGGAAAAAAAAAATTTTTTTTTTTTTTTTTTGCAAAAAAATAAAAACCATGCGAGGAATAGATTCCTTCAAACAATTCCACTGCTTTGCTGGTTAATAATATCCGCAGGGCATAAGAAATCCTATGGACCCCAGTTTCAATCAATCACGTGTACTGTCTCTCTCCAGCTTTGTGATGTTGAGCAAATCACATAACGTGCTTGACCCTCGGTTTCTTCATCTGGAAAATGGATAATAATTCCCACCTTGCAGGGCCGCGATGAAGATGCCACAGGGTGAGGCAGGCGAACTTTCCTGCCACCGCGATGGCCGCAGTGAACCTCAGGCATGTTCTTTCCCTCCCCCCTCCTCATCCAGCGGGGCCCTGCGAGGGTTAACAGCACAGTCCGAGTAGCCACCAACCAGGAGCTGAAAAAACCAGGGGTTTGGAGGGAGAAGCTAGTGGGTGGATGTCCGGGCAGAAAGGGAAGTAGGATGAGATGCTACCCATTAAAGCTGACTAATGCCACTGGAATCGTGTGAAGGACAAAGGAGGTTAATTCAGTAGAAACTCTGCAAAGCGACACTGTGCAGGCAGTCCCATGTCAAAGCTGTGCTCCCCTCCTCTGGCGGGGTGGGAGGGCTGTGGGTGTGACAAGGGGGCTTCTCAATGCCCTGACTTCTAATCAACTGAGCTGCTTGCTTCCCTGCCTGGCATCAAGGGAAGGGAATCGGGGGGAGGGCCTGGGCAGGGCAGGCGTCCCACTGCCCTCCAGCTGCGGGCTGCTGCTGTGCTGGGTTAGGGAGCCTCCCAGGCTCCGCAGACTGGCCCTGCTGGGTGAGTGACAGCCCACAGCTGACTCACAGCCCAAGAGGCTGGCAGCTCACTAGCCCTAGACCGGTCGGCGGCCCAAGGGTGAGCTCATTAACCACAGGGATCAGAGCAATGTGGTGTCACCGAGGCCCCACTCCACGATTGCACCCCTCTTTCCTTAAAGACCCCTGGCTCTGGGGTTGCCAAACCCACTTGTCCCTATACCCCTGTGTGATCCCAATATCTGGCCATGGTATCTTCCATAAAGGTAATTCATAAAATAGCTAATGGCAGATTATATGTCTTGGTGAGAAGTTCACGTGATTCCATTAGTAAAGCAGCACTCAGTGCTTGATCAGACACCATGCCCCTATTTGGGGTTTGGAAAATATGGTTACCGTCAACATGCTAAACTGAGGCCTTCCTGTCTGTGGTAGAAACATCCACCAGGCACGTCTTGATTAACCTAAGAAAAATTTCTCCCGCAGGCTTGCCTACCCTGCAGAAATTTTGTTCCTTCTTGAGGCAGACAGACAGCAACAGAGAGACACAGAACACACATATGCATGTACACGTGCATGCACGCATGTGTACATGGGCACACACTGTGTCTATAAAACCAAAAAATGTCCTCCTGAAAAAAAAACATTTGAGTTTTTATTTATCTTGACGGTCAATTTGGCTCACAGGATAATAGAGATTGATAGTATCCCTTAAGAGCAACCAAACACCAAGAAATGCTTCAAAAAAGGTATGTCAAGGGGATGGGTACTTTTTAAGTAACCAATTATAATTTGCTGTCTCAAGGAAGTGTGTCAGGACTTGGGTGAGCAAGTCCATTGCTGGTGGATATACCTGGGCTCTAGGAAATTCTTTCTACTCTCAACAATTTCCCCATCAGCTCTTGATGTTCTAGAGTTTCACATTAGTGAGACTTAATTTAAAAGTTTTAATCCCAGAGTCCTCTTACAAAATATTTATATAATGTAACATTTACATTACCAGTAATGTTTGATTTTAAGAGACAACTGAGCGCTAAATCCTGTGGGACTTCTTTTCCTCTATTCCCTTCATTCCTCCCTTCTTGATTCCTCTATTTCATTCATTTATTAAATACCTAATGAGCAGATACCACGTTATGGCAGGGAGTATGGCACCATATCTAAGAGTCTGAGGAAATGGGTCCGGGCACTTTGCTTTCTTCCCTCATGATTTTAGACAAGGCTTAAGATTCAGTTTCCTTACCAGCTGAAAGGAGACAATCATGGGACTTATCACCTAAGGTCGTTGAGGGATTACATAACCTACTACATATAAAACACTTTGCTCCATCTCTGGCTCTTCCCAAATATTATTATTGTTATTGAAATAATGCAGAGTATAGGTTCTGTAGTTAAACTGCTCAGGTTCAAATCCTGGCCCCTACCTACTAGCAATATGACCCTGGACAAGTCTTTTCTCTGTGCCTTAGTCTCCTTGTCTGTAAAATGGGGCTAAGAATGGATACCTACTTCATAGAATTATAGAAAGGACTTATTGAGATACTATTTGTAAGGTACGTAAAACTGTGACTGGCACATAGTAAGCACTCAACAAGTACTAGCTATTGTCGTTGCTACTGTTATTATTGGTGGTTCCAGAAATAGGAAAATGAGAAAGCGGGCGCTCTAGGAGTGAAGCCACACATGTAAATGAACAATGACACGTGGTACAATGAGTAGAAAGGCAGATGTTTGTACAAAGCACAAGAATGAGCTTTGCCGAGGAAGAGCCCAAGCAGGACCACTGCGTTTTCCTCATCTTCCCTAATTCATTCATGAGTCTCATCTCAAGGTTCAGTATCTCTGGACAGTTTCAAAGCTGTCCATAATCTGGCCCAACTGTATTTTCTTGCACGATCTGGTATGTCGGCCAGTTGAATGTCCCCGTTATTGTCCCTCGGGCTGATCTTCGGACCTTTGACCCATCAGTTCCCATGTTCTAGAATGCCTTCCCTTTCGTGTCCGCCCATGCGTGAACCCTACTTGACCTTCAGATCTCAGCGAAGCTCCACCTGCCCTTTAAAACTCAACTCCGCGGTGCTGTGCTTCTCCCCTGCCTCCTCTACACTTCTCAGAACCTAGCGTTGGCGTCGGCCCTTCGCTGTGCTTTCCACCCAGGCTCCTCCTTTGCCTTCCATGGCCGACTCACTATTCACGGCATCCCCATTTCTGACATTTTACACTCCGCCTCTGCTCCTCACTTCCAGTCAACCCCCAAGACCTGCCCACTCCGCCACAGCGACATCACAGCAACGTCCTGTGTGCCTTCCCGGTGTCAGGCCTCCCTCCTCACGCCCTCCCCGGCTCCTGGCTCCTACGCCGACCAGCCTGTATAAGCTGAGTTCCTGAAGGCTGTCTCCTATTCTTCATCTTTCCTGCATTCTGTCGCCTCCACGGAGATCATTTGGGCCCAGGAAAAAAAAAAAAAAGGCTTACTTTTCACATCTACTCTGACACCTTTCAAATTTTGCATCACGTGCATGGATTATCTAGTCATAAAAAATAAAAGAATTTCTTTTAAAAATTAGTCAATCGAAATCAAGCCTGTATTCTTTAGCCATTTTGTCCCATCTGACTTGGCAATTCTAGGGAACCTTGCCAACCTCGGGTCCAGAACCCCCGGTTCTGCCACATCGTGTTTCCGTTCTCTCAAGGCACGGACAGGCTGGCCGGTGAACCGCCTCCAGCAGCGCTCCTCCCAGAGGGAGGCTGCGATGTGCTTTGAGAGAAGAGAGCCGCCAATGGCGGCAATCCTCTGTGTGAAGTCCCTCTTTGCTTAGAAATCCTGTTCGCTGGACTTTTAAGTGTTTGAGATATAGGAAGAAACTTTTTCATCCCTATCCAGATAAGGCAAGAGAAGACCATGTCACATGAGCCTGCGATTTCCTCTTTACCGAGGAAGCCCTGCCTGGTCTGGGTCCACGTCGGAGGCAGGAAGCTCTGCCGGTGAGCCTGGTAGTAGTTGGCATCGATTTTGATAAGAAAGGGAGAGTGAGACCCTTGGACCCATCTGCTTCTTGATACAATTCCTGTTTCTTTGTGATAAAAAGGCTCCTATGAGTATGGAGGCAGCCACAGTTAGCATAGGTCCTAACACAGCTGACTGAAGAAATCACATGATTGCCGGCCCCTGATAAAACCTGCACAATATTAACCGTAAAGTGACAAAACAGCAGTGGGTCTCAGTTCCCTGCTGGGTGCTGAGATGTTTAATGGCACCCCACAGGCGGCACCCTGGTGCTGGCATGGGAAGTAACCAAGGCCCACCTCTCCCCAGACCCAACTTTCCCACCTCTGGCTACAACAGAGCCCCAGGGCACCCTCTCGCCCCAGAGCGGTGTTCAGGAAACTAAAGTACGCTATCACCAAACTATAAGCCAAGGGGTGAGAGTGCAGGACGTAAGAATTGGAGATGATAGAAACAGGTCAGAGGTGGGACAGCAGTCTTGGAAAAGATCACAGGGTCCATAAGAGAGGAATCTGAGCCGCTATCAGTGAGAAAATGTTCTAGCAACTGCCCTCTCCTACCTCCCCCCCCCACCCCCAATCTTTTGCAGTTGCCAGTTTATCTCCAAACTCCCAGGGCTGCCATCTGACATTTGTCAATCCAATCCCAGGTCATAGACATTAGCCAGTTACAAGCAATTATCTCTGCATTGAGAGAAGCTTTGATCCAATCAATCGGTCATTTAAAGGGCCTCTTTGGCGTCTAAACAAGGTTTTCTTTTCCCATGCTTAATACTTAAAATAATGTTTTAAAACGAGTCGAAGGAGCAGCTCCTGTGAAAATGCCAATTAACCTGAAGAGGGTGGAGGAAGGGGTGCCCTCGTCTTGAGACCTCAGTGCTCATCGCATATCTGGGAAATGAGGGGTCGAAAGGCAGGAGGGGGGTTCCTTCGAAGCTCCTACCCACATCTTCTTTCCTAGGGCAAGAAATTTCAAATTAGTGTTTGTTTTCTTTCTCAATTAAGGGCTTTGCATGTTCAAGTGAAGTGACTTCTACCAAGAGGAATTTTATAATCCAATTCAAAGGGATTTCAGCTCATGAAAGAGGATTAGGAACCATTGGGTAGATGACAAGTGCTAGCATATTTCCTATCAAGAGCCTCTTAAGATTTTTTTCCCCTGTCTAGGAGCTCTTCTCTCTTCACTGTAAGAAGCTCAGAAGAGACGCATTAGAGACTTGGGTAGTTTTCTCTCCCCGAGTGCCCCCGCCTTCTTCTCTTGCTCTTTGCCATACATCATTTAAAAAGTTCATCTGCCTTTTTACACTTTGAGGCAAAATAAAAATGCCTGAAAAATGAAGACCAAAATTATAACCAATCCTTCAGCCCCTGGGCACAAGTAGTGAAATGAACAAGATCTGAATTTAATCCGTTCTGATTGCTATGTCTCCACTGGGCCAGCCACCTCATCCCAGAAAAGGGCGAGACGAGAACATTCCTTCTCCCCAGACAGCAGCAATGTTCCAGGCTGGCTTCTCAAGCAGGAGCTATCAAACAAGGTGCAAAGAGATGCCAACAGCAGGACCCAGGCAGCCAGCACCCAGGTCCCCAGCAGCCACCCACCCCAGCCTGGCTCTCCGCCTCTGACGGCCTTCCTCTGTGAGATGTGTAAACTGGGGGAAAAGTAAGCAGACGGCCCTTTCCAACCTCCCCCTGACTCACAGGACAAAGGAGGACTAATTGTTTTGCTCTTGGATGAGCATGCAGGCATTTAAAAAGGCCTCCTAGCGCACGGGAGAACTTGGACTTGGAGGCAGCCACATCTGGGTCCCTGCTCTCGCTCAACCACTTTCTGGCAGTGAAGGCTTCTCTCAGCCTCATAACCTTTACCTGTAAAGGGAAAGAAGAATAACAACAACCTGATGGATCATTACTGAGGTTAAAGGAAATAGGGTACAGGACGGGCCAGACTCACTAGCTGTCTACTAAATTGGAATCATTAGTTATGTTCATTGAGCAGATTTAGGAATAACAAGACTAATCTGCACAATTTAGAGCTACTTTTATTTATTTTTTATAGTTCCTCACTCTTTTGTTAAAAGGAGTTAAAAGGAGATGGAGACTTCCTCCTGAATTTCTTCAACTTCTGAGTAAGGCTTCTGTTGAATTCACAAGGAGAAAGCCCACTGTCTTGACAAGATGCTCTTGGCACCCTCTTGAAGTCCACTTGTTTCTTATGATCAATTTGCCCTCACAACTAGGTTAATCTTCTGATTCCTGAGAACCAGGGTGATCATTTCAAACCACCCTGCTTCTAGGTTTAGGTGTCACGTTTGTGTTTTGGCCATTGAACCCATCAGGCTTTTCTCTGTCAGCCTCCTCCTCCCCTTTGAGCCCAGAACTCAGAATGCTCAAGATCAAGTGCTCCCTCCCGTCCAGAGCCTGGCCTGGGGCTTGGCTGCAACCAGTATCCCAGTATCTCTCTCTTCTTGTACAGAAATTCTAAAACGAGCCACTCCCTTTGTCTGCAGCTGAGGTGGAACGTGTCTGGATGTTACCAGTAGAATGATTACATTTTTACTCATATGTTTTCCTCCCTCATGTGTCTCTACCAGCACTTATTTGAAAGGAGTATTTTTTAAAATGCTTTTCTGCTGTAATTCCCATGCCTAGATTTTCTTCCCCGCCCTCTCTCCAGCTTTTTGGTTTGTTGATTTGGTTATCATTATAGTGCAATAATAGTCCTAGTTACTGGTTAGGGTGTAAATGGGGCATGTTACCTTGTTCCCAGGACAAATAAAGAGTTAAAATAAAGAAGCAGCTGATTTTCACTCGTTCATTCCAGTACATTTACTGAACAACACTGTCTTCGGGTTACTCTGCTCAGGAAATGACGATGAATATGGCATGGCCAGCTCCAAGGGGCTCAAAGTCCAGGGCGGGGACTATGAGCCCAGGATTTATGGGTGGTCTTCAGAGAATCCAGGACCCTCTGAAATAAGAACAAAATTGTTTATGTGTATGCACACGGCGAACTTCTCAGGGAGAAAATCCATAGCTCGGATCAGATTCTCAAAGGTATCCAGAATTGAAGAAAAGCAGGTTCGGGAAGGGGTGGTTAAGAACCACTGATCTTGAAGGAAGTGGTGACGTGTGAACCATGCAGTTTCTGGCAGTCACCTTTGACCGACTAAGTCTCTCTTTTCCCATCAAGCTGTCAGAGAATCCTACCGGCTCTACTTTGAAAATCTGTCACAGATGCATCCTCTTCCCTCCATCGCCACGGCTACCGCCCTGATCCTTGCTATCATGTCTGCCTGGAGTATTGTTTCTACCCTCATCCCTACAGTCTAGCCTCTATGCAAAAGTCAGCCTGGTGCTTTTAAAGAACAAACCAGATTGTGTCACTCCTCTGCACAAAATACATCAGACACTTCCCTGCTCATGCAGAATAACTCCAAAGGCCGTATTCTATTCCAGAAGGAACAATCCGCTATGCCTTCACCTCCGTTCCTTCTCTGAGCTTGACTCTGACATGTTCCCTCTCACTCACTCCTCTTCACCGACTTCCTGTTATTCCTCATACATCCCTCATAAATGCCACAGGGCATTTGCACACCATTTCCTCTGTTTTTAACACTCCTCCCCCAGATGTCAGCTTGGCTCACTCCTCTACTTCCTTCAAATCTCTGCTCAAAGGTCACTTGACCAAAATGTCTTTCATGACCAACCTAGATAAAACAGCACCCCGCTTTCTGTCAACCTTTGTTTTCTCTTTCATCTGATGTGAAATTATGTATTTGTTTATTTGCATATTGTCTATGTACAACACACACACACACACACACACATACACACACTCCTTGAGAAGCAGGGACTTTGGTAGGTTCCTCACTCTATTTCCAGCTCCTAGAACAGTGCCTGGTGTATAGAAGCTGCTCAATAGATAATTGCTGAATGAATAAATGAATAAACCATGTATAAGTACAAATACAGTGAAATAAGTAATAAAATAGGTTGGTCTACAAAACACTACCGATGCACAGGGAGGAAGAAGCCACTAAATCTGATTGGGGGAGGTGAAGGAGAAAGACTGTGAAGTAAGTAAAGCTTCTAGAGGAGGTGATACACGATGTTAGCATGTGAAAGGATGAGGCATGTGGCCAGGGCTGCAGAGAAGGGCACATCAGGCAGGGGGAAGGATGTGGGCTAAAAACTGGGCTGGGGTGGGAAGTGGGGGGAAAGGCATGGAAAAGCATGGCTTATTGCAAACTACAAGTAGCTCAGCGTGTCTTGAATTTTTACCTAAGGAGGATGTCATGGAGTGACAGGAAATGAGATAGAATAATGGACAGGGACCAGATCATCAAAGATCTAATACATTTTGCTGATGACTCTAGATCTTATCCTTTAAGTGGTAGGGAGCCAATGGAAGATTTTCAGTAGTGCGGGAATGTGCTTAGAAAAATTGCTCTGTGGGCAAGATGAATTAGATCTGAGAGATCCTGAAGGCTGGGAGCCCAGCGATCGAGCTAGGCGGCACGAGGAGGCCAGAACTAAGAAGGGACAGTAAAGATGGAGAGAAAGGGATCAGAGCTAGAAAAACAAAGCTCCGTGACCCACTATATTTGAAAGATGAGAGAAAAGAAAAAAGTTCAGCTAATGGTAGGCCTCAGCTACCAAACACAGGGCCCCCGTGCCCCCAGTCCCCTTCCCATGCTTATTGCAAAGATCGTGAACCGCCACTCTCCTTCCCCCGAGACATGACTTGGCCTCAGAATCCTCCTCAACACCGTGTATCGGGCAGCCATTACGGCCTGTTTGGAGCTGATAGCAAGTGAAAATCTGTTTGTCATTTCTGATATAAGCTTTATGGTTTGAGTGACTCTATGGTGTTCTGATGAATTAAAACAGAAGTATAGAAAAAGGAGAAGGCTTCGACAGGGAAGGTTTAAATTAATCCCGTGTGGGATTAGTATCTATAACTATTATTCTGGCCTACGTTCTTGCTTGCTCTCTAAACTCCATCATCCTTTGTCTCCATTATTTCAACATCTCTGCGAAGACAGGAAGGGACTGAAGAACATTAACAGCATATACTGACTTGTCTAAATAGGCATTCTACCTGCCAAGTAGTTTGATTTTTTTTCCCCCCCAAAAAGGATAAAATCTATCTCTCATTAAATCACTGGGCAGGATGCCTTCCTCCTCAACCAACAGCTGATGCTGCTGGCAACACTTCTGTGTGAGCGTCTGGCAGGTGACCACGAAAGACGGCCACAGAGGTGGTTAGTGCTGCCCTGACGCGAATGGCCAGGCAGACTTGGCAGGTGCTTCCTGCTTGGAACCTTCTGCTGCTGGCAAAGGCCACGAAGCTGAGCAAGCACACATGTCCAAACAAGGCTCAGATTTGTCTCGTTGTCACCCAAGGCCCAGAGAGCCACAAGGCTGATCTGAACTTATTGAAAAAGGATGCTCAGGGACAATAACCTCTCTCGCTCTCTCTGTCTCTGTCTCTGTCTCTCTTTTTCACATACACACACACACACACTCACACATGCACACACACAGAATCAAAGCCACAAAGGTAGTTTCTAAGCAAAGGCATTCAGTAATGAGCCTAGGGTGGATCCTGGCTAAAAAATAAATAAGCTATAAAAGACATTCCTGGCACAACTGGAGCATTTGAATACAGACAGAATGTTGGATAATATAGAAATCGGGCTAATCTGCTCAGGTGCAGGAAGGGTGCTGTGCATGTGGGATACTGGCCTCTCTGAGAAATGTATGCTGAAGGACCTGGGGATAAAGTGTCATGGGGTCTAGAAATTAATTTCAAATTGTATAGCAAGAGAGACAGATGGATGATAGATAGACCAACAGATAATACAAATATGGCAAAACGTTTACAATCGTTGAATCGAAGTCCAGGGTTTATTGGCCTATTTTTTAAACTTTTTTTTTAATGTTCGAAAATTTTGATATTAAGAGATAGGGATAAAAAAATCATAAAGAAAGAATTAGCCACAAAAAAATACTCTAAAACCCTGCAGTTTTTCATGACAATGCTGAGTGGTACACAGATTTAGTATGAATATAGATAAGAAAAGTAGAGAAATATTGCAGGGGGCTTTCTGCAGACAGTAAGGTAGGGTTCGTTATGCTCCGGTTTTATGATTAAGGGAACTATAACTCAGAGAGATTAAAGGCGGTTACCTAAAGTCATGTGACATGTGACAGAGCCAAGATGAAGCCCAGATGGTCTACTTTTAAATCTGTGCTCTCTTCTTGACATCGTCTACCTTACTGTGGCTTCTCCCAGAAGGAGAGCTTGAGACAGTGATTCGGCTGCAGTGGGTGCCTTTGGAAGGTTCCGGCACCAGTAGCAGAGGAGTGGGAAAATGACACGGCAGGGAGAGGGCGGCCTGCCAGAAGCGTGTATTGAGCCAGCAACTGCAGTGGGCAACTGGAGCTTAACCCCACAGGAAAAATCTGGGAAATGAAATAAAGCACATGTCTCATAATCATCTCACCCAATGGGTGAGGGAGCTGGGCTAGTTATGCCCCAATCACCAAGAGTCCTTGTCTGTGGGCTTCTTCCAGGAGTGTTCATTCCACAGCACTTCCAGCCTACTGCAATTCTGAAAAAACGTCCTCAGACATCCAGGCAGAGGTAGGGTGGCCCAGACACCCTGACTCAGTTATCCTGGAGAGATGTGAATAACAGACCGTCAGTGTCTGCTAGTCCATGCTCTAGGGGAGCCCAGCCTCAGCTACGGCCTTCCCCTGCTTACCAACCAAGCATAAGAAGTAGAGATCATCTCATACTCCAACACTGTCCAGGGAGACCCAGCCACTACGTAGTGTAAGGTAAGATTTAAAGGCACCCATTCATTCAGATGAAGCCATATTTGAGAATTACACTCTCAGAGCAGTAGCAGCGGCTCCCGACCCAGGGGGTGTGGATTCACAGACACACATGCACGCACAGCGTTGCTGGTTTTGAAGTAACTTCAAGCCACATAAAGCTAAGAATAAACCACTCAGAAGGAGAAGTTCAACAGCTGTTTACTGGAGTGCAAAAGCAAATGAATGGAGCTCATCATACATTCAGACACCACATCAGGCCCCTCATTACACTCACTTAGGGTTTGAAGACAACCCAGAGATGGGTAACAAGCTGGAATGAATATGGGACCCAGCGGCCTGATCCAGCATCCCTTTCACAACTCATTACTCATGCTGCAGGCAGTGCTCTGAACAATCAGACATATCCAACCAAAAACTGCTTACAAATGGGAAAATACTGAGCAACAATGAGTTAGTTAAAGTCTGTTTTTATATTTTACAGGCATTATAGTTCCAGTAACAACACAAAATATTTCACTCACAATTTTGCAATCACCAATAAATCAGGCTGCTGTCATTTTCCATGTCTCCTTCCAGAGAAAATAAAAGTCTCAGAGAACTAAACTGTAAAGAGAATACAGGTTAGAATGGGGCAGAGAGAAGCAAGCAGGTCACCCAGAGGAGATGGGATGTTCACATGCTTTGGAGAGGAACTAGCCAACCTTGGAAGTGCTGACAAGAGACAGTGGCAAAATCGAGCCCCAGCCACTCTGGCCAGCACCCTCTTGGGAGAGGTAGAGCTTTACTCAGTAGGTTTTCAGTGTTTCCCATTCTGCTGGCAAGACAATTCCTATGATAAAATCAGGCCGTCTTAGCTGGATACTATTAGATACACCATTTCTCCAACTCCTTTCTTCTGGTCCTTCTTTGCCAACAACCTTATGACTCCCTGTAAATCTGCCGCACAAAGATAATGCTCCAGTCCCCTGACTTTGACTATTACTGATCTCTATCTTAATGATGACTTGTGAGAAATCGAGAAAGTATTTTTTTTTTTTTGCTAGCAATTATATGGGACTATGTGCTCCTCATTGTTCTAATACTAAGTAAGCAGATTTTACTGGCTTTAATCTTCACGACGGCTCTAGGAACTATAGATGTTGTTATGGCCCCATTTCCCCCCCATTTTGCAGATGCGTAATGGAGAGCATCAGTAAGTTATCTAATGGCACATGGCTAATGAAGAGGCAGTGTCAGACTGTGAACCCAGACAGCCGGGCATCAGAGCCTATGCTGCAAACCGCCATGCTGCACGCCTCTCTTGTTAGGTTTAGGTTTTTTTGTGGGAGGAGGTACTTAGTGATAAAATATACATAATGTAAAATGTAGCATCTTAACCTTTTTTTAGTGTACAACTCAGTGACATTAAGTATATTCACACTGTTGCGCAACCATCTATCTTAAGAACTTTACCATTATCCCAAACTAAAACTCTGTACCTATTTAAAAATAACTCCCCATTCCTTCTACCCCACAGCCACTGGTAGCCTCTATTCTACTTTCTATCTCTATGAATTTATCTATTCTTGGTACTTCATGTAAGTGGAATCCTACAGTATTTGTCCTTTTGTGTCTGTTTTATTTTAACTCGCATAATGTTTTCAAGGTTCATCCATGTTGTAGGATCTATCAGAATGCCATTCCTTCTTAAAGCTGAATAGTATTCCATTGCAGGTATATGTCACATTTTGTCTGTCCATCCATCCATGGATGAACATTTGGGTTGTTTCTCTCATTAGGGTTTGATGCTTCCTATAATTTTATTCCATATCATGGCTTCTGTTTCTGCCTTGGCTCCCTCTGCTCCTTGCCTCTGGGGAGAGAAAGCATCATAGTACTGGGACAAGTATCTCTGTATTTCTCTTTGTAGGTCAATACTACCTTGGCACTCTAGTGTCTACCTCAGGCTTCTGTTATTTCTGAGTAAGGACAGACTCTTAGGGCCTGACACCTCAGGATATTGATAAGACTAGGTGTCCAGATCTTGAAACTAGGGATCCACAAAGTCTACACTGAGACAAACAGATATATAGTTCCAGGTGCATGGATTCCTCATGACTAACAGGTACATGCATCCTTTGCGGGCAGCTTTTTATATGTATCACATTCATTTCCACAAACGCAACAGATTCTTTGTATAGCAGCTAAGTAGTCACTATTTGTTCAACACTTATCATGTGTCAGGCACCATGCTAGGTGCTTTTCAGATAGTCTCTCATTTCTAACAACAAGTCTCAAGAATAAATGTTATTACCCCCATTTAACAGATGAGAGAATAAATAATTTTTCAAGATCACACAGCTAGTATCAGACGGCTACATGCTATTTTATTAGGTAGATGTACCATACTTAACTGTTGACTATTTTCATTCCATACGTGTTTCTGTGACTTTAAGTAACCCTATAAGGGACATCTTTATGCACATAGGTTTATATTTCTTTGGTGTTAATTCCTTGGGATGTACTTCCAGAAGTACCACTACTGCTTCAAACAGTCTAAATATTTTTGTGGCTCTTAATTGCTAAAATATTTTCCAAAAAGCTAACAAGGATGGCCATTCCAATATTTCATGCCACTGGTCCAGTGTTAGTGAAATTACAAATCAAGGAGGCACATTTTAAAGCCTTCCCATTTCTACTCTCTGTTTATTTGTTTGTTTGTTTGTTTTGTTTTAATCCAATATCCTCAATTCCAACCCTAGAACTGCCGGTTAGTCTCACTGCACCGAGTCTTGCCTTCCTCTGTAACTCCTTCTACCCCAAAGACATTCTTCCTCCTGCCTCCCTCTGCTCCCTAACACCCACTCACCCTCACTTTCAACGAGCTTCCTTTCTTTGTCAGGCTCATAACTGTTATAAAGAAAGGAGCCTTCAGAATTAATTCACACTAAGCTATTAGGAGTGATTACAACATCCAGTGGTAATTTGTAATTTGTTTTTAAGATATGGTGCCTGGGGAATTCGTTTTAAGGAATGGTGAGACAGCTGCTCAGAGTGGTATACATGAGGATGTTCAAAGAGGTACTGTTGACAACAGCAGCTGGTTAAGCAATGTAAATATTCCAACAATACTGGATTGTTAAATAAATTATGATAAGCCGTACAACAGGGTACCATAGCACCATTAAAAATGATGATATAGATGTGTGCTATTGACTAGAAATGGCAGTATCAAAAGGGGGGTCAAATTACACAACATTTAATATAACAACAATTTGAGAAAGGAAGTAAATATAGATATATGTATGTGTGTATATGTACGGGTGTAAATAAATCTACTTGCGTATTTATAATATCATATATATTATTTTAAAAAAGGAAAACACAACAACCCTGGAAGGATAAACACCAAAATATTTTCTTTAAGCAAGTGGCAGTATGGATGATTTTTTTTTTTTAACTTAAACCTATCTTCTAGTTAACGTGTATGACTTATGTCATCTTTTTAAAAATTTTTCTTGGGAGGGTGGTGGTTAAAGTTGGTGCTGCCTTTGGAAGCATGAGCATGTAAGGGCACATTTCAAATGACGTGGCAGATGGGTGGAAGAGAGGGTGGGGGATGGGAGCTTGGGACCCTCCAATCCACAGCACCGATATTGGCTACTCCGCCTTTTCCTCAGCCTGGCCTCTCCCCAGTGTGTGTAGAAGGAAATAAATGACTCACATTAATTTGCCCCTCTCTGAGTGGCTATAAAAAGCAAATTGATTTAGGATTCCATGAATCTCTACCTACTCTAACATATGCTGAACATTTCTGTTGTGTGCTTTTGTTAAAAATGCTTTTTAAATGAGGCTGGTGCCCATATGCCCCAGGAACCTAAAATGTAGCTAGGTAGTCTGGCACAAGTCATGTTTCTTTAATTCACTTCCGTGGGTTTCTAATGAGCTCAGTTAACGACGGCAGAGTTTTCTAGTCCCAACCATGCGGTAAACCAGAGAATGATGGGAAAGGTGGAAGTCTTATAGAGCTTATCAATTTACTATGCACTTGTCTTAAACACAGTTTCGGTTTCAGCTTTTTGTTTTCTTTTTTTCTTTATTTTTTCTTTTATAACATGTTCTAGAGCATGATGAGCATTGGAACAGAAGCCATTTAGCATAGTATTAAGAACCTGGGTCCAAAGTTGACTGAGCTGGGTTTGAATTTTGGCCCTGAAACTCACTAGCTGGGTAATTTTGAACATTTTGTTCAATTTATTTTGCCCTGTTTCCTCATTTGTAAAAGGGAAGTAATAAAACCTGTTTAATGGAGCCATTGTAAGGAATGATTAAGATAGTGCCTGAAAAAAAAACTAGCCTTAGTCCCTGGCACTTAGTAAGAGCTCTATAAATATTACTGTTCTTGCTCTAATTATTGACTTATTAACAAGGAATTGCACCACAGTGAGATGAGTGTGTGACAGAGGAATGCCGGGGTCTTGTAGTAAGACGTGCCAGGGGCACTTCCCACAGATGTGAGAGAGCTAGGGAACACTTGCAGGGAAAAGCGACATCAAAGTGGGGATCCGAAGAATTAGGAGAAGAGGTCACGTCTTCTCCTAAATGTTAACACGGCAGGAACTGCCTGTTCCTGAACTTATGTTCATTTACATCCTTGCAACAATGCTATGAAGCAGATATTATTATCCCCCATTTTACCAAGGAGAACACCAGCACAGAGAGGTTAATTCATTTTCCCTTTATCACACAGCTGGTAAGTGATAGCAACATTTCACCTCAGTATGAAGAATGTTCCTGTAGCATCTCATTTGGTGGTGGCCCTTGCCCAGCAATCATCTTCATTTAAGAAGCATGGACTGGGTCAGGCTCTGACAACATAAAGATAATTAATATATGGTCACTGTCCTTAGAAAGCCCAAAGCCTGACAAAGGAGAAAAAAAATTTTGATATGCCATAAGGCCAGACAGACTCTGATAAGCAATAAAAAATTAGGAAACTTTTCGCAGACTTCAAATGTAAACCCATTTGAGGAAAAAGGAAGATTTTGATAGAGGGTAGTGAGAAGGAGCAGTCTAAGTGAAATGAATAGTTAGGACAAAAGCAAGGCGTTGGGTACACGTGTGGTGTGGTGTAGAACTGATGATTATAGCATCATGGTTGGAGACTGGGAAGAGATGACCAGAGTAAAACAAAGGGCTATAAAGTCAGCATGGGGCCAAGTCATGGAGAATCCACAATGCCGGACCAAGATGGTAGAACTTATTTCTGAAACCAATGGGGACCCGTTAAGGGTTGTTGAGGAAGCATGGGACCTGATGTATCCAGGATGTTAAGAAGGCCTCAAAATAGAGGGCTTGAGCTAATGAATGGAATGTGGAGGGCAGGGAGAAAAGATATTACTGAAGTACAATGGTTAGAACTTGAAGACTGGATATAGAAGTAAGAGCTAAGGTGACTCCAAGCCTCCACTTCCTCTGCCTTCGTAGCACGGCATCTGAACTCCATCTGTGTTCCAGGGGTAGATGCTCAACGGGCCCTGGGAAATTCTGCTCTGGATGCCAGACAAGAGGGGTCAGGCCAAGAATGAATAGGAAAACAGGAAGACAACCACGGTCCTCTCCCTGCCACCCGCCTAATCCCTTGAGCCCAAGTCCTGTCATCTCAGCTCCTTTATATACCCACACCGTGCTTAGTTTTTGTGGAACAAAGAGCAGGTGAAAGTGATTCATAATTACTATTTTCTGTTCCGGGAGCATTATTCCCTTTGTACTCCAAAACATGTAGCAACTTTCAAATAAACACTTTTTAATGGTTTGATGGATCGTGTTGTTGGTATCAGGGACCAGCAAATAATTTAGTAAGCTTCCGTGGATGTTTGAGCTTCCTTAATATTAGCACACTTAATATACTTGTTTTAAAAAATAAGTTTCCCAATTTTATCATTACAAAGGCATAAGAACAGTGACACATTATGTTGAATTTTCCCAAGTTAAGACCATCAGATAAATAGAAAGTTTCTGATGATTTCCTCAAGACCATAAAGTGAATCAATGGACAAATTTGAGATAAAATCTCAAGTTCGCCACACCTTGTTCTATAGGCAGGTTACTGGACCATACCCTACACATTATTCATCTTCCGCACTTCTGTTTATAAGACTGAGATTTCCCCTCGGGGTGGGGGGGTAAGTTGTCATTGACAATAAGCACCCTTTTACTAAATGCCTATGAAAACATTCAAACATCCTTGAGACAAAAATTCACATTCCATACTTTAGCTAGCTTCTTAGATCACTCAGCAATTTTTCCATTCCAATTTTATTTAACAGGTGCACAGTTTAGTTTTAATACTTTCACTTCTTGATTAAATTCAACAATGGCCATCAATTCCATTCTAGAAATAATCATTTTTGCAGTCAAAGAGAAGTATTGCCCCAATATCTTTCGGAGTGTTTGTCATATCTTTTGGCAAGAGATATAGATGAGTGCTTCTTAAACTTTAATGTGCCCGGGAGTCTCATTAAAAAGTAAATTCTGCTTTAGTAGGTCTGGGGTGGGCCTGAGACTGCATTTCTAACTAGCTTCCAAGTGCTGCCAATGCAGCTGGTGTATGGACTACACTTTAAATTGGAAAGATATAGAAGACAGAACAAATCACGTATTATTTCCACATTCTCCTTAAAGCCTTCTGGGGAGCCACAGAGGCAGATTGGTGTTGGGGGGAAGGACAAGAGCTTTATAATTGGACAGATTCGAGTTCCGATCTCAGTTTCTCTATTTGCTAGCTTCTGAGTCTCAATTTTAATTTTTGGAATTAAATAAGACAATGCACTCTAAGAATGTAGTACAGTGCCTGACACAGAGAAATGACTGAATGAATGGTAGCTAGCAATGTCGCTTTTTGAAAATAATGGCAACAGGAAAGTAAGGTAAGCCTTCATTTTCCTTTAAAGCTGCAGCATGTGCTGTCAAAACCCTGAGCCCCAGAAGAGAGCAACTTAAAATATTGCAGAGGAGAGAACAGAGTCTGGTAGGAACCGTCACAGTTCATGCACCATCATTCTTCTCACAAATGCCCACGCTGGACATGTCCCACGCTGGTGCGATCTGGGGGAGAAACATAAATGACGTGTCCAGCCATCCTTACATTCGGCCTTGCCCCTCCACCTTGACCCTACCAATGAAGATGAACTTTTCACCAAGTCACAGAATCGTGTTGTTTTTCCGGGAGAATGTAAGCTCTTTGGAGGCAGGGATTTTTGCTTATTTTTCCACTGCTCTATCACCAGAGCCTCACATTGTGCCTGGTACATAGTAGGTGCTCAGTAAATAGTTTTTGAATGAATGAGTGCTATTTTGCAGAGGCAGCTGTGATAAAACGGCACGAACATGGACTCAGAATCGTTTGTCTCCCGCCCTTGCCTCTCTCCGCTAGTGTGACTTGCACGTGTTTGAGTGTGACTTTGAGCAAGTAACTCATCTTGTTGAGCCTCAGTTTCCCATTCTGTAGACTGAGAATAATGCATACTCATCCCACAGTAAAATATTGTATATAAAAGCGCCTGACACATGGAGCATGATCAGTTGCTAGAAGCTGAATATTCAGTCCTTAGCCATACAATTTGATATTACCATACTTTTATATTACACAAACACTTAAAAATAGATGAAATGCAAAGCTCTTTTGGAATAGCTCCAAGTTAGAAAAATAGCCTTTGTTTGCTGGAGATTTAAAGTATGCTTGTATATGTATAGAGACCTAAGAACGCGTATGCATCTGACACTGACAAATGCGGAGCATGTGGAAATGCCAGCCATTCTGTAATAAATCTGCTCTGGAGGAGGAGAGTAACGTTGCCTGGAGATTTTTATCCATTTGAAAATGTTACCATTCACCCAGGGAAAGCCAGAGAATGGCAGTGGGACAGTCGGATTCAAGTGCTCTGACATTTCCTCACCGACTGACACCACTGGTGAATTTAGAAGCCAGAGAGAGGGCCACATCGCTTCATGCAGTGTTAAGAAAATGGCATATTTTAAAGAAAGGGGGAGAGCAGTCTCAGTCTAGCTTTCAATCGTTTTCTTTTGTCACGGATTGTTTCAGAATAAAGATTACGTATGCTGAATTCCCATAAATTTCCTATAAGATATATGACCCTCCACGTCACAGATGAGCAAACCGAGTTGCAAAGAGGTAACGTGACTTGCCCAGGTCACACAGCCAGAGAGCGGCAGAGACAGGGCTTTAATCGAGGTCTATGTGATGGCAGAGGCAGCCTTGACATCATTGGAAGGTTAAGAGGTGAGACTGGAGTGGGCAGGAGGCAGACAGAAGATGCTGCTTGACTTGGGAACTCTACAGACCTCCGGGCTTCAGAGTCAGACAACAGACGCTATCTGGGGCTTAGTAGCTCCCTGATTTTGAGTATGCTACTTAGCATTCCTCAATCTGAAACATGAGGGGTTTAATAGTAATATTAGTAAGAACTAACTTTGTGTTATGTATCGAGCACTGACTTGTCAAATATTTGATATATAGAATCTTTTAAAGTGCTCAAAACAACTCTGATGAAGGGGGTGTTATCATTACTCCCATTTTCCAGAGCAGAAACGAATAATGATAGGGCATAGAGCCTAGCATACAGTAAGTGCTCAATAAATTATGGCTATTACCAGGGTGCAGCACAGCCTTCCTGCTCACTTTTCGCAAGCTCTCATCCATCAGGATGACACCTCCATGCCTCGCCTTTTCCTGAACCGCCGTTTCCTCCTCTCCTTCCTTGCGTCAGACCCTCTCCCACTGCGGAACCTGCCTGCCCCAAAATGTCTGAGATAATAATCCGCCAATACTCCTAGCGGTGGTCCAATGCCCCCTCCCCAAATCCCTATTTTATTGTTCTATGAAATATTAAACTTCAATTCCTTAGCATTTAAGATCTAAAGGAAAGATCCAACCAATCTTGTATAAAATATACATGCTGACTGTAAAATGAGGACAATCATAACTGGTTTGAGGACACTGAAAGCATTCGAAGAAAGTTGCATGGACTACTACTACTACTAATGATAATAGGGAACAGTTACTGAGAGCTAGCAACGTGCCAGACACCGTAATTAATCTGACTTTTTAAAATTGCCACACTCAATTTTGAATTAGATTACAGTATTGTCCCCACTTCATAGTGTGGAAACTGAGACGGAGAGTATCAGCAACTTGCTCAAGGTCGTAGTGTCAGAGACCGGCAGAGCCAATGCTATCACTCGGCGCTCTGACTCTGGAGACGGGGCTCCGGCATTTGTGCTCGAGGAGCCCTGACTCAACCAACACATCTAGGTTCCAAGCCTGTTTTTGCCACTGGACGTCCCCATCTGTAAAATACAAGGGTACAATTAATGATTCTTGAGAATCACAGATCTTTAGAGAAGTGTATTGTCTTATTTAATCCTCTCTACCTACAGGGTTAAGATTATGACCTCCAATTTTACAGATATGGAAATGAATGTACAATTCCCCAAGGTGGAAGAAGGCAGAGAATTGTTTTCTCTGACCTCATACTCATGGCCTCTCCAGGTTCGGTATCACAGTCATCATCCTTTATCTAACTCATCCATTTCTGAAATCAATTTGAATTATGAATGGAATCTGGATTCTATTTTGGAATCATTTTTTGTGATTCCAGTCAGTCTTCTTTACCTAACCCATCCATTTCTCTCCTTCTCTACTTCTGAATACACGTTAATAAAAACTGAAATCAAAATTTATATACTTTTCTGAAGTAGCTAAGATTTTATTCATTAGTTTCTATCTCTAGAAATCTATATAGAAACTGAATGTTTTTGGACCAGATTTCAGAATAGTTCATAGGTCAAGGAAAAATATATATAAATGTATATTTTAAATATATTACAAAATGTGAATGATGGTCCTAGTATTACATTATCCAGATAACATTAGAGGTTTGGGAATGGCTTTCTTAGTAACTCAGCTCTTTTAAGAGCATTAATGTAAATACACAAAGAGACAAGCAATCTCAAATTCTAAATTCTGTATCAAGAAAATACCAAACTATGGGTAAACCCATCATGATAAATAATATGTGAAATTTATTAGGATATATGGTTTTTATATAAAAACATACAAATTTGTATCTACAAATATTTGTGTTTGTTATTATATGAAAGATTCCTTCCTTCAGCTTTTTTCTATTTAAAAAGCTTTAATAGAAATAAATGTTGAATGCCTATTAAAATGAAAATTTGACAAAGAAATCAATCTTAAATCCCAGGATGCTGACACAACTATTTTAATGTTTGCACACTCTCTTTCATCCATGGTCTTCATATATGTATGTTTTAAGTATCTACTGACCTAATATTTATACTCTTAGATTTTTTTTACTTAAAAAAGCATAAATTTGTATATATTTTTATGGGTTTTATTTTTATTACTGGTAATGACTTTACCCAATTCCAGAGACTGATTTACCATAATTTTCTAAACCATTCTCCATTAGATATTATGGTCCATTTCCTTTTTTCCGCTATTCTATATCTGTTATTCAATATGGTAGCCGCTAGCCACATGCAGCTACTGAGCCTTTGAAATGTGTCTGGTCTGGATTGAGATGTAATTTAAGTACAGTAGCCCCAATCTATGATTTTGCTTCAAAATATTGAATGGAAAATCCCAGAGATAGACAATTTGTAAGTTCGAAATTGAGCACCGTTCTGAGGAACATGATGAAATCTAGAACTTTCTTCTCTGTCTTGCCCTGGAAGTGAATCATCCCTTTGTCCAGGCTGTGTACGCTACCCCCCATTAGTCACTTAGTAGCTGTCTTGCATATCAAATCAACTCTTATGGTATCACAGCACATGGGTTTACGTAACCTTTATTTTACTTAATAAATGCCTTGAAGCACAAAATTAGTGATGCTGGCAATTTTGATATGCCAAAAAGTAGCCGTAAAGTGCTTCCTGTAAGTGAAAAAGTGAAAGTTCTTGGCTTAATAAGGTATTTTATCATCTCACATCATCACAAGAAGGGCGAGTACAGTGCAATAAGACATTTTGAGAGAGAGACCACATTTACATAACTTTTATTATAATATCTTGTTAAAATTGTTCTATTTTATTAGTGGTAATTATTGCTAATCTCTTGCTGTGCCTACTTTAGAAATTAAACTGTGCCATAGGTACGGATGTATGTATGGGGAAAAACATAGCATATATAGGATTTAGTACTATCCCCAGTTTCAGGCATCCACTGGGGTCCTGGAATGTATCCTCCATGGATTAAGGGCAGCTATTGCATAAAATATGCACTAGATTTAAAATGATCAAGAAATAATCAATGTAAGTGTTTATATTGATTATTGATGCTGAAATTATAATATTTTGATATAAATAATGGGTTAAATAATACAAATTATAAAATTAATTTTACATATTTCTTTTTATCTCTTTTCATATAGTTTCTAGAACATTTTAAATTCAAACATGTGGTTTGAATTATATTTATATTAGACAAGGCTGGTCTAGATAACAATTTGGTGAACAATTGCCTACATATAGATTTCTGCTTCTGTTAAATTATTTCCTCAGTCTACATTTCAGTGAGTGAACTCACTAGGACAAAAACATATATTTTTATGGCTCTTGTTACCTGTCGCTGTATCGCTTTTCGAAAGAGTTGTACCAGTTTATAAAGACACAAGCACTGGGTCTTTACTAGCTCTAAACATTCTACTTTTAAGTACTTTTATTTTTGTTAATTTCCTAAGTAAGATGTAAGAGCCAGACTTTCTGGATTTAAATCCTAGCTATCCCCTAATTAGTTGTCTGAATTGAGCAAGTTTTTAAATCTCACAGGGCTTCAGTTTTTTCACCTACGAAAGGAAAATAGTACTACCTCCTAAGGTGGTTTTTGCAGTTAAGTGAACGTATATATGTTAAGCACTTAGTAAATATTAAAAACTACAAAACTATTATATGTTACTATGATGATAAAGATTATTTTAAACTATAATTCTTTGATTACTACTCAGAAAAATGTTTCCTCACGTCCTTAGGTCACTGATCTGTTGAGATCTTGAGTTTTTTTCTTTTAAAATGTGAGTTACTCTGTCATCTTTGGTATAAATATTTTCCCAATTTGTCTACCTTTTAATTTCATGTCAGTGTTTACGTTTTAAATGTTTCACACTCTATATAGTCTATAATTTGTTCAAATTTAGTTCCTCCTTTACTTCAAAGCTATGAAAGTTATCTTTCAGCAAGTGACACCCACATATTTTTATCTGTTGGCTCGTCTACAATTTGAGATTAGTTAATTTGTTTAGCTGAGGATGGATTTTGCTAAAGTTTTAGGCTTTCACACGGCAGAGAACAAAACAGAAACTTCTGTTTCTTATTCTATACAGTGCATGCAGACCTTAGGAGCATTCCCAGGGATGTTACGGTAAGTTTATTTGAAACAATGGGGTCCTATGAAGACAGAATTGTTTACATCTATAATCGAATCAAATGGATCTGGTCTCAGTCCATGCTCCATAGACAAATGCCTACCAGTAAAACCAGGCAGGCAGTGCTGGTTTAAAATCCTCACTACTTACTAGATGTGGGATTGGAGACAAATCACTTAACCATCTGGAAGCCTCATTTTGTTCAACTGGAGATTAAATGCATATGAAAATACTTAGCACAGAGCAGCCAAAAATCAAACTCAGCTTTTAAATTCTTTATTTTAATGCAATATTCAAGATTATCTCATTTTTTTAGTGACTCAGAAAAGGGAGTGGTTCTATATTAAATTTTTCCTTGTTAATCACATTTGGCTAGATGTACCAGAAATTAGCTACTCCACAAAAGATGCTTAGAATATGCCTGCTGTCTGTTTAGAACAAAGAGACGACTTTCATTCTGTCCACTCCTTATATTAGGCTTTCATACACAGTTACTCTTTAAAACAAATCTATGAGGTAGACAGAGCAGTTTATTATTTTCTTGTCTTCTCTTGGAAAAGAAAACTGGGGTCCAGGAAGGTTTAGTGACTTCCCCAGCATCACATAGCAGTGCCTCTGACAAAACAAAAGCAATCTCCTAGTCCCATGCACTTTCCAACTGCAAGTTGCTTCCTCTAGGTATACAATTAGTTGAACTGGGTAATTTCTGATCCCTTGCATACCAGTTAACATAGTTATTAAGATCACAGGCTCTGGATTTCAAGGCATGTGGCTAGGCGCAAATCCCAGCTCCACTGCTTATCAGCTATATGATCTCATACTGGTCTATTAACCTCTCTCGATCTCAGTTTTCTCATCTGTAGTGTGGAGCTAATAATTTTACCAAATTTATTGGGTTTCAAGGAGAACGAAAAGAAATGGTGCAAGTAAAAACACTTAGCACAGGCATCTGGCAGGTAATGACCACTCAAAGCTAATCAGCTAAAGATGGAAAAACTAAACAATGTCTAGAAATAGTTGGGTTTAGAGATCTGGGCTCAAATTTGATTTAGGGCATCTAAGTGCTCAGTCCATTAACTAGTGCATAATATCGTGGGGGGCGTCTGGAGCCTTCCCAGTTCTGTGTATTTTGGCCCACTTTGTCGTTTCAAGCACACGGAGCCATCCAAGCCAACTCCTTGGACAAATGTCACAGTCCTTACCTGACCCCACAAGAAACTGTATGATTAAATATAACATGAATAATGATGGTCACTTCCTAGAGACATGCAGTGTTTAGTGTTAGATAGTTTATCTAGTGCCGGCACTCCTGAGAGGCAGCCGTAAGACACTAGAACTTGACTCTGGTATACTGTTTCTCTATATATGTAGCAATTGTAGTGTTCCGATCCTCTGCAGCCACTCCCAAGGTTGCTTTTGCTCCTTTCGCCTCAGTGTAACCAATGAGCCTTTCTCGGCGACCCTCTTTCATTGAGTTGTAATTCTTTGTAACCCAAATGTGTCAGGCCTTTTCATCAATTACCTTGAGCCCAGACTTCACATTCTGAAAAAAAGATGCCAACTCCAGCAGCAAAGAAAATGAAGGGGACTCCACTAGAGACCTTGTGAGAAGGCAAGGAGAAGGTTACATCATACACAATACAGAAAAGTAAATCAAAATCTCAGTTTTAAAAATCGCTCCCCCCCACCCCAAAGCCCTTTCCCCTGGTGCTAACGGCCTGATCTTCTCTGCTTCTTTTCCCACAGACCACCTGTTTCTTTTCTGTGTTCCCAGCAATTTGGCTATAGCCGTTTCTTTGACTTTCCCACAAAAACTTGAGAGCTAGTCCCAGCTCCCTGAAAAAAGCATTTCAATCACCACGTCTATTCCCCCCAGTCATGCCTCTGGCATCAAAACCCCATCCTTGAGCATCTCATCAAATGATCTACCCAACAGACCCAGAGCCCTTCTGCAGGCATTCATGCAGATGCTACTAAGATAGTATTCCCTCCATAATGATTCTCTTGATCTTCCTGTTACTTTGAGCTTGCTTGACTGTGAGCTCCTTAATAAGAGCCGACATTTATCTCATGTTCACTATGCCAGGCATTGCTTTCAGTGCTAGACAAGAATCTTTTTGATAATTAAGAAGTATCATTACCCTGGTCTTATAGATGAAACCCCAAGATATAGTAAAGTAGCTGTCCACAATCACACAGCTAGCGGCAGACCTGGCATTGAAAACCAGGCAAGCTAGCTCCAAGGTCCACACTCTTAACCAATAATGCCATGAAAGAAATTGCTGGATGGTTTTCAAGACCCAAATCCAGGCCCCTTGCACAAGGAAGTTCTTTATAACAGAGGGGTGTTGACTATTTGATGAGGAGTTAGATTTGATTGGTCTTATTTCCTTTTTTTCTATTTCGAAATACTTATTTCCCTCCCTTCCATTTCACCATTCACTTTAACTTAAAAAAAAAAATTATATAGGAAGTTGTCCATCATGTTTTGGGTAATGTGCATAACAGTGGAGAAACAAGGAAATTTATGGCACAGTCATTGCCCTTGTACATAAAGGTCATGGCAAGTGAAAAGGACACACCAGCTAATAAAATATCATATGACATTGTAAATGCCACAATACAGACGTTAGTATACTGAGGTGACCCTGCAGGTGAGGGAGTGGTTAGCTCTCTGGAGGGAGAGCAAGAGAACAGTGCCTGTGCTGGATTTTGAAGGAATTGGGGATGGAAAAGAAAATCACTCTAAGCATCATTCCCTAGTTCTGTCCAACTGAATAATAAAGCTGGAGTGACACCAGGAAACCTGTCAGAAAGTGGAGCTCAGGGAGTGGAGGGTGGGGACACTTGGCTAAGAGTTTCTTTGATTCCCAGCTAGGTGCCCGACACTCCCTCTGAGGGAGACTGGGAGTCAGAGAAGGATCCGAGTAGAGAGGGCCCAGGGTCCTTTTCTCCTTCTGGGAAGAGCACTCTGAAGACACTGTGGAGAATGGATGGAGAGTATTAATGGCATAGGAGGCTCTTAGAATGGTCCATAAGAGGAAGAGACAATGGTCTGAATTTGGGAAGGAGAAGTAATTGTTTGAGGGTATCTTAACGAAATGTGGAAGTTTTAACCACATAGATTTCACTCTTTTAGTGTTGGTGATAGCATTGTTGTTTAACCTCATTAATATAGTTTTTCTCAGTTAAATCTCTTAAAACATTGACTTGAGGCAAGACTCCTGATTTATCAAACTGAGGAATCCCCTTTACTTCTGAGTATATTTCAAATTTCATCAGGAATAAGAAGCTGGCATTATCCATCAGCTATTTCTTTCCATTTATCTTTCTCTGACCCCTTTCTCACAAAGACAGTTAAGGTTCTCTGATCTCAGATTCACAATTATTTGCTGAACTTTTCGAAAATGTAGCTTGACAACTTGTGCATAGTGCAGTAACCTTCCAGCAGGACTGTCTTCACTGGGTCGTATTTCCTTGCTCAGCTAATTACCTTCCACGAAGGCCAGGAATACATCAAACTGAGCTGACTAGTGGGAAGCCTCAGCAATGTGTGGGCTCTGGGAAGGGGTGACATCAATGTTTCTTCAAGTTCTGATCATAAAACCACACAGATGGGAGAGTGAACAATTTTAACCCAACATCCACGCAACCACTTATGAGTCGATACCTAATAAATGAATGAATAAATGAAATGAAGAGCAAGAAGGAGACAGCCTGCTATGTGGCCAAATGAACCTGCTTAAATTGTGTCCCTTCAAGTTGATCTCTTCACATTGGAGAAACTGGGGCAACTAAGTCAGTTCATTATCCAGTCTTCTTAGAGAAAAGTCCAGATGTCAGAATCACAGGCCACTGCCCCAGAATCTGGTACCCTGTAATGAGAAGGTAAACCCCTGAAACGGAATATTCAACATTTACAGATTGATACTAGCAAAGCAACCCATCCTCAGAGTCTTCTCTCTGCCTCCAGTCTCCTTCTAGAACAATCCATTGGTGTTGGCATTCTAAAATAGAAATCTGATTGAAACTCTGCCCTGCTGGAAACAACTCCCCTTCACCTATGCTGTAAAGGAGCAAATAACATGCTATTACTGTGCTAGGAGTTTATACGTCATCTTGTTTCCCCCTAACAACATCCCTGTGAGGTGGACGTTATGTCCCCATCTTATAAACGTGGATGCTGAGACTGAGAGGGGTAAAGTAACTTGTCCTCAACACCTAGCCAACGAGTAACAGAACTTGGATTCAGAACCAGGCTTGACTCGTGCCAAACCCCACAGTGTTTCTCCTCACACTGCACTGCCAGAAACCCTTCCCATTATAGCCTCTGTAGGGCTGGAGGCCTTTTATGAGCTGGCTCCAGCCCACATGTCCATCCTCATCTCCGTTACTTCGTGTGTCCTCTCCCCCTGAGCTCTTGTCACGACCAGCTACGAAGCGTTTCCGGAGTGGCCATGTTCTCCCAGGTCACGGAACTTTTCCAGTGCTGCTGTTCTTTGTTGTCTACATTCCTTCCCCGTTTCCCCAACTGGCACACTCCTATTCGTCCTTCAAGGTCCAGCTCAAATATCTCCTCCCTGTGAAAGTTTCTCTGACCTGTCTCCCTTGACTAGGCAGTTGGCGGCCCCTGCACAGTGTGCCCCTGGCCCTTTGTATTTACGGCTATCATTCTAAGCAGCTCTCCCATTTCTTCCTGTCTGATATCCCTTTGGCCATGATTCCATGTTTAAGAATCCATTCCAGGCAAATTCTGTGTGCGGCCAGCCCTCCAGCTAGCAGATGCCACGTCTCTGTGGAAAACACTCACGCAGTGTTCTCTACAATGAAATCAGGCAATTGTTTTAAAACTAAATCCTTTCCGGGTGGAATTAACCATCAAGTGAGCTGTGGTTCTATTCGCAGTGCGATGAGGAGTGTGTGGTGACTTTTCTGGTTTTGCACAAGGCACTACATTCATTTTTCATTTTTTTTTTTTTAATTATGACTAAGTGGCAACTGAGAAACGAATGGGCTACGGAGCCTTGACATTAAATTAGCCTTACACAGTCCCTGCTCCTCCCACTCGTATTCTATGAATAGTAGACTATGCAGAGAGCAGGACACATGAATCGAAAGTGGCGCCACCTCACCGGGGAAGCCGAAGCTCGGGATCAGGGTCTAGTTGGATGAGGGGCTGTGATCCACCAACCGCCGCATCGTGTATTTTCTGCTGACCTGGTTCTTTCGGCTAGAGCATTGTGTTGTCATCTGCACACCTGACTGAGCTGATCATGAAGATAATAGCTATGATTACTAACATAATAATAAACACTATTGTTAATTGCTTATTATATTCCAGGCAATTTTCATATCGTTTGTCATACCACCCTCACCACAGGCCTGCAAATGTATGGCTTTGTGGTTAAAAAGAGGTTCTGGAGCCAGACAGATGTGGGTTTAAATCCTGACTCTTTACTTCCTAGCCGTGTGACCCTAAGCTACATAATCCTCATGTATGTAAAAATGAGAGTAATAAAAATGTGCTTCTTTGAGTTGTTCTGAGAACTACATTCAATCACAAATACAAAAGAGCTACTTAGTATCTTACTATCTCTGTTACGCAGGATGAAGAATCTGAGGCTCAGAGAGGTTAAGTAGCATACCCGTGGTTGCACAGCTAATAAGTAGTAAAGCTGGAACTTGAGCCCAGACCTGTCTCTTGCACATGCAGCACAGCAACATTGCACAGTAGTTAAGAGCACAACTGCCTGAGTTCAAATTCTCGCTCTCCTGCTCACTGAGATTTGTGATCTTAGGTACGTTACTTATCTTCTCCTCTGTGTCTTAGTCTCCCCATTAGAAAAATGGCTGTGATGGATTTGTTTTAACAATTAAACGTGTTGGCATATGTACCACTCTTAAGATAGTGACTGAAAGACAGTAAATACTTATTTAAGTGTTTTCTCTTACAATGACTTTCTTATTCTTCCATACATTAAGTCTGGTTGGACTCCTGTTGCAATAGTCAGGGTGAGTGATGGTGGAAATTTGGGCAGTTGCTCTGGACAGTTCAGTTCTTCTTGCTTTTCAAAGACATTTCTCAGGTCCCTCAATCTTCTGCAGGATAAGCACCCCATTTCTTCAACCACCCCTAATTGCACTGTTATAAAAATGGTTCCCTTCACTGCATGCTCTGGATTCTTCATCCCCTAGAGCAGGGTTTCTCAAGCTTGACACAAATGACTTTAGTCTGGATAATTTTTTGTTGGGGGTGGAGGGGAGAGGGCGGGGCTGGCCTGCGCAGTGTAGGATGTTTAACAGAATCCCTGGATTCTACCCACTAGATGTCAGTAGCATCCCCTCACAGTGTGACAACCAAAAATATCTCCGGAGAGTGCCAAATGTCCCTTGAAGGTCAAAATCACTCCCAAGCGTGAGCTGCTAATGTAGAGTGTGGCCCCCAACACTGACAAAATTCTCGGATTGCAGTCTGGGAGCTGGATGTGCAACACTGGCCATCTTTTAAGGCCACTGCAGATTACTTTAGTTCCTTGACAGTTAAGCGGCTCATTTGCACACTAAACTTGCTGACTGCTAAGACCCCTAAGTATTTCTCACGGCTGCTGCCACCGCCTATGCAGGTGGATTTTTTGGCCTTAAGAGCAGCTCTCCCCCAGAAATGTGTTAGAGACTGCTCAATGGCTCAGCCTGTATGTGATTACCAGGATAATCCTCTCTAAAATACACCTTCCCTGGGCCCAGAAGTGGCCATCATCTTCCACTCATCTGCAAGGCCTGCTTCAAATGCCACAGCCTTAGTAAGTTCACCCATTCACACCTCACTAACACTTCTCTCCCAGCTCTGTCTTACTGTGCTTCATTTGCATCCTATGAGCTGTTTCTCCCAAAAGATTGTCAGCTCTCTCAGAACAAGGGCTTACTCGGGGAATCCTACAGTTCCATTTGTCTGCTCAGTGCAAAATTATACCCAGTGAATGTTCTTTGAGTAGAGTTATGTCCTGATCTGCTCATAAACACTTCGACGTCTCCTTAGGTCCTAGCACATCAACACTCAACAATTCCTTTTGGCATTCAACACCTTCCACACACTGTCTTCATCTACCTCCCCAGATACATTCTCCAATTTAGTCAGCTCACTGCTTCTACTCAGGAACAAGTCTGTCTTATCGCCCACAAATACCTACTTCCTTAACCTGAAACACTGGTTGCATTTTCAAATCCCATTTATCTTCCTGAGCATAGCTCAGCTCATATTTAGTTGTTGCAAATCCATTTTGAAATGAGACAAGAAATAGAACATAGACCTTATTTTCCCAGCAGAGCCTTTGATTTGTCCTCGAATGGAGTGATGGATATAGGCTAACCAATCAGAGGAGTGTGGGTTCAAGCCTCACCTCTGTAAATTTCATCATACCGTGACTTCGAGAAAATTACTTCACCTTACTGCCTCAGTTTCCTCATCTGTAGTACCATTTAAAGTGCCTGTAGCATAAGGTAGGTGAGAAGAGTGAGATAATGCACGAAAAGCATTTCTCCTGGAGCCCGGCATGTGGTAAGCACTCCAGAAACAGCAGCTGCTATCAGCTCCTCCCTGACCAGTCCATCGCCTACGGTTCTCCATTCTGAATTCCTGCAGTCCATACATATTGCCTAATATATCCTCCTTCTATAGGCTGTCTTATGTTGTTCCCTTGCATGAGTTTAGGACTTGATTGTGCCTCTATATATAGGCTGCTTAACTACTCTGGAGCCAGCAATTCATTCATTCTATAGATATCTGTAATGTACTCACCAGGTACATTGGGCTAGGCAGTGTGAGTGGGAAGTGCAGAGATCACTTGGACCCTGACCTCTAGGAATTTACAAGTTAATAAAGAAGATAAAATGTGTATAATAAAGAGTTATAACTACATAGAGGGTGAGGAGTGTTACTAGAAATGCATAAGAGTACAAAGGCTAGAAGAATCCCTCTTGCTTGGAGTGATCAGGAAAGAGGAAATCTGAGTCTTTCAGAGAAGAGGGATGGCAAGAGAGTGCTTTATGGGGAGATGGAGCAGGTTGGGCTAAAGTTTGGAAGGGGATGGCAAGAAGCTTATATGAGGAACTGAGCGGTACAGTGTGACTTTAGCTTGGGGGCTTGTAAAAGGCAACAGTGGGAGATATAATTGGAAAGCAGGAGAGGCCTTGAATATAAGGCTAAAAAAGTTACATTTTATTTATATAGGATGAGGAACAACTGAAGGCTTGAGCAAGGCACTAGCTTGCTCAAATTTGTGCAACCGGAAGATAAATCCAGAAGAATGCAGGAGGATTATTAATGAGACCACAATAATAAATAATAACTCAGGTATGAGATGAAAGGGGTCAATTTAGGGCAGTAGCTGTGAGGATGGATAGGGGCGATGGATGTGAGCAAAACCTTGAGAATGTGGAGAAGACATGGATTGCTGCGTGGTCTTTGCTTCGTCCCCTACAGGCTATTCTTCACGTAGCAGCCAGAGGGACCCTTTGATCTTTATATATAAGATCATGTCACTTCTGAGCAACATTCTCTGAAGGCTTCTCATTTGACTTAGAATTACGTTTTAACCCCCTTTCCGTACCTTGAAGTACAGTCTGTGATTGCTGCTTCTCTGGCCTCATCCCTTTATGTCCGACCTGTCACTTGATGCATTCCGGCCGACCTTTTTGCTGCTCCTTCGGACCTTGGCATTTGCTGTTCCCTCTTCCCCAGATACCCACATGGAGGATCGCTCCATGTTATTCTGCCCCCTACTCAAACCTACATCCTCAAGAGACCTTCTCTGATAAAAGTAGGCAGCATCCCACCCCATCGCTTTTTATCTGCTTTATTTTTACTTATAGCTCTTATCACTTACTAACTGAGGTTATAATATACATTGATATCTTTACTGTTGATCATCCCTGTTGGAATGCAAGTTCTATCAGTTTTGGTCCCTGCTGTATCCTCAGAATAAATGAGTACATAAAGAGGGGAAGTCAAAGAGACATTGGCCTTTCCAGTCCAGGAAAATGGGAAGCCAGTAGTGCTGTTATTGACCAAGATGGGAAATACAGGAGAAGAAAGGATTTTGAAAAGGAAGAAGAGGTCAGTTTCCAACATTTATGTCTGTGGTACTAGCAAGAGGCCCCAGTAGATAATCCTAGTAGGTAGCTGGAGAAAGGACTGGAATTGAGGAGAGTATTAAGATTCAGGAATCAACTATTAGACTGAATGGGCAAGAGAAGTGGTTAGCACCATAGACTCATCCAAGAGGCACATCTAAAATGAGGAAACAGGCAGGGGAAGAGAGGGTTTCAGCAGCTGCCCATTGCTCTTGGGAGTAAATCCCAAACCCTGTCCAGGTGCCCATAAGACCCAGCATGCTCTGCCCTTTGTTCGTGGCTCCAACCTTATCTCCCCACCACCTTGTTCCCTGCACTCCACCTCCTTTTGGTTTCTTGAACTTGCCAAGCTCCATCTCCCCTCAGAGCCTTCGCAGTTTTTCTTCCTTTTCCTGGAAGCCACCCCTCCAATCTCTCCACCCCTCATCCAGCTAACACTCATCTCGCAGATCCCAGCTTAAATATTACTTCTGCAATTGTCCTTCTTTGACTGTCCCCTCCCGCTCTTCCTTCCTGTTACCTGCTTTTGTAACGTTCTGTAAAATGTACATACATACACACACACACACCCAGCAGATAGCTCGTGCAGAATATATATATGACCGTTTGCCTGATGTCTGTCCTCTTAAACCATACACTTCAGGGGCCAGTGGGCTGGTGCTGATGCCTGCGGTGTTCCCCACTGTATCCCTCAGCACCTAGCACAGCTGTATGTAACAGATGCTCAATAAAAACATGTTAAATAAATGAACTGAAGGAGTAGCAAGAGACGTAGGAGGAGAACCGAAAATGTACAGTGACATGAGCTCAAAGTAGATTTTTCAGGCAGAAGCAGGGCACTGGCACTGTCTAGTGCAGCAGCTGAGTGTGGCGGACTGAAGACCAAGGAAAACCAAGAATCCAAGGGCCTAGATTATTGTGGCTTTAGGAACTTAATTTAAAAACAGTGATAAGGGAGGGAGAAGAGGCGGTAAGGTCTGACAGCAAAGGGAACAGGACAGAGTGGGTGGGAGAGAAATAGAAATGGCTAGTGAAGGCTGCTCTTTCAAGAGATTTGGCAGCAAAATCAAGAAGAGGGAGGATGGAGGCTGAAATCCTTGGAGTCAGAAAAAGGAAATCTTGGGGTAAAGGAAAATTTCACATTTTATAAGTCAAGAGAAAATATTTAGTCAAATGGAAAATAAAATATTTATAAACAAGTAGGAGATACTTGATGGGGCAAAGCACCTGAAGACAGAAGAACTGGGATTGAGGATTCAAGTGGAGAGGTTAGAGGTGGAAACGATGGGAAGAAAAGTCAGAGATTCTAGGCAGATGCCTCACGCCACGTGTGAATCAAGCCATTTAATCCTCTCTACAAATCTCTTTGAGTCGGGTACTGTTATCACTCTCCTCATGGGGGAAGAAAGTAAGGCTCGAAGCCTTAAATAAATTGTTCCTGGACACAAAACTACTTGATACTTAAGCTGGAATTCAAGTCCAAGGTTGTCAGTTTCCAAGCCAGTTTTGCTTCTGTTGTGCTTCATAAACACCTCAAAGGACGGAGGGAAGAGATTTATCCCTCTGATGGGAGATCGAGGGATGTGGTGGAGGCCAGGGAAGTTGAGAAAGCTTAAGTGAGATGGTCTGTCCTCCACAGGAGGGCGCAAAGTCGTCTTTGGGAAGTGGAACTTGGCTCTAGGAGATTGAAAGGTTTAGAAGAGATGCTGCAGTGGAGGAGGAAGTGAGTTGGAGGTGATGAGAGAGGGTCCTTCTGAAGTTGAGCCAGACGAATTCATAACAGATCCAAACAGCCCAGTTTCCTGAACATTTCCCACAATGGGGAGAAGTGGGACAATAGAAAGGGTTTGTTCAGGCCTGGAAACCCGCAAGATGGGGCAGGGAGCCTGCAGCAGACAGAGAAGACAGCCAGACAAGAAAGAAGCATCTTTGTGACAACTAAATCAGGAATCAGAACGGGGCTGACGTAAGAGACATTAGGAGAGAAAGGACATTTGATTGTGAAAATGGAGGTTTTGAGGCTGGAGCACTGAAAAGGTCATCAGCACAAGAGCAGGAGTCCTTAAGGGAGACAATGGTGGTTGGAGAAGTGAACACTGTGATCCTTGCCCTAAAATTCTTAAGGAAGGGGGTGGGGGGCCCGCCCAGCAATCAGTTAAGTCAAAGCATGGAGAGAGTACTAAATGGATAGAGTAGACTCCAGAGAAGAAAGTCCACTGCAGAGCATTGATAGATTACAGTCCATGAGCCAGTGAGGAAGGCATATGCATACTACTCCTTCAAGAAGAGAGAGAACAGTCTACAGCCATGCCACCCTGGACGTGCCTGGTCTTGTCTGATGTTGGAAGCTAAGCAGGGTCGGGCCTGGTTAGTACTTGGATGGGAGACCACCTAGGAATACCAGGTGCTTCTTCTTTAAAAAAAAGAAGAAGAAGAAGAGAGAGAACAGAGAGATAGAGTGTGAGTGGCCTCAAAGGAGAACTCTCTGAAGGAAGCAACGCTTTGACAAGGCAGCCAGATTACTTTGAGACAATGGCAGTAGTGCTTGAGGAGATCACTGACCTCCCATGGGAGCTTATTCCCAGTGAAATAGAAGCATCTTTTTGTACTTAGGAGGAAGGTCAAGGCTGAATTCATAAAGGAGTGGAATGATGGAGGAAAAGATAGGAACAGTAGTATCTGAGGTTGTATGTAGAATGCTGAGTTGAAATAATGAGAATTAATTACTCCAAAAATAATTGCTGAGGACTGATGCACTAGACTTGGAATACAGACAAGACAGCATTAACAACCTCGAGGAGCACCACTTAACAGAAAAAATAGATTCATAGCTTTGTGGAAAATAGATTCATAGAGTGTGGTCAGCTGGCTCAGGTTCAAATCACAGCTGTGCCACTTTGGAGTGACAAGTTTTTTTAAACTCTCGAAGCCTCAATTTCATCATCATTAAACAGGAAAAATGATAGGACCCACTTCCGCAACTTGTTGTGAAGATTAAACGAGATAAGACGTGAAGATTACTTAACACAGTGCCTAGAACACAGTTCTCATTAATGTTAGTTATTAGTTAATTAGAAAGTGAAAGAAGAAGTACTGAAACACAGGCATGACTAGAGCACTTTCATTACTGGGAGAAATCTGAAAAGTGCTTCATCATTTTAGGGTAAGGCAGTCCTTCAAACAAAGCAAACTCAAAAGCCATAAAGTAAATGATGGTCATTTTTACTGACATAAAAACGTGAAGCTTTAAAAAATGTGCACCTTCTATATAACACGAAATATCATAACATTACAAAGCAAGCTAAATTTTTGGGAAAGTATATTGAACCTCTATAGCAAAAAAAAAGTTTACATGCATACTATTTTAAAATGAGAACAATGGTTACCAGGAAGAGGGGGATAGAGAGTTACTGTTTAATGGGTTAAGGGTTTCAGTTTTGCAAGATGAACAGAGTTCCAAAGATGGATGGTGGTGATGGTAGCAGAGCAATATAAATGTGCTTAACACCATCGAACTGAACACTTAAAAATGATTAAGATGATAAGTTTTATTAATGTGTATTTTAGCACAATTTTTTAAAAAAGCCATTACAAATGAGTAAAAAACGAAATGGAACAATCTGATTTTTTAAAAAAGTAAACAATGGATATAAACAATAGTTTACAGAAGAAGGACACAAGTGGAGATCAAATATGAAGAAACAGTCAGCTTCAACTATTCAATACAGGAAGTTTTTGACCAATTAGATCATAAAGATGAAATACAGTGACCGTACCCAGTCACGGTTGTGAAGATTTAGACAGTCTAACCCACGATGGATGGGGCTGTAACCAGGCACTGCCTTTTTGGAAGACAATCAGACTGTAGATGTCAAAATACAAAGTGGGATGCCATTTGATGCAACAACTCCACGCTTAGGAAGGTATCCCACAGAAAGAGCCACTCGAATATATAAGAAGATTTATCTCAGTATTGCTTGTAATTTAAAAAAAATAAGAACTACTTAAGTACCCTTCAAGAAACTGATTTTTAGATGATAGTACAAGCACACAATGGGCAAATAATTCGAAAAATCAAGGTTGCTCTCTCTATTGAAACGAAAAATGAAAGCTAGTAATTGAAAAAGGTCACTACACAGTATTTTTATATGATCTACTTTTTACTTTCTAAAGGTGTACAACAGTCCCTTTTTTTACTGAAAAGAAGGATTTAATGTACATTTGTAAATGCAGAAAAGGACTCAGGGTACCAAAGGTCACCTGGAACCATGAGAGTGGGAAGGGAGGGTTTCACTTTTAACTTTGTACACTTCCATGATGTTTGCGCAAGAATTTCTAGGAGCACTTTCAAATTTTTGTAATAAAAGAAACAAACATGGGAAAATGTGGAAGAAAATCAAAGTGTTTTAGGAGTCCAGAAGCAAGAGTAACTAACAGCCTGGGGAAAGTGTCACAAAGGAGATGACATACGAAAAGGTGTGTAAGGTGAGCAGGAATGTCCTAAGTAAAGAAAGTGATGAAAAACATTGCCAGTGTAAGAGAGGTGGGCACCTGAGAAGCCAGCTCAGGGGGAGTGAGACCAGGGAGCTGACCAGGCAGAAAAAGGCACTGAGTTGATGAAATCAGCTTCTCCAAGTTCCAAATGAAATGTTGGCTTGAAAGGCTACCTTCATTCACTCATAAGTATTTATTGAGCACCTACTATATGTTGTGGATACAATAATAAATAAATCTTACATGAATCCTCTTTCTTTCAAGTTGCTTTCAGTCCAATGGGAGTGGCATACATAAAATATATATTTTTTTTAATCATAGAATTTAATAATTGGTAAGGGCTTTGAAGAAAATACCAAGGATGCTGAAATGGAGAGTTTTGGGAGGTGAGGTCTACAAAGACCCCCACCTGAGGCAGTTATGTTTACGCTGAAAGCTGAAGGATGAAGGCACTCGCTTTAGGAAGGGTTTGTGCGAAGGGCAAAGGTTTGTTAGATAGAGAGAACAGCATGTGCAAACAGTGAGGAGAGAGAAAGCTTGTTTAAGAATGAAAGACAGATTGATGTAACTATTTTCCTAAACAACACTATGCATTTGTCTTCTCTGATACCCCTTTATAACACCTAGCCCCACTGAGAACCTGCTGTGCCCTGTAAACGCCTGTTCACTAATCAGCTTTTTGTATTACATGGCATTTAAAATTTTTATTACATACTAAATTTTGTACCATAAGCCCCATTCATGCATCATTAGGAATATCTATCCCTGTGGTGTGTGTGTGTGTGTGTGTGTGTGTGAAAGAGAGAGAGAAATTTGGAGTATGATATAGGTATGTTGTCTGTCCCGATCTTAAACAATTGAATACAGAAATCAGTGCACCTGAAACCATTACCCCTTTGAAACTGAATGCCATAAGAATCGCGGTGCAAGCCGAATATTACCAAAAGTCAAATTGAAATTGCAAATAGCTGCAAGAAAGGAGAACATTGAGCCTTTCACCTAACCCCGTCATTTTCGAGTGTAGATTCTTTTAAACTTCAGACCATTATCTGACTATCAAAGGGTATAATTGATGTGTAAAATTCTCCTTGATTCAATTAAACATTGTTGGTTTTTCAAGAGCCAAAGATAGGGCAGACTGAATGCCTGTCCTCCAGGGGCTCACAGTCGAAAGGGAAAGAATGACTTGTTGAACAATACCACACAGGTAGTAACCATTAGAAGGCAATATGCCTATAAGTTCTGCAGAAACACAGGTCAGGGAGCAATGAACTCAGTGAGGGGTGGGAACAGGAGCCCACCTGCACCAAGAGGTGATATTTGTGGCAGGAGGTCGTCAGTAGGGGGATGGCATTCCAGGTAGGAGATGCAGCACGCGAATGAAGAAAGCAGAGTTGATAGTACACAGAGCTTTCAGGAAATAACTATGAGGCAAATGTGGTGAGAAGGTCAGGGAGTGGCTGGTGATGAAGCTGAGAGTTAGGCAGAAAGTCAACGAGTGAAAGGCTTTGAATGACCTATGAGAACTTTGGAATTTCTTCTGTAGGTGTGTGTGGGGAGGGTTCCCTCAAAAGTTTTAGGAGGAGGGAGGTAATCAGAGCAGTGTTTAAGAAGATGACTCTGACTACTGTGTGGAGGATGGACCCCACCCTCACCCCGGCCTGGCCTTTGTCTCCAGTGGATTTAATGAGCGATGAAGAAAAACACTAGTCAGTCTTTGCTCTTTGTGCATTGTAAGGCAGACCCTGCACACCCACCCTGACCTTTTGCCTAGGGATGAGAGGAATCAGGAAGGTAGGGCGATGTCCTCGCCCCTGCATCCCTGCTCAGGAGATGCCTGTAGGCCGTTTGCAAACTCAGACAGAGCCAAGACCTGGCTTGAGACTCCTTCCTAGAGGGAGCAAAGAGAGGGCTATCCTCTATGTGCCCAGAAGAGAATCCAGCTCAGAGCTGCGTTTTTTCCTAAGCTGAACTTTCTCGATTGCTCTATATTTCGATTCAGGAAAGCCTCTGCCATTTAGGAGCAATTTCTCTGGCTCCAGATCAACAGTGGCAAACATGGACACTGGGAACAGACCCAGAGTCCAGAAATGATTAATATCCTGTGTTATGAGACGTCAAAACACATAGATAGCCAAAGCTTTTAGAGATCCAGGCAGTGCAGTGTGATTGCAGTCAGCCCCTCGAGTCATTTGAGGGAAAGATGCTGTTATTCCTATACCAAGTCAAAGAATTGAATAAAAGATCTAAAAACAAACCTCCTCATGGATGTTCACTCTCAGGAAATGCTCCAAATTGGTTTGCTGAGCTCCAGTTACCATAGGTTCTCCAGGGAAGCTCAGCCATCCCAGATTTTCAGTCTTCCAGCTCTAGACCAGATCAATTGCTTTGTCCAGTTGCAACCTTGCCTCTGCAAACTGTTACATTGTCAATCGCTTTGTTTATTTTATTGTCCGCCTGTTTTGGAAACATTCTCCTAGACTCCTGTCTGACTCATAGGTTAAGGAGCATGAGTAATTCTTCTGGAACTCACTTGGAACAGGAGGGAACCCTTCCCATTTGATTTCCGGTCCTAAAAAAAGACAAGATAGTTCACACAGGATGCTAATTAGTTTTCTTATTCAAGAGTGAGCATGGCCTAGCCCTGCTTGGAAAACTGCCTTTGTACTGTAGAGTTTAGAAATTTGAACACCACAGTTTTTTTTCGGAATTATAAAACAAAACAAGAATATCGTTTTGTTGTGATTAGTTTTCCTGCTGAAGCTGTAGATTTTGTTACGGAGGAAACCCAAATGATCTCTCTTAATGAGACATGAAAATAAGGAAAAATAAATGACCAGATTTCACCTCTGGATTTTTCCTTATTAAAACTTAATTTTAAAAACATGAAGAGGGCCAAGGATGGTAGGAGAAAATGAATTGCTTTCTCCTGAAAGAGGCAGTTTCAGGAAGGCTGGGAGGGGTGTGTATACACACACACACACACACACATGCGCACACACACACATATATATGTGTATATATATATATAATTTTATAGGTTTTGTTTTGCTTTTTTGTTGCCTCTGAATTTTTCTTGTTCTGCCGTTGGTGTAGATAACCTCTCATTGTCCTCTTCCTGCTGTTTTTGGCCCATTCTTCGAGTAGTGATGTAAACTCGATAAAGTTCTTTCACCCCAAGTGGGTGTGGCTCCTTTTGGAGCCAGAACAATTTGGCGTCTACTTCCTGTAGCAGAGATGGTAAGAAAAGTGGCTCCATATCTCTTTGTTTCTAAACCAGCTTCAGAGAAGACTAGCCCCTTCGTAGGACCTGGGTAATCAAGAACTTTTCAGAATGGCCAATATGAAGTATTCCAGCACTGCTGGGGCAAAACCACACTGAGAATCCAAAATCACATCTTAGAGGCAAGATTATGGGGAGGTTTAACTTCCTACTTTGTATAATTTTGTACGACTTGAATTTTCCACCTGTGTGGAAAATACAAGGAGAAAAGAAAACCAGTCAAAGCCTGACCATGTTCATTCAAATATGGTCTCTTTATTTTATTCTTTTTTTGTCTTAGCAGCTATTTGACTTTGGGCAATTTAGTTGACCTCTCCGTTCTTACCTGTGAAATGAAGATGATCGTACGCTCCTCATAGTACTGTTACAGTCTATAATACATGTAAGTACTCATATTAAATGCACATAGTAACACTTCATAAGCTTTACTATTGTTGTTGTTGCTGTTGCTCATTACCAATGCTGGAACAAAGCTACTGAGTGGTGCAGAACCAAATCTCACCCTTTTGATGAAAGGGAGAGTATCAGTCCCAATCAGAAGGACATCCCATCAGGAAGATAGGAAGGTAAATTCATGAGTTTCCCCATTCTCCAATCCTTTCTCTAGAGAGCAGCTAGAAAGATCAATGTCCATTCCATAATTCCTCTAAATGTAAGTTAGATTAGGCCATCCCCCACATAAGTCTCTCTGAAGACTTTCACAGTACTTGGAATGAAGTTGGACTCCTTACTTGTCCTCCTGGTCCCATATGATCTGCCCCTGCCCAGTGGCCTGGTTCCTCCCTTCTTCCACCAATTCATTAAGCTCTGGCCCCCAAAAGAGCCTCCCCCCACGCTCCCAGGCTCACTGCCTAAATGTCTCTGCTTAAATGTCACATCCTCAGAAAGGCCTTTCTTGGCTGCCCCCTTTATTATTCTCTTCGTAGCCCCCTATTTATTTATTTTACTGTACTTATCACTATAATTAGTTTATTTACTTGCCTGTTGGCTTTCTCTTCTAGAGTGTAGGTTCCAGAAAGGCAAAGACAGTACCTGGGCTGGCACATAGTAAGTGCTCAATAGATACTTGTGAAAAAAGAAAAAGGAGAGAGAGGGAAGGATGAAAAAAGGAGGAAAAAAGAGAGGAAAAGAGGGAGGATGGGAGGAAAGGAAGGAAGGAAAGAAGGAAGGAAGGAAGGAAGGAAGGAAGGAAGGAAGGAAGGAAGGAAGGTGGGAAGGAAGGAAGGAAGGAAGGAAGGAAGGAAGGAAGGAAGGTAGGTGGGAAGGAAGGAAAGTGGGAAGGAAGGAAGGGAGGAAAGTGGGAAGGAAGGAAGGAAGGAAGGAAGGTAGGTTGGGAGTGTAGGAGGGAGGAGGGGAGAGACGAAGAGAGAAACTACAGAGGAAGGGAGAGGTTAAGTACTCGAGTGGGTAAGCTTAAAAGCCCGATGACGAGTGGAATGTGGTGCCAATGACAGAAAGAGTAATAGTTTGGAAGGGAGAATAATGTTAGAGAATAAATTGATGAATTCAGTTCAAATGTGTTGCATTCAAAGGGAAGGCAGGGCACCCAAGCAAAACATCCAGTAGGTAGATAGGCGCAGTAGTGAAACTCAGGGCTGGAGCTGCCAATTGAAGAGTCATGACAATGTTATTGAAGCTCTCAGAATGGAAGAAACCTTAAAGAGTAAGGAAGGAAAAGAGAAGCCATTCTGGGAACCAAAGTCTTTGAGTTCCAGGAGGAATGTGATTGCGAAACTGAAACTTACAGAAATGCATGAAGGGCAACATCAGGAGGGAAGCCTGCGGCATGGGAAACCTGCTGTCTCCATTCAGGGATAGTGAAGGTGGCTGAGAAGGCACATTCAGACAGGAGAAGATGGGAGGTGGTGTGACATCAAGGCCAGATGGAGAGAGAATGAGGGTTCTGAAGAAGAGACCAACAATGGTATAACATGGCCAAGAATGTGTTGCTAACAGGTTAAAGACTGCTTAACTTAGCTCAGTGTCCAGAACAAATGTGTGGAGAGAATGGACGTGATGACAGGCAACGTTGTGGTTAGAGGGCTGTCTTTTCCTTCAGGGGTGTCTGCTTCCATTTACCCCCTCACTGTCTACTAGTGGTGCTCTTTAGAGCAGTGGTCCCCAACCTTTTTGGCACCAGGGACCAGTGCTCCTATGAGAATCTAATGCCTGATGATCTGAGGTGGAGCTGAGGCGGCGATGCTAGCGCTGGGGAGCGGCTGCAAATACAGATGAAGCTTGGCTCGCTTTCCTGCTGCTCAACTCCTGCTGTGCGGCCCAGTTCCTAATAAGCCACAGACTGGTACCGGTTCGTGGCCTGGGGGTTGGGGACCCCTGCTTTAGAGGTACCATAGAAAGGAGAAAGAGTAAGGGCCCTGGATTCGTACCACACACTACCAGCTGTGTGACTCCAAAAACAGTTCCTCTCTGAGCCTCAGTGTTTTAATCTTTCAGGTGAAGATGGTAACAGCTACCTCCTAGGTTTGTTGTGAAGATATTAGCCTTTTGCATATAGTTAGTGCTAAACAAATGAAAATTTTCTTTCCCACCCAAGACCTTTCACATTTCCCACCTCCCATTCTTATCAGACATTTAAAATTTAGTGGAATTACATTAATTCTTCTTGGGATATTGGCACCGAAGTTTCTATATACGTATGGAATTCATTTTTTAGTTACTCATTCTTTCTTCCCTCAAACATTTCTGGAACACCTACTATGTGTTCAATGCTGGCCTAAGTGCTGGATGTACAATGGTGACCAAAACAGGGGCACTATAGTTTCAAAGCTTATTAGGGAAAATAGCTTTATTGTTCTAAAGCATATAGACAAGAGTAAGTATATAGCAGTTGTTACCAACCTCCAGCATGTGAATCAGAGTCACCTGCTTGTTAAAACAGATTGTTAGGCCCCACTTGCAGAGTTTCCGGTTCAATAAATCTTCAGCGGGGTCTATGAACTTGCATTTCTAACAAGTTATCCGATGCTGCTGCATTTGAGAACCACTGGAGAAGAGTATTAGGAAGGGGAATAGAGCATTAATAGACTATTAAGTCAGAAGAATCTGATACCTCTTATCGCTCAGATATGTTGTTGTCCTTGATGAGGACAAGGTGGCAAATATTCCAGTTAAGCACACGAACTCCAGAGGTTTGGGAAGGACAGAGGCATATGAAGGCATAGTAACAATAGTTTCCAAATGCTGGAGCCTAGCTGCTTTTGATCCCAGTCCATCTCTTCTCTGCCTGCAAACTTTGTGTCCTTCAAGTCTCTGTTTAATTCAGAACCATTTTCTGACAACTTTCTTCACTTCTCCAGGCAGATTTTGGTCATTCTTCACTCTCACAGCACTTAATGCATCTCTCTATTATGATAACTATCTTATTGGTCTATGAATTTGTTTATTAACCTATATATTTCTTACTAGACCATGAATGCCTTGATAGGTGGAACAATGTCTTATTGATCTTGGAATCTTATATAACACTTACATGTTTATTGACTGCCAGACCAACTGAATGGCTACATGAATATGTTTAATGAGTATTAAAATGTATGTGGTGCCAGGAAGAACTGTCACATGATTGATGTTGAGAAGTGGGAGCAAGTACTTTCTTGTCTGACAAAGATGGGTTCAGATCTTTGCTTCCCCATTAGCCATGTGATCTTGGATAAAGTATGTCTCAATCATTCTGAACCTCTGTTTCAACATTGGTAAAATAAAGACAATAATCTTAGCATGTATGTAAGGACTAAATGAAATAGTATGTGTGAAATGTTTAGCATGATGATTGGCACATAGACAATAGTAAGTAAAATAAAATTCAATATTTGGTAAAATAAAGCAGAAAAACAACTGAAAATTGAAAATTAATTGGTCTAGGTAAAAAGTTACACTGTCAAGTAAAGCTTTTTACAATATTTGATTAATATTTATGCCTAATTACTATGCAGCAAAATACTATTTTGCACATCACTTAATATATGTCAAATTAACTTTGACAATTATTTTTCTAACACTAAACTCTGCATTGTTGTTAAGGAGACTGAGGACTAAGGAAAGCTATTTGACTTTAGGGCGTCATTCAGAAAAAAATGGATATATAGGAGGATAAGGAAGCTTTTTTAAGAGAATAACAGGAGGCTACAAATATAGACAACTGTTTTTGAGAAGTGTGCCAACAGAGAGAGAGAATAGCAACTTTTTGTTGAGTAACGTATCTATATAAAAAAAAAATGTTTCTGTTAACATTAGTAATTTACACACCAGATCTGAAACGATCTTAACACAAAGTACTAGGCATTCTTAACTCTAAAGTCCTAAATTTTTTTCTCTACATTCTGTTAAGTAAATATTTAAATACAGATAAGCTCATCTTAATGTCTCATTGCAACACTTGTTCCTTTACCCATGGATTCCCAAGCATATTCTTTTAACCGGCATTTAAAATGTTTCTATTATAACGTTTGTAACTGTTTTAAAGAAAAGCCATTTTAAAATAGGCACCACCTTGTAAAAGGAAGAATACTGTTCAGTGAAATAGATCCTACTGACCCAGGCATGGTAGAAGAAGCGGGACCCTGTCATTGGCTGAACTGGTCTCAAAGAGTAATAATGTACAGGAAATGAATGACAGCAAATTTCAAAGCACAGCAAAAGCCTCTTTAATGGTGAACATAGAAAGTGGCGCTTCAGCTTAAAATTCACTGAAACAGAAATGAAAAACATACCCGAGGCCCTTTGGGTCTTCATGTGTACATATATATATATATATATATATATATATGATACGTTATTCTATAGGGTTCTATGTTAATCAGGTCTGACTGCTTGTTTTTCAAGGAGCTTTTTTCCTTAGATTCATTCTCGAGGCAAGCTCGTGTAGTGCACTCTCCCTAATGTGTTCAAGTGTGCACCAAGGACTTTCCTGCAAACAGAAACTTGGAGAGGGAAGCTTAAAAAAAAGAAAAAAGAAAAAAGCTATCTGCATTGCAGTTAATGGCCTCTTACTGCTCGCTTTGCAAAGAATTAGCACATTTTAGAAGTGTGGTTAGTAATAAATCAGAAAAAAATAAAGAATTATTTATGTTTTTTTATTCTTCTTGTTTGTTTTAGAGGACACTTTTTTTTTTTTTTAGTTCAACCAACCTGATAGACCTTTTGCAGAATAAGAAACAAAATTGAATGTTTATCTGACTTTTCCAAAGACTGCGGTACCTAACATTTTAGAATAGGATCCAATTTTCTAATCTTGATTGATCCATAACTTTCAGATGTAATTAATTGTAAACAGTCATTTATAAGGTGATCCTTTGGAAGTTTGAAAACATTATCTAATAGGGAAAAAAGTTGTTTGCAGTGACTGGAGTTGCATACTTGCCCACGCAAGTTTAGTTAAGCTGTTATATACTTAAAAGGACGATTGGAATAAAAAGTGCCAAGGCAGCATTATTTCAGAGACAGAAAGAACACAGACATTAGAGCCAAAGAGACCTGAAGCCTGGTTTGAAATCTAGATTAACTGCTTAACAGTTTTACAATGTTGGACAAATAACTTTACTTACCCCAGCCTCAGTGGCCTTACCCCAAATTTGTGGCTAATGCTTAAATACCAGGGTTGCTTCTGTGACGACAGCACATGGATTGAGAGCAGAGTCTCTGACACTAGATACTTGGTTTTGAATTCTGGCTCTACTATTTACTTGCTAGGAACCTTGGACAAGTTATTTAACTTCTTTACACATCAATTTCCTCATTCGTAAAATGAGGATAAAATAGAGACCTACCTCCTGAGTTGTTGCATCAATTGTGTTGGGTGGAGTCCATATATAGCGTTTAGAATAATAATTGGCATATGGTAAACACTATAAAAGTGTTATATATTGCTATTACTAATTACTATTAGGTATGCTTCCTGTCTTTACCCAAACAGTAATAACAAACTATCCTTAAAAAAGGTGCAGATAGATTCTATAATGTAGAATTCTATGATATAGAATTATATTCATAGAAAGTTGATTTAGTTCATGGTAATTTACCATCATATAGGGAAAAGAAATTTTATTCCTAGAATGTGCAAAATAAGAAATGGAGAAAGAAGGGAGGATTGTGCCTAGCCAAAACCACAATTTCAGATGCACCATTCACTTAATTTTAGAAGACTGTCAAGTGTTACCTATTCTTTACCTGGTACAACAAGCAGCAAGTCTCTGCAGCCAGACATAGAAAGTATTGTTTTGAGAAAATGGAAAGGAGATTACAGACATGCTTGGGCAAGATTATCATTCCACTCACTTTTAACTACAATTTCTGTACTAAAAATAGTTGTATTGTACTTCATTTGTTCATCATTGTTCAATAGCCCTATTTGTGGAACATGAAAATATTTGATGCCTTGCAGATGAAGACAGCTGGTTGCTTAAAACCCTGTCTGAAGTATTATATAGATTGGGAGTCTTCATGTGGTCTTTCCCCTGGTACAGTGAAGTTGTTATTTATCAGATATATCCTTAGCTCCTAGAATTAGGTGGTGGGGTTGGGGAGGCATGTGATTTTAATAGGGAAGTCTCCAACAATTTTAGTTTTGCCTGCTTGGAAAGGTTAATTCCTGAACATTGTAACACACCAGGAGTCATGGTCAAGCTTCCGAGATGCCAATATGGCACCTGTGTCAGGGGAGAGAGTGGAGAAGTACGTGAGGTAGGGATTACATCAGAAGAGCTAGTCGCCTTCATTTTCTAAAACCCACTGTCCCTAGGAAACGTGAAGTAACTGAGGCCATGGGGGAAAAAATATACCTTCCTCTTTGGGGCCCAGACTGGACTCTTGGTTAAGGCAATGACTTGATGTGGGGTATGGGATTGTGGCGTTATGGTGTGAACATCTCTCAGCTCCAAATGTTCCTATGCAGCAGGGTGTCTTCCCTGGAAACAGGGCTTCGAGCTGGAGAATATCTGAAGATAAAGATAATACTAAACACCAACAATATACTGTAAGTTATTTTGAATTTCATTTTGAAACTGAAACTTCATAATGCAAATCTTGGCATTTCTTAATTAATTTATTGAGATAAAAGGGATTCCAAGGTCTAAGAGCAGATCACATTGGAATTTTTCAGAGATCCCAGCCCAACCAGAATGAGTTATCTCAAGGGCTGTCCAATATGAAGGTAGATAACTGGAGACTTTAAGGAAAGAAAACCAGAATAACATGAAGCAATGCCAGAGCACACATGAAGTGTTCTGGGACACTTGGCTCTACTAGTTTCCTTTTAAAATTATTTTTATTATTCTCAACAGCTTTGCAGAAAGTTTATCCCGTAATCTCTTCAGTAAAATTACTGACATGTCTCTATGAGCACTTAGAACTTTGTCTATATGTACATATCTACTGACCAAATTTTAGTCTCTCTGTATACTCTAAGGGTCTTACTTTTCATGTAGCATGATTGATAACATTTTCTTTGACTTGTTCTATATATTTATGATCTAACTTCATATTTAAGATTTTAAAGGATGCAAAATCTCCAGTTGATAACAACTTATTTTCTCAAAGGTGAATCAACTTCCTACTCCTTATTGTTGGACCAAACCAAACCAAACCAAGCAAACAAACAAACAAAAAAAACCCAACATTACCACTATAACTTTCAGAAAAGTTTGTTGTTTGCTTCTTTTTATACCCAGTGAAATACTTTGTTTGAATATACTGTCAACTCACTATGAGGTGATAAAACATAAAAATATTGATAGTGGCAACTCTAAAACTGGCTTACAGATGATAAGAACAATGCAACTGATTAAAGAAAAAAACAAAGAAAAATTTTTCTTAATTCTTTTGTCCTTATATTACACTGTAATGGATTTTCCTGAAGTCTGATAAGACCATTTGAAGGCCAAAATGATCTGATTGTTATGTTCTCTGAAATATCATCCTTTCATTCATTCCTCTAATATTCACATACTTATGTGCTACAGACTATTTTAGGTGCAGGAGACATAGCAGTAAAAACACTCTTTCCTTTACAAACCTTACTGCATGAAAAATGCAATAAATGAATACATAGTAAAATGTCAGGTAGTGGTATGTTAAAAAGAAAAGTAAAAATATAAAAAGAAAAATCAAGGAGGGTAAGGGTAGAGGATGATGGGTGGGGTGAAACACAGAGGCTGCTATTTTAGAAAGGGTGGTTTGGAGAGTTTTCTCTGCAGGGGTGGGGTGAGGGGGCCGGTAATTGAAGGGAGTGATTCTTATGGTTGTTTATGGAAGGAAATGGGAGAAGCACAGCACACTTTTACATCTCTGCATTGTTTTTCATTCATCATTCAAACAATATTTGTTTTTGTTAATGTGCTACTACTTTGATAGCTATGGGAGGCATGAGTGAACCAATACAAACATGATATCTGCCTCACAGAGTTTATGGGAAGATAAGAACTTACAAGGGTGATAGTGCTTTGAGAGAGGAAGTACAGGGTGCTTTTTATGGCTGAGAGGTCAAGGAGGGCTTCCCTGAGGAAGTGTCCTTTAAGCAGAGAAGCAGGTGTGAGCCAGATTAATGTGGACAAAGGCACTGAGAGGGGGAAATTTACAAGCAGACAGATCACTTTACAACCTTGTTTTGTTGATGACTTTCAACTTTGTAGCCTATTCAATCTCCCAAGGATTAAAAAGTAACATCATTTGATCATATTTCTTTGCCTCTTTGTGGCATATGTACAAATACAAAAAGAAATGATTTAGCAGTAGATGAAAAAAGGAAAAGGCAGCACAGGGGGCAAAACTAAAAACAATACAACCCAAACTAAATACAAATGAAACTAAATGACTCTATTTGTACTTAAGATTTAGATATCCCTTTTTACAGTAAATTTCATTGTTAATCAATCCTTTTGATAGCTGGAGTGCCCTTTGAGACAGAGAATTGGGGTAATAAATTTTCCAAAAGACCATTTATCAAACTATAAGTCATTTCCGGTTTTGTTTTTAATTGGACAACATATAAATTTTATTGTGTCTTTAACATAAGATTTATGATAGAGAAGCAGTAGCAGGAGGAGAAAACACAAAACCTTTCAAAAAAATATGTACGTTTTATTTCTTGTCTATACCTACTGATCCTTTAAAACTCTGTATGGTAATGGTGTAGGGTAGGAATGCTGTGGGCCCATTCCAAAGCCTATACTAAAGCTGTTTATAATAGAGAAAAATTAGAAACAATGTGAGAGCTTTGTATAATGGTGCATGGTCCCTCCATGCAATGGGATGTGCTGTAGCTATTAGACAGCAGGTTGTATAAGATGGCTTAATGGCATAGGGGAATGCTCACAATAGATTAATTTTTAAAAGCAGGAAACCAAACAAAATTTCAGCATGATAAAAATTAGATCGTAATATAATATAATTACAAAGAAAACTCGGCAAAGAAAATACACTAATATTTTAAAAGGGGTTATATCTGCCTAATCAGATGATAAATTATTTTAATTTTCTTCGAGTTCATGTCTTCCAAATTTTTTGTTGCAAATGTATTGGTCTGGAAAAATCTGGAAAAGAAAAGTAACAGATGTTCTTTGTTTTTTAACTGCAAAGAGAAAGGATGGATTTGGGCAGGAATCATTCTTAGAATGCACACACATCCGTGTGCAAGATGAGAGTTTTCCTTAGGCAGGTTTTGAATCAGTACCTTTTACATGACTGAAGTAAAGCTTCAGAGTTGCTGCAGAGGATCCAAACAGGCTTTGTTGCTTGGAGTAATGCTTGGGGAGTATTAACTTTTATTTAAAAAAAGAAAAAGAAAAAGAAAAAGAAGGCCAATGAAAAAAGACAACTTTACAAGGAGAAATGCTTTATAACTCTTCTATTATGAATGACAGGTTTAAATAATGCCCCCTAAAAAGCCTCACTTACATCTCACTACCCCAATCTCTGACCTTTCAACTGGAATGTCTATTGTGGATTGTTAATAGTGTTGTGTGCCTGTTTGCTGGTTGTCCCTTTCTTTTGTTCAGGGGTGGTGTGTGTGTGTGTGTGTGTGTGTGTGTGTGTGTGTGTGTGTGTGTGTGTGTCTTTACATTTACATCCCAGATAACAGTGGATTATATTTTAGTGTAAGAATTAGGACAAAGAGCAAGCTTTATATGTTTCATATGGCTAGCTAGTTGTTTCAATAGCATTTATTTAAAAATCAACCTTTTCCCCAAGATTTTAAAGTTCACCTTGATATTATACTCAATTTTCACCTCCTTTGGGTCTGTTTCTGGGTGCTGTGCCTTTTCATTCCTCTATTGGTCTGTTTCTAAACCAATACCAGAGCTTTGTAATTTTAATCACCACAGGTTGTAATATGCTTCGATAATGTGTTAGGTCAAATCCCCCAATCCATCCCCTGTTTTCTTTTTCAAAAGTGCATTTTAATATTTTTGGGTTAATACATTTCCTAAATGGTTCAACTTAACGCTTCACTTTGCTTTACTAACTAGAATGAATTCTTCTTCTTTCTTACAAAAAATGTTATCTAGAAAATGAATTTTAGTGCTTTTCATTCTAGCAAAGCAGGACAAAAAGTATGCTCGTTTTGTGAGGACAGTGTCTTTTTATTCTTCAGGGCTTCTGTTGAGAAATGATATGGTCACTGGTGCTTTAGCTCCCTCTAGCAAACACCCCTCTGCCAAATAAAAAAGCTCTTTTGACATTAGAGCACCAAGATCACTGGAATTTTGGCCACATCTGCAAGCAAGATCTAGTCTAAAGCTTAATTACATGGTCTAGGACACATTCCAAGTGAGGTATTATTGCTCTCCCATTCGGAGCTGCTATGGCCATCTCATTCAAAAAAAAGGCAAGGAAAGTATTTTTAAAAGCAGCTGGAAGAGTTATCAACACTGATTAACCCATTAATGCTTGATTTTTTTAATTCCCACTTTTGTATACCTAGGTATGTCAGACTTGAATTAAAAAAAAATCAGACCACACATGTACATATAAACCATTTTTAACAGGATTTGCTGCTAAAAGATAGTTATGATCCCTTTCCTAATTTTCCTTTATATATACAAATATCTTCAAAAAGTGATCTGTACTTTCTGGCACCATGTCGACTTTGCTTGTTTCTGTCTCTGATTTCCCCAATATTCTCTGGTATATCTTCTGGCTCTAGAAGCAATTATAGTAAAACCGCTTTCTTAATGGTATATATCTTTGTTGTTCTAACCAAAACCTCTTCCTCAAGTGTAAGTTTCCTTTATCTTCTTTCTAAATCTGTCTATTGAGAGTTTCTTCCCAGGGTTTCCAAATCTGACTTTTCACTTCTTATTTCTCCTTCTTTTGTTCTATTACTCTGTATTTTCTCCTGTTCTGATCTTTTTTTCACTTCAGTAAGCACCTTTGGGGGATCTTGCCTCAACCCATGCTCCCCAATTTGAGAATTACCTGTCTGAGTCTGTGCATGCTCTCCCTCTCCCCATCTAGCCCCCTCCTTAGTAGCTGAGAGCATTCACAAAGGCTCATGTGGAAATGGGGTGGAGAGTGAAGACCTACAGAAGAAAAGAATCATAAAGCAAATGGGCAGAGAGAAGACGAGTCCAGAGGCCATGTGACCACAGAGAGAGGAGATGGGAACTGCTTTATGCCTAATGGTGTCTCAATTCTAGTACCTTGTGAGGACTTGCTGTTCTTCTTATTCTATGAGATACACTTGCCTCTTCCTAATTAATCTGTCACTTGGGGTTAAGTTAGTTGAAGAGGCTTTTGTTTCTTGCTTTCCCTAAGTGTGAGACAACACCTCTATCCCTAAGACATCATTCTGGGTATTCTCCTTTCCCCCATGTGAAACCCCAATCAATTGAAGAATTTAAAAAGTAATACTACTTTTGAATTCATGACAGCAACTTTGGATCTGTGATCCCTGAATCTATGTCTCTAAATTATTAAGTTTCTTTGTTTTCCAAAGGATGGGGCAACTTACTGAAGTTAAGAGTGTGAGCTCTGGGTCAGAATGCCTAAGTAGCCTGAGACCTCAGGACCTGTCTGTGCTTGGTTTCCCCATATGTAAAATGAGAATTATTGAAGTACCTGCCTTACAGGGATTTGTGAGAATTGAATGAGGTAATGTATATAAAGCTCTTAGAACAGGGCTGGTCACATCTACACCTGCAGTAACTGTTCTTGTTGTTGTTATTTATAGCAATACATTCTTCTTGGTGGTCCTCAAGAATTTAACATGTCCATCTCAGGACTTCTCAACTTCCTTCCAAAGAGAGCACAAGTGCCTAACTCCCTGGCCCTGTCATTTGGCTTCTCAGGTCTATTTGACTTCAGAGGCTGTGCTTATTCCATTAGACCAGCAGTTCTCAACTCTGACTGCATCTCAGATCCCAATGATCTTGAATCTGAATCTTCCAGAATGGGACTTGGGAATCTGTAGTTTAAAAAACTGCTCAGTTAATGCTAATGGACATGACCATTGAATTAGAGTTTGAGGAACCACTGTGGATTATGCTCACTACTTTATGCTCACTAACTTTAACTCTAAAACGGGCACAGTCAATATCTATTTTATATTGTTAAGCTAATATATATTGAATCTTTACTGTGTGCCAAGCATTGTGCTAAGGGCTTTCTGTTTATTATCTCATGTAATTCTCACAACACTTCTGTGAAGTAGATACTTGATTATTCCCATATTACAGATAAGGAAAATGAGGTACAAAGTTTAAGGTAGTTGATAAAAGTCATTTCAGCTAGCAAGTGTGGAGAGTGAGCATATCAACTGCTGGAGTTAATATGAAGATTGTATTAAATAATGTATTTATAGCACCTAACACATAGTACATGCTTCATAAATGTTTTATTTCCTTTCCTTTTATCTATATGATTGTATTCATAACCTGGGAATTTTAGATTGAGGACAATATTATGATCTTAACAGTGCCCAGAGAATTGAAAATTCAATATTCTGAAAGATAGACAATAAATGGGAAGTAGGTACCAGTGGAAGATGGTACCTAAATTTTCCTAAGTTTACATGTAAACTTAGGAAAAGTAATAAGCTGCCAATGACGTTGGTTGACCTTGAAAACAGTCAAACTCAAACAGTCAAGCCACAAACACTATTGGGCAACTACTCTGTGCCTAGCAATGAGCTGAGGATGGGCACCAGTTTCACGACGGTTAAAATTCAGTGTCTCTGTTCAAGGAACAAGGCTAGAATTCTAGAATTATAGTCTGGGTCACAGAATTGAGCGATTTAGTTCCATTTGTTCCCTATCCAGTCAACGAACATTTATGGAGGATTTACTCAGTGTCAGGCCCCTGACTGCAACCCTCCACTCTACCGCTGCTAGGTACTAAAGGGGCACCGGGTGAGTATAAAAAGAAAAAGAAATAGTCCTTGTATTCAGGGAGTTTGACATCTAAAAGCGTTGGGAGTTCTTTGCACTAAAAGCCCTCTCCTAAGTGCTGAAGATGAAAAAAAAAAAAAAAAGAGATTCTCTGACGTCTCAGTATTCAAGTTGTATATTGTTATAAATATTTTCTGTAACTACTTGTTTCTTTCTGTCTCACTCCAGGGACAAATTTTTGCGGCCAACGGGACGATGTCTGCCACACAGTAAGTGGTCAAAGCCTGGCTACTGGAAGGAAATGCAATGGAATCGCTCCGGGCTTCAGTTTCCTCTTTTGAACGACAATGACGGCTCCAGTGGGACGCCTGGAGGTCAAGAGTAACGAAAAGAACTAAGAACACTTGGATGGAAAAGCCTTCTAGAAATACTGTGTTCGTTCTCTCGTTTGGACTTTAGCAAACCAGGGTGCTTCAGGAAGGGTATAGCGCTCCTCCTCCCTAACACTGATTTCTTAGATGGAGTTGTGGTAGGGAAGTGAGGAAATACTGCTTTTAGTCAGGGTGCTCTGAGTGAAGGAGGGGAAGAAGAGGTGAGAGAGGTGAGCCTGACGCAAGCCTGGGACCTAGAGAAGAGGGACATCCCAGGCGACTGCATGGAGCACGGCGTCTTCTCCCGCAGTGGCCACGGCGAGCTTGAGACCTGAAAGGAAAGGCAGAGGGCAGGGGCGAGGAAATTCAGAGAAAGCGCGCAGATTGGTCCTTTCCTCGGGGCGTGCGCTTCTGTGTGCCAAGCGATTGGTGGCGGGAAAGTAGCAGGTAAACCGGCCCCCGCCGCCTCTCCATTGGCCAGCGGCCTCTCTAGCAGCCACTCAACTGGCCAGCAGGGCACCGAGCCGCGCGCGGATTGGTCGGAGGCGACCACCGAGTCCGGCTCCATTGGGGCGCTCGGATTGGTTGGCGGAAAGAGGCAGGTATCCGGGCTCCGCGGCTCCTCCATTGGTGGGCGGGGAAGGGGGGTTGGGCACAGCGATTGGTGGGCGGGGGGCCGGGCCTTGGGCCGGCGGGGAGCGGATTGGTCGGAAAGTAGGTTAGTGGTGCGACATTTAGGGAAGGCAGAAAGTAGGTCAGGGACGGAGGTGCCTGTTTACCCGCGCCGGACTCACCGCCGCCGCCGCCGCGGGACCGGAGTGGGGGCGCGGGCGCGGGCGCTCTCGAAGAGCCACGGTGAGTGTTGCGATGGCCGTGGACAGCGGCGCGGCCCGGAGCACCCCGTCGGGGGCTGTTAGCAACCTAGCAGGCGCCGCGACCCCGCCGCCGCCCGGGGCGCAGCCCGGCCGCCGGGGAACCCTGCCCGACGTGCCCGCTGCCGGCCTTAAAGGGCCCGTGCCCGCTCCCTACCCCCACCCGGGCCGTGGGGAGGCTGCGCCCCTTAAAGGCGCCGCGCCCGTCCGCCCCCATCCTCCCTCGCGGGGGCTGGTGCTGCGGGCTAGCGTGCGCAGAGGTGCCGCAGGCGACCCTAAAGGGACCGGGAAAGTGTCCGCGGGAGTACCCACCTCCCCTCCGTGGGCATCGCTACCTGACGGGGATAGGGAGCAGCTAGCAGCTTCTTAAAGGGACAGCTCCGCTCTTTGGGAGCAATGACCGGCTGAGGGCAAGTCCTAGGATGAATCCCCAGGACCTGCGGGGATCCTCGAGAGGACTATCCTTGACCGCTGCCCCGCAAGGGCGTTGGGCGAGCGATTCCGCTTCTGCCCTTCCTCCTCTCCTTCACTTCCCTTTCGGGAGCCTGCAGGGCTGGGTGGGGGCGGGGAGGGCGTCTCCGTCGGGCTTGGGGAGTCCGAGCCTGCCCTCCCCTTTGGCCCTATCGCGGGGGCTGGCGCAGCAACCCGGGAATCCCCGGCTCGAGATGGGGCCGATACCAGTCTGCGAACTTTCGGCCAGCCTGGGCAACCCCGGGAGCAGCCCCAGTGAGTATGTGAGCAGGTGCCCCACGGCGCGGGGATGTAGCCGGGCATCCAGGTGTGGGCCCGCCGCAGGCCGGGGAGCCCTGGAGCCCCGCTGTGGGCGCAGCAAGGCTAGCTCGAGCACCAGGTTTGACAGATGTCAGAGAAGAAAAAAGGTTCCCGCTCGCGATTGCCATGCGTTGACAGCCAAAAGAGCTTTCGTTTGCTCGGAGAAGGAGTGGAAGAATAGAAATGAATGCCGACCTTGTGGGGCGCCGAGTCAGCCGCCCTGAGGGGTCTTGAGAGCCGGCCGCGGGGCACACGCAGGTGCCGGAGGGGAGGCGCGGGGGAAGAAAGAGTTACACCGGACATTGGCATCGGTTGTCAAGTTTGTGCTGGCCGGCGGGGGACCAGGCAAACACCCCTCAGACCGCATTCCTTGTCCCCTTTTCCTTCCCCCACCTCAGCGCCTTCCCGGCTATGTAGCGTTGTTTTGGCATTTTGGCGTTTGCGGTCTCTTCTTCCTCTTACATAGTTGCTCGTCAGCAAAGAAGTATTAGCCAAATTTTACCACCCAGCTTCCAGAAATAAGATTCGGTATTTATAAAGAAACATTTCTTGACCGTACCTACGTTTCCAGGATCTACTTTTTTAAAAGATGAATGTCATTTCCCACAACACTTTTCTCGCTATTTGTCCTTCTGACATCTGCTGCTGTTCTCCCCCGTTTAATCTATTTTCATATGATAACTATTATTTTAATTCTTCTCGTCCCATTGATATCAGGATCTGTCAATTTGGTTTGGTGGAGTTTTTAATTAATGTACTGGTTGAATCATGAGCTTAAAATAATCATTGCTGCTCCTGAGCAGTTTTGAATAATCTCATGCTCTCTGTGCTTGCAAGAGAGAGAGAGAGAGAGAGAGAGAGAGAGAGAGAGAGAGAGAACATTACTGCTGTTAAATTTGATTTCCATATCAATGAAACTCCAAAAATATTTTTTAAAACACGTAATTGAATCTTTCAGTCCATGCTCTGTTACTGAGTTCACTTTATTGGTAAGTCTTTAAAACAGTTTGTTGAACATATTTAAAAGTCTTTAAAATTTCCTGGTCAGGATTTAAAATTGTTTGTATCACCTAAAACCAGATCTGTAGAGACATTTTGGTTTTGAATGTAGATGTAGCCAGTGAATAATGATAATAATAATAAGTTAAAATTATAGTTAAATTTGTACCTTTTTCCAATCCCTAATTTTAAAACAAAGGGGAGAGAAAGGAGTAGGTGTAATGGAAGAGCACTAGCTTGAGAGTTAAAACATCCTGGTTCCAGTCCAGAATTGGGCTTTTGGGGCTTTACCTCTTGAGGCAAGTTGCTAAACCTTTCTGGGTTCTATTAGCCTCAGATGGAAAGTAAGGCAGTTGAACTAGGTGATCTCAAAGGTTCCTTCTGCTATAAAGTTCTGTGCATCTCTAAATATTTAATACATTTGAATTCAGGTTGGTATTTACATGCTGGAACCTCCAGAACATCTGAGCTGAAGTCCCATTTTCAGAAGAAACTTAAACAGATCAACAGATGGTGTTTTAAAGAATCCATTTCAAATGATTTATAAAATGATGATTTCTCAGGAGTTTGCTATTTGCAAAAGAGGTTTGCCTACCACAGGGAGGAAAAAGAAGTGACCATACTTTCAGATTTTTCCCTCTACACCAACAATCTCTACCCTATTTATATACCAAATGATGGACAAGCACTGTCGAAAGACTTGGCTATGTTAACAAAACTGCATAAGAATATGTAAACTAAATATTTAATATCTTTCTTTGGTATAAGTTTTGCCTTTCTTCTGTGAGCTTCTATTTATGATTCTGTCATCAACTCTCACTATGGTGGGAGAAAGACAATATTAAAGAAGCAGCTTCTGCCCCTTACAATGTTACATTTATAGGTATTGATTTTAGTTAGCCTGATGGTATACACTTGCGAAGAAGTAAAAAACTCTTTTGTGGACCTTGAGGTTTAGTTAGGAACCCAGAGACACAGGCATGCCACCCTTCTCCCATAGATCTTTCCTCATTGGCACTTTATCGCAATACCTGGACTTATCCCAAACACCACGCTGGTTTTTCTCCTCTTTCTCTTGGAACAAGACCTGCTCTGAGTTAAGCTCCCTCAGTATCTCTTGCTTCCTGCTCAAAATGTCCTGTCTTTTACCCCTGTGTCTCCTCCTCTCCTCCCAATTCAGAAAAAGCAAGTGGATCTCTCTTCTGTTCCCTCTTCTTGGACCCTCACTTTGGGCGGGAGCCTGGATTCTGGTAGAAGGACCTAGGACTTGGGTTCAGGCTGTGTGTCTTTTGACACTCCCCCCCCCCCGCCCACCCCCCCACCCCAACTGCAGGCTCCTTCTCTATGGCGCAGTGACAGTGCCTGCCTCATGGAGTCTGTATGAGAATCAAGGGAGATGATGCATGTAAAATGCTTGGCACACAGGAAGCCCTCCCTTCGTGCCGGCTGTCACTCCCTCCCACCGCCGCCAGGGTCCTGTCACTAGAATATCCTTTGTACTGTTTCTCCTCATCCTCCTTACCAATCCCAGAAAAACCTTTGTCTTGAGAGGAAGGATGAGAGGGAAAGAAACAGACGTGTGATGGGCCTGCCCACAGCAGGCAGCTTTCACATGTCTACACTTGGTGCCCCTGAGTCTGTATGTCTCTCTTTCCCGCCTGGCTGGCAGCCTTTCACAGGACCGTGAATGTCCACCTCTTCCACTCTATCATCTCTTCCATTCTTAGCCCCCACCCTAATTTATATTTCTCCTCAAAGATCTCCAAAAACTTTAAGTTTTGAATTCTGGGGGCCCCGCTCTTCGTCTAAAATGGTTGTTTTTTGCCCCTTCGCAGCTTTTACCCTGCCTGTCTTTCCCTCCTTCTTGAAATCCCTTCCTTCCTCAGCCTTTGGATCATGATGCTTTTTTTGATTCTCTTCCTGCATACTGTAAAGGTAGGTGTCTGTCTTGACCTCCACTCTTCATATTTTCCCCTCACCCAGGGTCCCATTTTTAGTCCTGATCTGTCTCTCCTGCTTCAGCTGCAGACATTTCCACTATACACATTAATAGCAGCCGGTAGCCAGCATTTGTGGCCTTAGTGTTACAGGTTGCAAACTACTTGCAAGCACTCTCTCATTTCATCCTCCTGGTACTTGTACCCCTCACTCCCAAGCTGTCCTGAGAGGCAGTTTGGTTGGGTGGTTAAAAGCATAGACCGTGGAGCCAGAGTTCACATCTTAACTGCTCCTTACTGGCTTTATGACTTATGGTCAAATTGCTTTGCTCTCTATGTCTTGGTGTCCTCATCTATAAGAGTGGGATCACTGTAGTCTCTATCTCAAAGAGTCGTGGTGTAGATTAAATGAGTTAAAACTTTAAAAATACTTGAAGCTATTCATGATGCATAGTAAGCACTCAGTGAATGTTAGATGTCTGTATTGCGGCTCCTTCTTGCCTCTCCATATCCAGCCCACCTGTCTACCAGGCCTTGCTGTGTGCATAGGACTGTCCAGTCAAACTGAAGGGCCATTCCATGCCCCAACCTCCTCATATTGAAATCGTACTCTGCTTTAAGACCCAGCTCAAATGCTTGGTACTCAAGGAGATATTTCTTCATTTTGATTTTCTTCCTCTTCTTGCCTGGAAGCAATGTGCCCCAGCCATGGATCAAGCTCTAATTCTCTTAGGTACTGCTGCATTCTGTATCATATCGGGCTGTCTCTGGGAATGTCTCACCAGCTTGCTAAGGCCAAGCACTTTGTAGGGAGTTCATCTTGGTTTCCCAAAATGACAGGCATAGGGAGCCTTCAGGATATGCTTGTCCAACTCCAATTAACGTCTGGAGAGAAGAGATGGGAAGGCATAGGCACTCAAGGACTAAGCAGGTGGAGGGAAGGGAGATATACCTGCTGAGAGGTGGAGGCATGAGATGAGGGATCCGACATGGTCATGAGTAATAGGTCTACATCGAAGGAGAGTTTGAGTTGGGACATAACATTTAAGAGATGGAATTGGATAAGCTTTAGTCATCTTTGTTTCAGGGGAATGTTGAGTGCTGGCATATGATTGCAAATGATTTTTACGTTTGTACATGCTGTTCTTTTAAATAGTATAAATTCTTGTTTATCCATCCTGGTTAAAGAAGGGGCTGGATTTCCTGCTAATTTAATATTCTGGTTAATACTCTCCCTATTAGATTTTGTATATATACTGAGTAAAACATTTACATGTATTTATGCCTTTGATGACTAGTTTGAAATGTGTGACCCAGACAAATTGGTTAGTTTCTTTGAGTCTGATTTACTTCATCTGCAAAATAGAAATAACAATGATGGTAGTAGCAGCTAACATTTATTGAACATTTTCTATGTCAGTCCTTATATGTTTATTAACTTGTTTAACCCTCATAACAACCCCATGAGGTAGGTGTGATGATTATCCTCATTTATCCACAAGTCAGGTGGTTTTATAAACTGCTCAAGGTCACTCAGCTGGTATGGGGTGGTACAGGATTTGTGCACTGGGACTCCAGATTCTGCATTCTAATCACTGTAGCAGATGCCTCCTGAGAAGAACTATTGGATTCGATCCTGTATGTGAAGCACCCAGCACCATGCCAGGAGCCTACTAGGCCCTCAGTGAATGGTGACCAGTCTTATTTTTGACAGATTTGTTGTGCACATCCTTTTAAGCAAGACTAAAATCTTTGGCAGTGGGACACAAGGGCTTGTGAGCATTATTCTTACACCGTATTTTGCATTTCTATCTCTCTCTCTTGCTTACTTCTGCCTTTCTGTGACATTGCTCTTACACAGGCAGACCTTGCATGTGGCTCAGCCAGCCTTTCCCCAAGCAGCTTCTTGTGTGAGATGAACCTCTGAATAGAACTCATTGCTCCCTGCCCCCATCATAGCCATCTGCAGAGCTCCTCGCTGCAAGGAGACCTTTTCAAAGTCTCTCACCTTCCTCCTCCTCTCTTCCAGCTCCTTATCCTAAAGACAGACATCCACAGCCTGTGTGTACGTGTGTGTGTGTGTGTGTGTGTGTCTGTGTGTCTGTGTGTATTTAATGCTAGTTGTTCCCACAAATACATTTAGATAGTGAGGGAAATATTGTTTTATGTCAAGAACCTGTTACATAAAAATGTGTTATATAATGTTCAAATATATACTGCACAGGGAAGTTAGATGCCACTTGTCCCCCCCCCCCCCAAAGAATAAAAAGATAATAAACATAGGCTGCACCGAATATAATTAATCTTGGATTTGGAAGACATGCAAAGACATGCTCTGCCCTTGGAGCTATCGTTCTGAACTTCTGTTATCCTCCTCGAGTGCTCCAACTGCAAGATGTAGGGGAAGTTGACCTGAATCTGCCATGGAATGCTATTGTGAGATAATCTGGAAATTGTCTTTTTTTAAGGGGGAAAAAACACCTTGACATCTCGCTTACATCTCTCTCATGTATAAGCAGAGGGAAGAAGTTCTTTTTGCCCCTCCTACTTGGATTACCCAGGTCATCTTCTAACCAGTGTTCTGCTCTACCCTCTACTTCCTTCACTTCTCACGTGATATTGCCAACTTTGCCTTCCAAGAACAGCCCTGAGCCCATCAGCATGTGGTTGACGCCGTGTCCAATCCTCCAGGCTCTCCAGAGTCTCACCCTGTTCCTCCTCACCAGCCCTGCTCCCCATCCCCAACCACCGTTTCCATCAAAGCCCAGTGCCTGAGGTTCCCTTCTGCATGTCTCTGCCCTGCCATGCCAGGGATATCCCCTGCCATACTCTCTCCTGGTATCAGTTTTTGCTCAAGTCACTCCCTTGACCTAAGAGGCTCTCTTCTTTGCCCCAGTCTACTTTGAGTCTCGTTTCTTCGGATGCCTCCCTGATGACACTTGCTCCTTTTGTATGCCCACACGCACTCTCTCTCTCTCTTTTTGCTTTTCATCGCCAGACATTCATGCAGAAGCATTAGTACTTCACATTTAGCAATTTATCATATCGTATCTAATCAGGATGGTCAGTTCTCTCATTTTTAAATTGTTTCATGAATAATTATATTGTCCTCACTTCCCACTCTCCAACTCTACTCATTTATTCATTCAATGAAGTTATTGGATGCCCATCATGTGCATAGCACTGAAGACACAGCAGTGAACAAAACAGAATCCCAGTAAGAGGAGACAGTCAATAAACAGTTAAACATGTTAACTCCTGGCAGTGATAGATGCTAGGAAAGCAATCAAATAGAATTAAAGAAATAGTAGTAAGGAATGGTGGGAATGAGGTTGCTTTAGCTGGATTCTCCACGGAGGCCTCGCTGAAGAGGTAACATTGCGTTCAGCTGCAGGAAGATCTGGGGAAAGTATTCCAGGAAGAGGAGACAAGTGCAAAGGTCCTGAGGTTGGAGGTAGCATGATTGTTTTCGAGGAAAGTTAAGGCCAATGTAACCGGATTATGAGTTCCTTGTTTACAGATGTTTTATCCTTCTTGTAACCCTTAGCCCAGTGCTAGAAAGGCCCTGTAAATACTTGCATACAGAATTGCAGCACTTGCCCTTGGTTATATATTATATAAAAACCAGTTTGCTATACTCTGCTCAGAAGGCTTTTAATAAAACATTATATTGTATATAAACAAATTAAGAGTTTGTAGGGCTTTCTTATAAATATTCTCTTAGTGTATATTACCAACTATTACTGTATTATTTATATTTAGTGTAATGTTTCAGACCTCAGATTCTGTTTTACATGCACAGTCACCTCAAAAACAGGTTTGTTCTAAAAGTTCACTTGTAAGGCAGTTGATAGGAATTTAGGATAATGTTTTTAATAGAAAAAAATGAACTAAATGGTGGTTTAGTTCCTAGGCAAGCCCACAAAAGCCATTTAGTGCTGACTATAGCTGAAACCATACTGTTTAGTACTGAAGCATTACCAGAATTAATTAAGCCTTCTGAAGCTGAACCCCCTCATCTGTATAGCATTATAGGTCATTTACTTTTTGCATTAATGGAACCCATTCACCTTTGTCACGTCTCCTACTATTTTTCCAGTCTGTCAAAAAGTTTTATAAAATAGATTTTTACCTACGAGCCTTTATGGTTTTATTTCATGTATTATAAATGAGACAGTGGTGCGGGGAGTGGAAAAAACCCTGGACTGTGTGCTGGGAGATGCCCAGGCTCTCGTCTTGGTTGAGCCTCTGAATAACTTGCTGAATAACTTTGAGTAAGTTGCCCCCATTAAACTTTGATTTTTCAGGTCCTTCTTAGCTATAAAATCTTGTTTTTTACTGTGACAGGAAAACAGACGTTTCATTTTCAAGCCTGCCTTCAAATGGCTACTTCCAATTTCTTTTTGACAAAGTAGATGGCATCCAAATAATGAGGAGCTCAGAAAGTTCCCATGTATGGTGCTTAACAGTTATGCATTCAATGTGAACCTTGATTTTGATCTGCTATCTTTCTTGATGAGTTGAAAGAAATTTTGTCCTAGAACTTTTGGTCCAGATAAGATTCCTGTGTTCTTGGCCAACTTATCTTCCATATAATTATGTAAATCATTTTTTTTTTCTTTTTAACTCTTAGGGATAAAAATGGTGACTATGGTTTGTTGCTTATGAAATGTACTTATAAGTGCCCTTAGGGAATGGAATGAGTTTGCAAGAGAGAGCAGAGCTGAAAGAGTGTGGGATCAAAACAATTTTAAATGTTAAATGCAAAGCTATTTTCAGTAAGCTGCTGGAATAGAAAAAAATTTTTTTTTAAGGCTCTAGATGATAGAAGTGATTTCTGCTCCAAAGGAGAAAAGAACCTTGGGGTTTTCAGCGGTGGAAACTACTGATCCTTTAACGAACTACCATCTCTCCCTTTTTCTTTTCCCACCTCTGAGTTTTGTTTTTGGCATCATGTGCCAAATATGCTATTTGAGAAATTTGATATTCAAATGACGTTAGTAGTAGAGCTTAAGCAGGACTTAGGGTGTTAGGGACTTAGAGTTCAAATGATTTAGCGTACAGAATGCTATGTTGTGAACATCCCCAGTACATTCTAGAGTGAGAGAAGCCTCGTTGGGAGTAACAGCACTTTAAGCACTGCCTCTGTTTGGTCAGCACATTCTGTTTGTTTATTTATTTATTTATCTTGCTCGAAGGCATAGCAAGGAGTTAGTGCAAAAAGTTGTTGCTCTGTGGATTACACTTTGAAGCCAGAAGGTGACATTATTCCTAGCTTTCCTCCTTAGATGCTGGAACATGAGCAAGAATTCTGTCTGTTTTGTTTTCTGCTGTGTCCCCAGCAACTGAGACAGTGTCTATGCATAGTAGTTCCTCAATAAATAGTTGCTGAATGAATGAATTCATCTCGGGAACACCTCAACTCTCTTTCCCTCTGTAATAGTACAGGCTCATGAACTTGGTCTTGCAAGGGACTTTGGAGTTTAGGTCACCATTTCCTTTTGGCACCTGTGTTTTTCTTATTCTTCAGGTTGGCCGTAAGTCAGTATATTTTAACTGATGATCAGGAATTAACCAGCAGTGGTTGTCCCTGCCCTGCTGATGTTCATCTTTATGTTATCTTTAATTGGCTCCAAAGTACAGCAAATCGATAGCTGAACGACATCAACTTAAAGAAAATTCGTTATGTATTTGTTTGGGCATAGTACTACATGTTTATTTACTCGGTCAGTATATATCTAAAGGATCGTATATCAGTCATCATGCTAGACCCAGAGAAAGAGCAGAAATAGTTGTTGTGGCCAAGAAGCCTGCAGTTTCATCTACTGGTGGAGATAATCCAAGGCCATGTATGATGCCAATAAAGTGGTCTAAATTATAAGTGCTGCAGAAATTTAGAGGCCAGAGAGAGCTTTGCAGGTTGTCATGGTAGGGAGGAGGTTTCATGGAAATGATCAGGTTTAATCCAGACCTTTAAGGATGGGTAGGCTTTAAATTCATAGGCCAGGATAGCACAGGTGTTTCCAGGGAGTGGATGGGTGGCAACATAGCACAATTGAAAGCATGCAGACAGGAATAATCAGTTCGTATTCATGGACATAGACTTGCCTAGAATAGAGGGTTCTTAAATAATGGTAGGAAGTTACGTTTGGAAGATTATTCAAGGCCTAAACCTGAAACATGTCATTTCAGATGATGATAATTCTAATACAGTGCTTATGATGTTCTTAGCATTTCACATATATTATTGCATTTAATTCCTACAAAACCCTATGAAGTGGGTCTTATTATTAGCCTCATTTTAGAGATGATCCAGTAACCTGCCTAAGTCACATAGCTGATAAGCAGTAAATTTAGGCTTAAAAAAAACAGGCCTGGGGGCTCTTGATCAGTGGACCCTGCTGTCTCCTATTATCCTCCAGATGCAGGATTTAGGTTTGGTTGGGGGTTTTAGCGTCATGCACTGAAAGTAGACAAGGCTCTATTTAACCCACTCTATTTCGTAGATGAAGAAACAGTGAAGTTAAGCGGCAAGTCAAAGTTTACTTAATGAGGTAGAGACTGGCAGGCAGTGGAGAACCACTAAATTTGTTTTATTATGATTACTATGTTAGTGACGTGAAATAATTCTCCCTGCAGCCTTAGTCCAGTGTAAGTGTTCCAGTTGGATTGGAGCAAAGAGGGACTAACTGCAGCAGGGACCTGATAGGAGGCTGCTGGATGAATCCAGACAGAGGGTGAGAGGAAGCCAGAACTGGGAAGTAATTGTCGATTATGTTAATCACCAGGGCTGTTTTCAGTCACCCTTTAGATTTCTAGAGTGCAGGGAACATCTGCCTGTGTGAACGGCTTTCAAGTATGTGAATCTGCACTGTACTGTGACCACGGTACCTTAGTTAATGAATTCTCCAGAAGTAGAGCACCATTAATGAAAGTTGAATGTTTAAAAATAAATACTCACATTTTCTGCAGTGAGCACCGGATTGGGAGCTAGATAACCTATATTCTAAGCTGCTTCCATCACTTAAGCAACAGATAGCCTTAGAATCACTTTATGTCTCCAACTGGCTTATTCCTTGTCTGTGGGACAGGTATAACAATTCTTGCCCAGCCCCTTACTGTGTGGTTCTGATGCAGGAGTGAGATAAGGAAAGGTTTTGAAAGCTATAGAGTTGCTCCCTGGTTGTAGGGAGCAGCTCCTCGGTTTTAATAGTGAAGGTATGCATGCTGGCCTTACAGGGATAGCCTGGAGGGTGCAGAAGGAAGTTTTCTGCCTCTAGGGCATGTTTAGGGCTGTGGCGCTGTCCATCAAGCGGGTGCTGATGGACCTCACTTTGCTGGGTAGGGCCATATTTTAAAGGTGATGGTATATTTCAGCCTTAGAGATGGGAAACCACAGCCTAGGCCTGGATGGAAAAGTTGGACGTAGATATCCAAGTTAATCTATTCTCTGCATAGACCTGTCAGGATTATAATGGGCAACTGTGAACCAGAAAAACAAGTGTCAGAGTATAGCCAGCTGGCCAGTTGAACATTCTTGGATGTTTCACCTATCCTGGGGCATTAGGCAGAAATCCAGAAGAACCTTGATTAGCCTTGGGAATTAATGGGCAAGCCAGTATGCTGGCCAGCTAATACCCAGTTACAAAGCCTGTAGCAAACTCTTGACATTGAAGAACGGAAAATTTGCCAAATCTTAATTTTTGTTAGTATTGCGTGATGTATCTATCATCATCGTCATTATCATTATTATTATTATTAATTGTTAATAGCAGTACTTAACCTTTGAATTATTTACCATCTGCCTAGAACTGTGCTAAGTGCTTACATGCCTTTTCCCATTTAATCCTCACCATAGCCCTGTGGGGTGGGCACCATCAGTCCCACTTTCTAGTTAGGCAGACTGAGACCTAGAAGTACCTCAGATAACTTACAGGGAGTGGAAAAACTGTTATTCAAACCAAGGACAGTCTTGGTCTGAAGCGTGCACTCTTAACAGCTGCAACCTTCTTCCTCCCCTTCCCGGCCCCCTGAAATGTTTCCTGTCTCTGGTTTTGAGGTTTCTGACAGCACTGTGGGTCTTTGGAAGGCATTTTTGGTCGACAGACACGTTGCCACATAGTGGTTTCAGCTCACTGTGGCTCTCCCTTCCTCACAGCCCATGGCTGACATGTAGCAGCTCTCGGTGGCTGCTCTGTGGCTCATCAGCAAATGGATGCCAGGGACGAATGCAGCAGATTGACTAACTCTTGCTGGCTAATACACGTGGGGAGTTTTAAAGAGAGGGAAAGGAGACAGTGAAAGAAATTGCTCTGGGTTGGTTTTTCAAAAAAAAAAGGGGGCTGGAAAACTTGTAGTCTGCTCAGTTTTCATGTTGATGCTAGTGAAAATGTCCCCACAAAAGCTTTTCCAAATGTCATGATCCCGGTAACCCCATTTACCTCTGTGTGTGATTTACAAAGCATTTTTTACTGCATGGTCTTATTTAGTCTTCACAACAACCCCATGAAAAGAGATATTATAAGGACAAGTTGTATGGGCTGGGAAGTACCTAGGGAGCTGCTGTTCAGGCTCCCAAAGCTAGTCGGTGGCAGAGCCAGGATGTAAACCCTGCTTGTCTGACTTAACTTCAGCTCTCTTCCTCTTTGCTTTCTTTATCGAAGGTGTTCTTAAATGTTCTGATTTACTGTATTTAGAAGTCAGCAGGCACTTTAAGTGAAGTATTTTGTGCTACACAGTTACCGAATCAGAATAAATAAAAGTCACATGATTGTTGTGTTGGATTTAATTGCTTTGCACCCACTTCGTATGGTTCAAAATATACATAGATCCTTTGTGGTATGTTATTGAATCAGCAGTTCTTCTAGCTTTAAAAGTCCCATGGCTTTAATAGATGATAAAACATGGAGTTTATATAATTCCTTTAAAAAGTTGACCATGGAGTTCTTGGTTAGGAACACAAGCTCTTATTATCACATTGTTTCCATGGAGAAATTAGCCTTGGCTCACATTATTCCAGCTCTCAGTGCCTTTTCTAGGAATGGAGTGCACTACTGTCAGAGGACTGGTCGTGCTTATTACGTAGCACTCTCTCCCCTCCTCTTACTGCAGAAGGCTGATTTGTTTTTCTGGGCCCTCTCAGTTTTTCCTGTGACCTGAACATAAATTGTCTTCAAGGTCCTAGTTTCATTTTTTAAAAAGTTTTCCATGAAATAAACCTGAATGGAATACTTTCTTATATAGTTTTGAACATCCCCTTTACAGTATTTCAGTGGTGACAAGGGACTATACTAAGAAATATTGAACTGGTCTCACTCAAGTTTCTTTTATTAGTTGGGACACAGAAAAGTTCCTGTATTAAAGAGATCTGTAGACACAAAGGCTGAAGCCAGGTAGAAGCTCATTTCTCTCCTATATGCTAGTCTAGAGTAGATAGTGGTCCAGGGCTTCTATCTTTGATAAGTGGCTTCCACTTGGTGGTTGAAAGTGGAAGCTTTGGTTTTTACTCTCTGCCAGGGGAAGGGATCAAGGGGCACACATGCAGTCATTTTAAGGGCTAGGCCTGCAAATAGCATCCCAGTGGCCAGAGCTTAGTCATATGGCTACATTTAGCTGCAAAAGAGGCTGGGAGATATCTGTAGTTGAGAGGCCATGCATCCAGCAAAACCTCTGTTTTTAAAGGATGAAGAAGAGATACAACATTGGGGGAAGTTAGCAGTCTGCTATATCATGGTACCAATGGGAGAGAGTAAATAAAATTTGAAGGTGGTTAGCTGGAAAGATATCTGAGTCCAGCCAGGGTCAGAATCTAGGCAGGCACGCAGAAATCAGGGCATATGCAGCCATCTAGAGGCCAGGGCAGCTCATTGCTCAGAAACTAGGCAGCCAGGTAGAACCCAGGTACTGGAAGGAATATGAATAATCTAGAAGACTTTAGTTGTTAGTAAGAGGAAATTCATCAGTAAGAGTGATACAATAGAAAGAGCACTGGACTAGGAGTCAGAGACCTGTGTTTGAGTCCAGCCCTTCCACTTCATAACATGGGGCAAAATATCTCAGTGAATATCTGCTTTATCATCTAGAGCATGGGAATAATGGTGATGACCTTTCCTATCTTCCCAGCTTAATATGAAGATAATGTGTGGGGAAGTGGTATGCAATCTGCAGCCCCATGGACATGGGCATAGCGTCTGTGTTATTCACCTTTATGACACTAGCACCCAGCCAATGTCTGGCATGGATATTTCTTGAAGTGTGAAATATTATGAGAGGTAGGGAAAGTGCATTGAAATGTGAAATGTGAAATATTATCAGAGGCGGGGAAAATGCATTGTGCTAAGGCCTGACAAAGGCCTTGGGGCTACATGTAAAACCAGATACCCCACGAGGATGCTGGCAGATACCAGAGCAGCTCCTGACCAGGCTAGCATGTGACACATACATGTCCTTGGCAAGGCCACTTGCTTACTCCACTATTTAGGTAACAGAATACAATAAAACTGGAGATAGGACTTTTATTTAGATGTCATGGTCCATGAATGTGAACTGATCATTTTAAAATGGTTTGGTCCACCTGCAGATTGGAAGATGAAACCTTCCCAAGGCCACCACCAAAATAATCAGATGCAGTTATAAAATTCTTCTGTTGATTTGCAAAAAAATATGTGGCTTGTTCATAATAGTAACTATTTGTTGGAAATATGAGATAGATAAGAGGATACAAAGATGAGCTTAATGTTTCTATCTTATGGGCAATTTCTAATCTAGCAATAGGAATTTTTTTTTTTTTTTTTTTTTTGCTGGGAAAATCAGGGTTCAGTAGAATAATCAATTATTTTTTACTTCAAGAAGTCTTTCTTTTATTCATTTTGTAACTTAATTGGTTAATTCACTGAAGGTGAACTTCTTTCTTAGAACTCAGTGAAGTATTTTTAAATGGACTTCACTGGAAAAAAAGAAGGAATTGAAATTATATTCACAGTATGCACTTTACTCTGTTGAACTCTCATGCATGGAAGGAGGAAAGTACACCAAAATGTTAACAGTGGTTCTCATCTCGTGCAATTAGAGATAATTTTTATTCTCATGTCCTCTGTGGTTTCCTATTTTTCAATAACGAGCATGTATTACTCATATACTCATCAAAGTTCAGTTAAAAATTCGTCCCACAAATTAATACTCTCTAGCCAAATTAAGAGTCTTTATTTTTGGCAACTCGGCCTGGGCTATAAACCCTCATGTTAACTCAGACCTATGTAGATGACTTTCTGACTGAGGCATTGAGGAACTTGTTATAAAGAGGATGTTTTCCTTTTGGAAAGCAACATAGAAAGGCTAAGTGTTTACAGTGTGTTAGGAAAGATATCTTGAGCAACTCTCCTAGAATTTGACTAGCCTTTATTACAGTCATTTAAGAAAATGAATTTTTCAGGTTTCCCACTCACTGTGTGACTGTTTTGTCCTTTATCCTGTACTCCTGTGCCCCTCAGGTACCCTTGACGCTGTTATCCTGGGAGTGGGTGACCCAGTCCTTTGTTCTCCCATGCCACTTCCATTTCTAGTTTTTTTAGTTCTCATCTCCCCCCACCCCCATCTGTTTATGACTTGGTAGATTTGTTTGTGGCTTTGTCCCACCGACATTTTTTATAGACTGGAGAGAGCTAATTGTTGTTCTTTTTCCTGTAGCAGCTTCCCCTTGCTCCTTGTCATTGCTCAGGTGGAGGGCCTGAGCGGTGCTCCTGAGATGCAGTGAGGAGATGGGGTCAGGCTGGCAAGGAAGGGGCGGGGGCACTGAGCTGGCCGAGAACCTTGGGGAATGTTCTGGGCAGGACAAGTTCAGGCATGGCTCTTGGAGATGACTGCTTGGTGTTTGAAGCCAGGCAGTCCCTGAGCTGTGTATTCCTCTGTTGAGATCCTGCATTGAGGTAGCCACCGTTCTAGATACTGGCTGGGGCACAGCGATAAGCAAGGCAGACCTAGCTTCTGCTCTCATGATTGTAATTACAGATTGTAAAAATGGCCCCAAAGATGGTTACATGTGCCCATTTGTAGTAGGGCATGAGGGCCAGAGTTGGCATGATTCCAAGGCTTGACTCCTTATATGTCCCTAGTACTTTCTGTTGGGGAGGGAGGAAATTATGGAGACCTCTTGGTAAAGCTGAGCTGCTTCTCCCATTCAGTCAGCCTGGGCCCAGCCGGGGCCTACAGGAGGAGAAAGCAAAAGCTAAGAGGGCATGAGTTCAAGGCTGGCTCTCTTGGTCACTCCACCTGCCTGTCTCTGGACTGCCACTGGTATATGTCCATCTTTTCTGAAGAGTGATGAGCCAATTTGCACATAGCAGTCCATGTTCAAGCGTGCTGCGGCGTTGTCTGAAGGCAAGCTTGTGTTTTCTCCTTTGTTTTCAACCTTTAATGAAGACCAGACTGTTGATGTCCCTCCAGTGGGATATTGGGATGTTATCTGCAGGAAACTAGTTTTAATTAAGTTCTCACTGCCTCTTCATCAGCCAACCACCCCTGAACCTTTTCTTGAAGGCTCAGAGTCTGGCCTTTGGACGTATTTAGGATATTTTTCTGTACTGTTGCTCATTCTGAAACTCCTGATGACCAGCTCTCATAGAATCTTTCTGCATCACTGCCTGGCTTTTGACTACCCAGAAGAGCCTGGAGTTGGGCAAACGTAAGCAATTTCCCTGAGCATCCTTGTTGAGTCTTCTTTTGTTATACTTCTCTATCAGATCTAGGACTTGGACATCTGTCCTGTTCTTTGTGTCCTTGGGCAGGTTACCAGATCTCTCTTGAGTTTTAGTCTCTTTATCTATGACAGAGTGATCATTGAACCTGCCTCAGGAGATTGTGAGAATAATCCAGTATGTAGTTGAGTGTGACTATTACAGTAGCCTCTGAAGCAATCTCCTGCTTCCAAACTTGCCCTGCTACCACGTTCTCTCTGCCCAGTTAGCTAGTGAAGCAGGGGTGGGGTCAGATCAGGTCATGCCTCTGGCTTAGAACCCTTTAGACAGTAGCTTCCTGTTTTATTCAGAGGAAAAGCCAAATCCTTAACATGGTCTACAAGCCTTCCTGGTGTACTTCTCTGACCTCCTCTCCCACTCCAGCCTCTGGTGTATAGTGGAGCACACTGTTGTTCATGTGAGTGGCGCCCCCCCCTGAGTTATGCAGTGCACAACTCGTGCAGCTGTATGCACTGATCCTGTCTGTTCCTATCTCACTCCACTTCTGGCTACATCAGAATTCTTGTTGTTCTTCACATGTGTCAGGCATGCTTCCCGTTCACGCTCTTTCCACTGGACTGCCCCTCTACCACGAATGCTCTCCCCCTGGATACCTGTATGGCTTGTTCACTTACCTTCTTCACTTACCTTCTTCCTTTCTGAAAATGTCACCCGATTTAAAGTTTTACTACCCAGCCCACTGCCCCCCAGATGTTCCCTATTTCCCTTTTCTGCTTTATTTGTCCTCCTAGCACTTATCTAACATATTCTACAGTTTACTTATTTATTTGGTTTATTGCCTATTTTTTCTCAATAGAACATATGCTATGAGGGCAGAGACTAGTGTTTGTTTTGTTCTCTGCTCTATCCCTAGTACCTAAAACAGTGCCTAATGTTCACATTCCTCCTCCCCCAAAGAGGCTCAAGGGAGGTTTGACAACCACTTACATGATGGAATCACTAATGTTATATTTAGAACAACTCTGGGGAAGAAGAGGGCCTCTTTTGGATGGTACATACTTCTTTGGATGATTGCATCCGTGTGACCTACTCATTCTGCATCTGAGAGTTTGGCCCTTTGGCTGCTCAGGCCTCCAGGGGTCGGGGTCATTCAGTGGAGACAGTGTGAGCAACACCTGTGTGTTTGGAGGAGGACTGGTAGAATGAGAGAAAGCTTGAGCTGGCTCTAATGGGATTGTGGGGGGTGGGATGAAGCATGACTTCTGGAGGTGACGTAAGGACAGGGGAGCATCCTGTGTCCACTCTTGGGAGGAGGGTGAGTGCTTTGGGTAGCATGATTCAGTAGCTGTTTTGGGCCATATGAGAGAGGACCTTAAATGCCAAGGCAATGAGTTTGGCCTCTTGTATTTGGCAGGGGGTGTCCTGAGTGGGGATTCTGATGGAGTAGGTAGGAATCAAGGGGAGCAGGGGTTATGAAGAGGAGCTTTGGAGTCATTTTTCTTCTGTCCAGAGACGAAGTTTTCTTGTGGGACCCACAGGTGGCTCAGTAGTGCCAGAGGCCATGCCACTGGGGACCAGCGTTGGCACCCACAGGGCATCTGAGCTTCAGCTGAACTAACAAAGTGCAGGAGACTGAGGAGTTAAAGGCTGGAGTTTGGCACAGCCTGGGGTACAGGAAGGGGGTTTTGTTCTTTGGGGGCAACTGTTGGTGTCCTGGCATCCCTGGGATTTTCCTGTGCGGCTCTGGTTTGGCTCACTCACCCATAAGCCACTGTTGGGTCCCTGCACTCTGTCCTGAGCTAAGTGGTCCAACTCATCAGTCAGTCTTGTACCAGGTTGCTCTACAGAAGAGCTTCAAACCCAGAGACAGGCAAACTCTTATAAGTATCAGCTCAGCAAATAACTCTGTGTGGCCATGGCCAAGATGCTTGTTCTCTTGGGGGTTCACTTTCCTTATCTACCAGGTTAGCAGAAAACAAGCTAAATCCCTGCATTCTAGGCTAGAGCCCCTTAAACCCCTCCTGCCGTGGGTCAGGATTAGCCTCGGAGGCCTAGGAGGGACTGAGCTTTCCCATGGTGGTCCGGAAAGGACAGGGCTTGACATAGAGTGTCATATGGGTTTTGAAAATTGTTTACTCACTCAGGGATTGATACATTCTGCAGACCTAGACAGGGTTCTCTTCCCATTCCTCTTGCCTGTTTTGGGGTGGAGTTCCTGAAATGACCTTGGCTTGGTGGAGCCTCTCCTGTCTCCCACGCTACATTCCTAAGTCCAGCCCCTACTCCTTGCGAAGAGTTTTCATGTTCCTGTGGCTAAAGCCATCCTCTCTGCCCTTTTTTTACTGAGATTTCTTCTTAGCTTTCCTCTAACTTTCCCTGCATCTGACTTCAAACCCTAGGCCTAATCTGTTCAGTTGGGGCAACCTTAATAGCACAAACACGTAACCCTACACATTTGCACCCCTGTTACTCTTAAGATTATGTCCTTTTTCCATGTGGCTCCCTAGTTTTTATTATGCTCATTTAAGATGCCTGCATAATATTCTATCAAGGGAATGTCTTCAGTAAACCATGAGCTTGTAATGGAGCATTTAGATTGCTTCTAATTTTTACTCTTTCAGCTAATGCTGCATTAAGCCATCTTTGTGTATTACAGAATCATTTTATTAGGTTGGCATTTATCTAGCTAATGGCAATGGCCCAAGATTAGATAGAGAATCAGAATTCTTTTTCAAGAAGGATGTCATGAGGATATATTAAGATTTTACTTTAAATGCCAGAAACGTCTTTGTCGTGTTTTCCATGAATGAAGCAGCAAGGTAACGGTGCTGTGAAATTAGATGTACGTGAAAGGCTGTGTATTTATAAGTAATATGTGACTTGTTTGTTCCTAAATGTGGAAGTAAACCAGTACATTCTCTTAATCTACCTGCTCAAATTGAGGAATTTTGTGTCCTTATACTTTTGATGTTTTGATTAACATAATAACAAAATAAACAGTGATCACTTCTTAAGGATGTTTTTAAGAAATGCCCTAAATCAAGGATAATTAAATAGAATTTCTTAGAAAAAAAAAAACATGTCTCCTTAAGCCAGAATGAGCCTGTGAGGATGTGCTCTTAGCGTGGAAGCAGGTTGCAAACTTGCTGAAAGGATTTGGTTTTTCATTGGCCATTAGGAAATGACTTAAAATGAAAGTGACAAACAAACATCGCTGACTTGGTCCCCGGTATTATTTTGAGCCTGAACTCTGTGTTGGCTTTGGGGTGATGGGAAAGGCTTCCTTTTTCCTGCTGACCTGTTGTTGTTGTCGTTGTTTCATTCTCTGGGTTGATTACGTAGAGCCACGCTCTAGGGTTTTGCATTTCAGCTTTATCTAGCAAATATTTACTGAGTTTTTACAGTGTAGGAAATAAAAATTTGGAAAGAAAAAGCCAGTACATCCTTGTTTCTGAGGATCTCATGGACTGGGAGTGGTCAGCCCCATCCTGTCAGAAAAGGAAGGAATTCCATATCATTGGGCAACTGGGGAATCGAGAAAGGTATTATGGAGCAGTTTCTTTTGTCAACACCTTTTAAAGGACTGGCTGAGATAGAGCCTGGGCATTCTTAGCAAAGATAAAAGGACTGAGTAGAGGAAGTGGAGATAGGAGGAGATGAGGGTAAGTTTGGGGTTTGGCTGAAGCAATGGGTACATGTAATTGTGATCATAGGTAGCAGTTTATGCCAGGCATAGTGCTAAGAGCTTTATATACATTAACTCATTTAATCCCTACAGTGCTCCAATGAGGTACTATCATGTTTCCATTTTTACTGATGAAGAAATAGATGTAAAGCAATTGATTAACAGCCCGAGATCATACGCTGTAGAGCTAAGATTAGATCCAGTTGGTCTGTTTCTAACCACGAAGCTGTTCTGCCTCTGATATAGGGGAAGAACACACACAGAACCAGGAGGTAGGCAGACACTGTGTTTTAGAGGCTTGTAGTACCAACGTTTAGGAGTGCAGAGGTGGAAGAGGACCCAGACATGGAGATGAGAGGGGTTGCAGAGATGGGAATGGGGGAGTTTGCTGAGAGCCGTGAGAAAGGAGGAGTTTCAAGGAGGGGGGTTGTCGACGCCCACAGCTGCAGAGATTTCTGGGAGTTGAGACTGAGAGCAAGTCTAAGCCAAGGAGAAAGCCAGGAAGGCCTTTGGAGAGGGGACAGCCAGGCTGCAGCCATGAGAAGCTGCTGCCTGGGCTCTCCTGACTATGTGGTGCTGTTCATTCTGGGAGGATTCTATATTTTGAAGATGGCAAAGCAGGGGTAGACATTGAGTATTTATTCATTGTCCGTGTTCTTTGATCAGTATAAAGAGGCGAGCATGACAGAGAGGGGCAGGTGAGAGCTGGCATTGCTAATTTGGCAAACCCGGTGGCTTTTCTGCAGCCTAATGATTTTTGAAAGATGTTTGCTATGCTGAGGCACAAGTGTGACTCCCTCATCTGAACGCTGTGGCAATTGCTATTTTTCCTGGAAAATTGGGCCCATGTGGGCTCTGTGTGTGGTTTATTTGAGTTCCATTTTTATAGCCTTATTACCTTGTTTCCCATGATGCAAGAGACTTCTCTTTTCTCAAGCTTTGCTGTGAAAATTGTTTCTTAAAAGGCACAAAGTGATCTCTCATCATTTGGGTGGTGCTCTCTCCACAGCAGCACTTCTCTACAGACTTGGCACACACTTTTCATCACCCCTGACACCAGTTGTCATGTTTTTCTAATCGCTGGCAATTTACTGAGAACTTTTAGGCAGCTCTTGAATTTCACTACCTAGGTGTTTGCCACAATTCCTTTCAAAAGAGTTTGTGCATGTAAATACCTGCAGCTTCTTCCTCCCTGAAATGTGGCCTCTTACCAATGATCTTGCTAGGGCCTGACACCCAGTCTTGTCCTCTGGCCTTGAATTGATAACAATAGTATTTATGGAACCTGAGCTGTTACCAGTCCCTGTGCTAAGGGACTTATGTTCATGATCTTAATTATTTCCAGTCCCTATAAAGAAGGCCTGTATTACTTCTCCTATTTTACAGACGACGAAAATGAGCATTAATGAGGTAAAGTAACTTGCCCCGTTTCATACAGCTAGTAAATGGTAGAGCCGAACCTCAACTCAGGCCTTTCTGATCTTGAAGCCCATGTACTCCATTCATTTAATTTATTCATACATTCAACAATGAACAGTTATTTACAATATGCGAGGCACTGTTCTACATCCAGGGGATATAGCAAAAGGAAAAAAATGAAAAGCAAACATTTCTGCCTTCGGCCTACATTCAAATTTGAGGAGGTAGAGAGAAAATAATAAATAAAATATACATCGTGCTGTATGGTAATAAGGACTATGGAGAAAAATAAAGCAAAGAAGTCAGCTAAGAAGTGTGGGGAGGATTTTAAATAGAATATTAAAGAAGGCCTCACTGAGAAAGTTAAGTAGCAAATAGACCCCCAAATCTCAGTGTATCAACCCAAGATAATTTTATTTTTTGCACAGAAAAATTTCAGTGTGACTGCTTCTGCTTAGCGGTCATGTGTCCTTGTGATTATTGAGGGACCCACATGCCCTCTTTAAGGCCTTCAGATTTTTCTCCATTCAGCTGGAGGAGAGAGTTTTGGGGAAGTTTTTATGGGTCCGCCTGGAAGAAGCATACATCTTTCCCAACCACTGGCCAGAACTGTCACACATTTACTCCTAGCTGCAAGGGAGGCAGGTAATGTAGTTTACCCATCTGCCTACCAGATAAAGGGAATGGGTTTTGGTAAACTCATAGCATAGTGTATGCCAGAGTGAATGAGATGAAGAAGTGCATTGTGTGTTTAAATGGGGGAGAGCATTAGGCTATGGGAACGTCAAGGTAAAGGTGGCCAGGAAGGCTAGGGTGGAGTGAGGAGAAGGTGAAGGCAGAGAAGTAATGGTGGCTAGGCCACTGGGGTCATTTTCAGGACTTGGTTGAATTGTGAATGATGAGGAGAGCCAGCGACATTTCAGGGTTTTGAAAGAGGAGTGACATGATCTCAGTTACATCTTGAAAGGATCACTCTTGCCGCTGTGTTGAGAATAGATGGAGGGAGGAAGGAGGACTCAGGGAGAGAAGTCATTGTCTATTGGACTTATGAAGGTTAGTGATGAGAATAGCCAGGTCCCTGATTGGCCAGAGGAGACGAGAATGAGGGTGAAATTGAGCCAAAGCGAAGTATGAAACAGGCTTTATTAGGATCCGCGGGCGAGATTCACTGGTCCAGCAAAGGGGCCAGGGAAGTCGCACGTGTCTGGGGTATAGGCGCGGTTTTTAAAGGTTTTGGCCCAGGATGTCGGTGGGGTTACAGGGAGGGGACTTCTTTGTTTGGCTGATCTCGCCGCCCGGGAAGCCTCTGCTGTAACTTCGGTCGTGAGCCGTCGGCCATCTTAGGTATTGAGCCACCTTCCCACTGGTGTAATGGCGCCCATGAGCAACCGAACAGTCCCGAGTGGTGGGCATGGTAGAAATGGTAAGAAATGGTTAGATTTGAGATCCGTAATAAGAGTGGAACAGGTTTTGCTACAGGATTTATGGTGGACTGTGAAAGAAAGAGCAGAATCAGGATTTTTCTGAGGTTTTGACTTTGCTTAATGACTATTTGCCTTGCTTTCTACCCTCAGAAATAAGAGGAGAAAAGTATTTGAAAAAAAGATACCTGGATGCCCGCTGGGCCCTGACCCGTCTCCCATAGCGGTTCTCCTCCACAGCGCTTTTTTTTTTTTTTTTTTTTTTTTTTTTTTTTTTTTTTTAGCACAGATAGCAATTCTCATTCATAACTGCACATTCAGACAGAGAGCGGGCATTCCTAGCTCCTCCTAGCACAGAGCACAGATGAGGCCATAGTAGCAGTGGTCTCACATCAGTCTCTGGGGTCTCCAGGCCAAGCCTTGGGATCCCCTTAGAGCAATGTGGAAGAGGCCTCATGTCCTCCCTGGGTGGCCGAGAGATGCCTATGGAGGCCACTTCCAGTCCCTGCTATCTGTCATGTGAGAACTTAAGTGTGTTTGGAAGTGGGAGCAGAAACAGTTTCCCTGGTTCTTCCTTGGCAATCATGACCTGCCAAGGCAGAAACTAGAGATGGAACTTTTGAATAGACAGTGATCTCAGTGGGAGCATAGAGGGAAAGAAAGTCTATGTTAAACAAAGCAGGGCAAAATCTGTGGCAATAAATATTGCATGCCTGCTAGGTGCTGGGAATGGCTAGGTATTTCAGTTTCACTAGAGAGTGAAACAAATATACTGTTTCTGCCCTCAAGACAGAGACAGACTCGTTTGGCTAGAACACAGAATGATTTGTTGGAAAAGGTTATATTTACACTTAAGTATTTTTTTAGAGATAGTGAATGGTATTGTATTTTTAATTTTGCTGTCCACATGGTCATTGCTAGTATATAAAAATACAGTTGCTTTTTTTATTTTTATCTTGTATTCTGCATCCTTGCTAAACTCACTAATTAGTCCTAAGCATGTTGTTGTTGTTGTTGTTGTTGTTGTTGTTGTTGTATATTCCTCAGGATTTTCTGCCTACACAGTCTGAGATTATTTTATTTTTTTCTTTCCAATCTGTATTTTTTTATTTATTTCCTTTCGTTGTCTCTTGTGCTGGCTAGGACTATTCTGAGTGAGAGCAATGAGAGTGGACACCACTGCCTGTTCCCATTCTGGGGGAGAAACAGTCAGTCTTTCACCATTAAGTGTATTGTGAGCTTTAGGGCTTTTTCCAAATGTCATTTACACTTTGCTGGTATGGGTGTGGGTGGGGCATGAAGTTTTCTGTGGTGTTTGGCTAAAATAGAGTAGTTATTATCCGAAAAGTTTTCTGTCTTGCTGGAGGGAACAAGCTTTTGTTGAGGCTTTTTTGTCTGTGCCTGTTGGCATTTCCAGGTTGCCAGCTTCTTCACTTTTAAGTCTGGGACACACGAGGCAAAAAGAAAATACAGGGAACTCACGCAGTGTTCTTCCTAGGGTCCGGAGGTTCCTAATTGGTTTGCCTTCTTCACTCTACCTTTCAGAATCTTCCTATGTTTGTATTACATATAATGCCCAGGGATTTTAGTTGTACAGCAAGTAGAATAGGGAAAAGTAAGTCTACTCCATCTTCCTAGATGTGGAAGTGGTTGGGAAAATTAGAGAATGTAGGTTGGGGCTAGTCTTTAAAAGGCCAAATACCAGGGGTTTGGCTCTGTAAGTAGTTGGAGGGCTATTGGAGGTTCCTCTACAGCTGTGTGGAGGAATGATTGCGGGTGGGGTGGGGGAGGGGACGGGGTGGGCAGAAAGACCAGGAAGCTGTTGCCTGGGTCCAGGTAGGAGATAATGAGGTTCTAGACTGTGACAGTACACACGGGGCAGAAGGAACAAGGGGAAAGTCACATGGGCAGTGAGGAAGTGCAAGGAAATGAGGTTGAATCTGCGATTTCTAGCTTGGGCACCTGGCTATGAGATTGGGAAGGAGGTGGGGAGTGTAGCAGTAGAGGGGGTATATACTAGGTGTTATAGGCCTCGAAAGTTTGGACTAACTCTGCTTCCCTTCAGGGAAGCATGGCTGCTGTGTGGAAATCCAAGAGCATGCGTTCTAGACAGAGGAAACAATGTGGGGAAAAGCACAGGTACTGGAAACAGCATAGTGGGCTTGTTGAGACTCCAGCTACCTGAGGCATAAGTGGGGAATTATTGGTTCCATAACTGAGAAGGATGCTGTAGGGGTTGACGAAAGGAAGAGGTTCCACCGTGGGAGCTGATGTTGCCAGTGGTCTGTCTGGCTTCTTGCCTTCCATGCTTTATGTGTTGGTACAAGTTTTCTCCACTGCAGACAGGCCACCCTCCCTGTGGGGGCACCATTGCTGTCAATCCCAGTTTAACAAATCCAATGAAGGGAGAATTCCTTTCTCTGCATCTGTATATCAACTCTGGGGAAAGGCTTCAATTGGCTCGGCTTGGGCAATGTGCTTATCCTTTTGGACCAGTCACTGCTGCTAAGGAGTGGAGTACTGTCACCTGGGCTGAATCATTTGCCCACCCCCACTGGGGCAAGCAAGGGCTTTTTAAGAAGGCAGAAGAAAAACATTTAGAGAAGATTTTTTTTTTTAAGAGTATTTACTATGGCTTACTATAATGTGTTTTGAAGAATTTAAAGTATGGCAATGTAAGAACTCTTTGGAGAGTTTTAAGCAGGGGACTTGATAAAATTAGGCTTACTTAAAATTATTCCAAACATGGTTTGAGGTTGTGGTTGGAAATAAGCAGATGACTAGAGGTAGGGAGACTGATTAAGAGGCTGCCATAGCTCCGAGGAGAGCTGATGAGACCTTAGTTATTTCATTTGGATTTTACCTCCAGTCACAGCATTTGTGAGATGGAGGAGAGGGATGGAGTCCTGAGACAATTAGGCGAATGGGGCTTAGTGACCAGCTAGATGGAACAGCGAGGAGAGGGGCTCAAGGCAGAATCACCACCACCAGGAGGTAATGACTGTTCTCTGAAAGGCTAGCTTTATCTTTAGAAACCAGTTATTAAGTGGTGGCAAACGCGACATATCTTATTGCTTTTTGAGAAATGTATTGTTGGCTTCTTGTGGTGCACTAACTGGAAAAGGAAGCTGATTGATTGCATTTTTCTCCCTTTAAAAAGATTCCTTTCTTTAAGAAATCAGATAGTAGAAGATGCAGTCAGGACTGCCAGTCCAGAACTAAGTGGATGGAGGAGGACGCTGGCCTGAAGACCCTACCTTTCCTACCAGTCTATTCCTGGACTACTTTAAAAACATTCATCCCTTTGACGTTGTCCTTGCTAGAAAGACTTTTAAGGATGTTAAGCAAAAGAATGATATAATCTGACTTTTGTTGTTAAGAGTCTGTGGGTGGAGGTAGGAGTGACATCAAGGGTAGAAGCGAGGATACCAGTTAGGCGGCTATTAGAGTAATCTGGGATGGTAATGGTGGAGGGGGTGAGACATGATCCTAAGCTGAATACGTTTTGAAGGTAAAAGCCAGTTTTGGTGAGGATTGGATGTGGAGTAAGAGAAAGAGAGGAGATGAGAATAACCACAGACCTTTTGGCCTGGGCAACTGGAGGACTGTTGGCTTAAACTGAGATGGATAAGATTCTGGGAGGAACAGGTGTGTGGGAAGGTCTGGGATCTGTGTGAGGCATGTTAAGTTTGAGACATTGAACATGTACACAGACCTCATGTCCGCTTGACATCTTACTTGAAGCAGGCAGTAGGATATACTAGCCAGGAATTCAGAGGAGAGGTCCAGGCTTGGAGAGGAATCTGGGCATAGCAGCATGAAAGTGATATTTGAATCCCTGAGGCTAAGCGAGATCACCAAGGTGGCGATTGAAGGTATACAGAGAATAGATGAGAAAAAGGACTGAGCCTCGGGATACCATCATTGAGGCAGGGAGATGAGGAAGAACCAGCAAAGAGAAAGAACAGTCATTGAAGTGGGTCGAAAATCAAGAGTGCTATCCTGGAAGGCAGGTGAAGAGAGTAGCCAAACAAGAGGGAATGATTAACTGGTAGCAAAAGCTGTATGATGAGGACTAAGACTTGCCCATTGGAGCTAGCAACATGGAGGATAGGTCAATGCGTGCTTTTGTACCCAAGCTTAACCTTTTAAATAAGTCATAGTTCCTGCCTTGAGAGAGAATAAAATTGTGCAAAATGAGGGTCATTTAAGATTGATTGAAATAAATCTGAAGTGTGAAGATATTGCAATAGGAGTCCAGCAGAAGAGGACAGTACTTCTGGCTTTTATGGGGAGAGTCGAGGTCAGAGTCATTGAGGTCTTCATTTGTTCATTCATTTATTCCACACATATTTTGAGGTGCCAGGGACTTGGAGGAAAGGAGAAAGTAGAGTTATTGTTTAAAAGGTATAAAGTTTCAGTTTTGCAAATGAAAAGAGTTCTGGAGGTGAATGGTGATGGTTGCACAACACTATGAATGTAGTTAATAACACTGAGCTATACACTTAAAAATAGCTAAGCTTGTAAATTTTGTTATGTGTATTTTATCACATACACACACAAAAGAAAAATCAGAGAGAAAAAACTTCTTGTTCGCCACACTTCCTCCTCAAGAACTTGATCTGGAATATGATGTTTGAAATGGATGGCTTTTCAGTAGAAGGAGAAATGTGAAGAGAAGCAGAGGAAGACGTCCAGCTAGGGGGAATGCTGGGAGGGAAGGGACCCACTATCAGCCCTTTTTGTCTGTATTAGAGGATCCACTGGGGGAGACCATGCAAGAGCTTGGAGAATCAGACCAGGCCAGTTGGTACAGGCTTGGCAGCCTGGCTCTAGAGTTGGGTTTGCCTTCTTAGAAGAATCTAAGGAGCCTCTAGAGGTTTCTGCCCAGGGGAGTACATTTGGAAGGTTAATCTCATTAATCCTTCCTGTTAAACTATTGCCTATTAAAAGCAGTAGGATTGAGGTATGCATTTGTATGGTGAAAATTGCAGGCTAGCAGAAGTTTAGATACCCAGGCATGTGTTAATGAACAGAGTAGGTTTTTCTTCCACCCATTTTACAAATATTTGTTGAGGACTATCTAAATGCCCATAGAGTGCTGGCAGTGGGAGTAAGGGAGGGAGTGAATTTACCAGATCTTCTCTCTTGATAAGCCTACAATGTAGGGATCCCCATTCCTAAATAAGAAATTATGCTACATTGTGCCAACTGTTGCCATTAACATCTCATCAGAGTCCCATGGGAGCTGAGAGGAGGGTGCGCTTGGCCTACCTGGGACACTGGCGAGGCTTCCAGGGGAAAACCATTCAATGGATTTGAAGGATGAGCAGCATTTTCTAGGTAGAGAAGCAGAGATAGGCATCTTGGGATCAAAACTTATCGAGAGTTATAAGTTTAAAGAAAATGTGTATTTTCTTTTAAAACTAAACTCAATTTCATTGACTTTTAGGTGGTGACTAGTGTGCATGCTTTTGGATCCAAGCTTAACTTTTCAAATGTGGAATCCTAGGACTTCATTGGTAAGTTTGATGCCTTCTTACTAGATTATGCTTTGTTTTGAAGGAGAATCCCAGACAGGATTGAGATAAGCCTTTTGGGCTTAAGAAGGTGGGTGTAGGATGTAAGGAAAGTGGGCTGAGCACCAGACCCACAGGAGCAAAAACTTCATCCAAAGGAGTCAAGGGGAAGGACTTTGGCAGGATCTGCTGGCATCTGATCGTTCTAGACCAGAGTCAGCAAACTTTTCTGAAAAGGGTGAAATGGTGAATACTTTTGACTTCATAGGTAATGTCTTGTCATAGCTACTCAACTCTGCCACAGTAGCATGAAAACAACCATAGATGATATGTAAATGATGAGTGTGACTGTGTTCCAATAAAGCTTTATATACAGAGCAGGTGGTGGGCTGAATTTGGTGTGTGGGCTATAGTTTGCCGCTCCTTTTCTAGACCCTGAATGCTGAGCTAAGACACTTGGACTTTGTCCCATAGGCAGTGAGAAACTATTGAAATTGTGGGCAAAGAAGTGAAATGGCAGGAGTGACATGTTAGAAACATTCATCTGATAGCTGGATAAGAGGCATGGGCCCTATTCAAAGGCAGCAGCAGCAATCCAGGCATGAGGTCATGTGGTTAACAAGTGGTTAAAATGAGACCACAGGACCAACAGAAGAGACATTGCAAAGAGAGAACCATAGGCTTCGCAGACTCCTTAGACTTTAAAGACAGGAGCCAAAGAAGACGAAAATTTAAACTTGGTAGTTCACTATGGTACCATTGACAGAAATATGGATATTGAGTGTAGAAAAGGGTGGTTGATGCATCTGATTTTAGATAAACTGAATTCAAGATGACAGTGGTTCATTCACAGGAAATGTCCCGTAGACAACTGGAAATGCAGGCCTAAAACCTGGAAGGGCAGATCTGGAAATAAAGAACAGGAGCCACGGGATTAAATAAGTTCTTTCCATCATGAGTAGAGGCCTGAGACTTGGAGAGTGTGCATAACTCTGGGATGGAAAGAAGATAGAAGAGAACCAGAGGCTAAGAAGGAGAGAGTCCTCAGAAGGGAAGAGGACCAGGGAGAAGAGACCTGAAGGAAGGCCGCAAATTTGTGACGGTGTGGTTGCAGAAAAGTGATGCTGCCAGAGGGAACGCGGGGAGGAAGCCAGGTCGCGCAGGCCAGACATAAATAAGGAATAAAGAATCAGAGACATGAGTAAAGTAGACCACTTATAGAGGCTTTGGGTGGTAAAAGAAGGGAGACACATAAGATCTAGTTTTTTTCCATGTCAAAATAACCTAATCGTTAGCTTTGAGGCAGGCATAGCATGCTGTGACCAGTTCTCATTTCCTTCTCTGGAGGCAAACTGCGTTTAGGAGTTTGTGTGTACCTTGGGCTTGTGATTGTGTTCTTATATTCCCTTTGAGGTGTGGTGTTCATAGCTCTGCCACAACTTGCACCACATAATCTAGCCCATGTTTGGACTCTTGCCATGAGACAAGATGTGATCTGTTGTGGAAGTAGCTGCATTGCCTAAGCTGGAGGACCAGGAAATTGGAATAAAAGTTTTTACTGCAGAGTCTGCCCAAGTATGGTGATTGGAAATAATTCCTCAAGTCATTCTACTAGATATCAATTTGTGCTCTGAATATTTCAAGTGTACATTCTTTGGTTTGAATTGTAAGTGATTTTTAGCTTAGTTTGCATGAATATAGCAGTTAAAGATAGCATGATAAAAGCAACAGGTGTAACTGTTTTAGAGCCTCCATTTATTGAACACTCACTATATACCAGGCACAGTGCTCTATAGCTATTACTTTATTTCATCTTTGCAACAACCTGTGATACAGGAAATAGTACTCCCAGTCAGCAATAAGGAAATCAGGTCATAAAAAGGTTGACTAATGTGTCCAAGGTCACAAGGGATTTAAATCCAACTTTATCTGACCCTTGGTTTATGCTACTCCCTGTTTTCTCCCATCTAAGTCTGGAATTTCTTCTGCTTCCGCTGAAGGACAAGAGATTGATCGAGCTCTTCTGGTTAACTATTCAGAGACTTTAGTGGGTGTTTCCACTTCCTAGGAGTCTACTGAAAGGGTAGAAGTGTGGGATCTCTGGAAGAGACTAAGGCCAAATCTCAAAAACTTACTTTAACTGTTTCCCCAGATACAATCTTCCTCTAGTTGGAAAAAAGGTGGCAGCTTTGGGCTTGGAAGGGAAATAAATACCACTAGTAGGCACAATAGTCAGATTCCAGTCCTAGTTCTATGGCATTATAATCTATGTTCTGTTTAAAAACTTAGTATTTCGCTCTCCTTGCCTCCAACTTCAAGCTCTGAGGGAAGAGTCCTATTTTGTCTTGTTTACCTTCATGCCCCTAGCATCTACATGGTATCTCTAGCAAGTAGTATGTGCTCAGTAAATATTCATTGCTTCTAATGAGTCAGGTGGCTTGGGACAAGGTGCTTAATCACTGTGTGCCAGGCACTGCTCTCAGCACTGTGGTTATAGTGGTGACACAGGACAAGTGCTCTTAGGTAGACATCCTAGTAGGGGAGACAGACAACGCAGATGTATGAGCTGTGCAGTTATGTAAGGCCAGGTGGGCACGATCGTGCCGTGAAGTAAAATAAAGTGCGAGGAGGGGGTGGAGGGCGATGGGGCTGATAGTTTAATTAGGGTCATCAGGAAGTCCTCACTGAGAAAGGAAGTGAGACAGTGAGGCCGTTGGGGAAAAAATCATCATCATGTTCTTTGAGGTGATTGTAGATATGTCAGCTGAGCCATCAAAGCTTCATTTAAATTCTTTTGCATGGCTGTGGTCACTAACACCCAACTAACTGCTCCCCTCATGTCTCTGGCTATGCTGATCACTCCCTTCCCTTCCTTGGTTGTGTTTACTCTCCTTGTCTGGCCTCTCTCTCCTGGTTGTCCTCCAACCTCAAAGACCTTGTCCTCTGTACTCTGCTTTGCTAGTTTTCTTTTCTTTATCCTTAACTTAGTAAGGCTTTGCTTGATCTCCTTCGTGTTGCCCTAAGCATTCTCCCTGGGTGATCTCATCCACTTCTCACCTCTATCCAGAAGTCACCCCAATCTACATATCCCGCCCGGAACCCCCTCCTACTCCTCACTCTTAGCTGCTGCCCGCAGGCATCTCAAACTCATCCCTCTGCTGGTGACAAATGTGTCCCTCTGTGTGTTACCTGCCTCAGTGGGACCATAACCCTTCAGTTCATCTACTGTAGGAGGCATCCTTGGTTTTGTCCTTTTCCCTCAACTGTCACTGCCCATCGGTTACCACATCCTGAAGAGCCCATCTTTCTAATTTGTCACCTAACTCTGCCCTCTGCACTCCTTCATTTAGGGACTCATCACAGGGATTTTTTAAATCTTCTTCATTGGTCTTTCTTTATCCATCTTTATCCTCCCTCGTTCTACACCTCCCCCCACCCCTTGCCTATCAGCATGTTGTTTCTAATTCACACATCTGATCATGACTTTCTTCCGCTTAGAATCCTCCAAGGGTTCCTTATTACTTCTATAATAAAACCAAAGCCCCATCAGCAGGCCTGTAATCCTTTCATAATCTGGCCTTTGGCCACCTTCCTCATTTCACTTTTTCCCTAACCCATATTTCTATTTCAGCCCAACCTTCCAACAGCCATCACCTCTTGGCGCCTTTGCCAGAGCTCGGCCCTCTCCTGGGAATGACTGACCTCTGCTTCCCAGTTTGGTAACTCAGCTCAAGTTTCCACTCTTCTGGACACCTTCCTTCTCCACCCTGTACTCCTCTGTGACCTGGAGATGACCTTCCTCCTGGCTCCCAGAACGCCCTGCATTTCTTTCCCTAGCAAAGCACTTATCAGCATAACCTGTTGATTTACTTACTATTTGTTACTCTCTGTAAACCGAGCTCCTTAAGGGTGGGACCACACACACACACACCTCCCACCGCCCCTCCCTCTCTGTTCTTGGTGCCAATACAGTGCACCTGGTTCAGGAAGTGTTTGTTGAAAGAGTGAGGATAGCAAAGTCTGTACAGCCAAAGAGCAGATTTATAACACGATCAAATGTATTTGAAATTTGAGGGTCATTGGCTATTGAGTTTGGTAAGGCCACCCTCTTCTCAGTTTTTAGTATGGCGTAGGTCGTCCTGGGCTTGGGTTTATGGCTGCCTGTTGTGTTTCCCAGCATACTTAAGCCTTGGGAATAGGACTTCTCTATATTATTTACTCCTGACTTTTTTTTAAAAAAAAAAAACTCCCGTTGTTGATGGATAATAATAGCAATTCAAAACAAAAAATAATTCATCAAGTAATGCTCAGGAATGAGGTCCACTCAGCTTCATGGTGAATCCAGAATTTTCTAAATTGGCCAAAATAATGATTCTTGCTAACTGCTGACAGTTTTTCCTCATAGTCCAGCTGAGAATGCTTTTCCGATTGGGGGATGAAGGTAGCTAGTGGTCCTTTGTGGAGGTGCCTAAGGGCATCTTTATCTCCATTTGGAACCTTGTAGAGTCTCCAGCGATTCTCTGGCTCTGGCCCAGGGATGCCAGGTCAATGTCTGGATGGCACATGGGGGCTGGCACAGTGAGTGCATCTAGGCAGTAGCCAACACATGCTCATGTTTTCATTGGGGCCGTCAGCTTGATTCTTGTTGCATCTTCTTCGCTTCTTAGTTTGGCCACAGAACTGGGAAATTGTGCCGAGATGCAGCTTTCATTTGGGAGTTCATGGAAATCTAGGAAGGCTTCCTAGAAGAAGCTCTTCTTAACACAGAAGTGCCCTGCTTACCAGGATGCTCCAGCAAACACCTGGGACTACTTTCCTTGCCTAGAATACTTACGATGTTGTTTTCCCTTTCCGGGACTTCCCATAAGCCGTTCCTTCAGCATGGAATGCATTTTCCTTCTGGTTTCCTAGTTCATGCCTATTCACCCTTTAAATATTAGCTGATTTGCCTCTTCTTGGGAAGCCTTTCCCACCTCCTGCTAAAGTCTTATCATCCCCATTACCATTATCGTTATATACTACTTAGCAATTGCTCACTGTGGGGCCACCATTGTCAGTGTTTGGTGGGTAACCACTTAGTATTAGGGCCTCGGTAGGTGTTGGCTGAGGTAAGTGTTATCATTATTATCCCACAGATACCATTTGAGGAAACTGAAGCCCAGATCAACTGAAGACACAGGAACAGGGGTTCGCCCCCAGTGCCTGACCGGGTCGGTGTGCTCCCACCCATTCTTCCAGACTGCACAGGTCCCTCTGCCGCACACTGTGGCAGCCATCCTCCTGCTCATTCACAGCTCCGCACAGAGACTGTTTTATATCTGTTTGTATGGCTATAGCTTCATGAGTGCTTGACCTCCGCATGGGGCAACCCCCATAAATGCAAGGATGGCAGACGCCTGACCTCTAGGTGGGTGCTCAACAGAGTTGACTGACAGCCTGTCTGACCACCCAGATAGCCACTCACTCACTGTTCCTCCTTGCCCCTGGCATCACGAGAGTCTGAGCTGTGAACATAAAAGGGGCTCCCAAGGCCCTCCGGGTTTTAGCCTGCAACCTCACCTCCTGTTTCCACGTCAGAGCCAGCTGTCCCTTGACAGGGTCTGTTCCTCTGCGCAGTCCCTTAGTCCTTTTCCCTACCCATTTGCTAGCCACAAGCTGAGCTTGGCTTGAAGTGCAGATGGCCTCCAGATGAAAAGCACTGGTCAGGGCTGAGGGGTCTACAGAAGTGAGTAAATTGGACAGAAGTTATTACCTTAAGAGAAGCTGGTTCATGATGTAGTTTGCGTGTGTTTGTACCTATGCTGGTAGGTGTGTATTGGTATGTGTGTAGGCGTTTGTGTGTTGCTCAATGTTTTATTTGTATAATTTATCCTTGTACACATTAGAGACTATGTCTCCCTCTCTCAGGGGTCTAATGTGGGGTTTGAATAATAGACATTTCATAGCTGTTGGCTAAATAAATATTTTCTCCTCTCCAAAGCAAAAGGCGCCTCCCCTTACCCCTGTCGCCCACTGTGGTACTTCTTCAGGCCCCTCTTCCCAGACCCTATTCAGATCGCGGTGATGAGAGAGCCCTGTCCCCACTCCAGCAGGCAACTACTCTGCTCAGGCCGGCAGCCGGGAAGCCGAGTCCCCCAGGGACACGTCACAGGCCTCCAGGGCCCTTTAGGGCCAGGCTGGCTGAGCTCCCAATGACTCACACTGGTTTTGAGCGGGTAAAATGAAAAAACAAAAATGGCTTCTGACCAAGTAGGGAAATTGGACATGGGCGGGCGGGCGCAGGGGAGTGGGAAGGACGTTAGCCACGCCTTTGGTACATTTGCTAGCCACAAACTGAGCTTGGCTTGAAGTACAGATGGCTTCCAGGACAAGGGCACCTATGAAAAGCACTGGTCACACTGCTCTCTGTGGGACCTCAACCTGCTTCAGAATGTCAGCTCTGTGACTGTTAGGGATGTGACTGAAGACAAACCACCCAAGATCTCTAAGCCTCAGTTTCCTGACATAGTAAAATGGGATGGTGACATAGTAATGACCCTTATGAGGTTCTTGTGAGGGTGTAATGAAAACGTGCTTAGCACTGTACAGGGCATGTAGAAATCGCCAAATACCTGTTATCGTTATTGTTTTTAAGAAGTTGTATTGTAAATAATAACTGTAAGAAGAATTTGGACAAGATACAAAGTCTAAATAAAATGCACTGTTAAAGGCTATGAGGAATAAGTGAGATGGTAAGAAAAGCACTTTGTGAATTGCAAATTATGTGCAGTAATATTAGTACAGATATATCTGTTGTTGTTTTGGTTTTGGGAAAAAAGGAACATAATTTTATGAGGTTGAGTCTGAGTTCGTTGTTTTTGTTTTGAAGGGAGATTTGTCAGATAGGCCTTTATGGGAATCTTGCCCAGAGGCTGTGTGACACACATCGGGGATCCTCGGCACCAAATGCCTGCATAACACCTGGCGTGGAGGAGCGTTTCTGTGATTCCTTTTAATATTTTAAATGTTTTCTGATAAACATTTAATACATAGTATACTAAGTTTTCTTGTGGGTTCATTGACAGTAAATTGTGGGAATTACCTCTGGACCTGAGAAATCCTTACTCTTAGAATTTCTTGCCTAGTATAACTGAATAAATTTAAACAGTTTATTCAGAATTGAATATAGACAACTACCATTATTTTCTCAATGTTAGAAATATTTTCTTAGTGTCAACAATTTGACTCTCCTGTGTTTATCTCCATCCCATACTATGTCCCTGCCTTCTCCCGTCCTTCTGAAAATAAAATTGAACAGAAATTACCCATTTAAAAAAATGTAGATACTTTCAAGCAGAGATTGAAAACTCTCTTCTCATTGGCTGCATCTGGCCTGCAGATGTATTTTGTTTAGTGCTCACAATGTTTTAAAACTTTTTAATTAGTGGCTAACATTTAAAAATTGGTGGGTATTGCCTAGAAATCCGGATTTCCAGCTCTTCATGAAAAATTGAAGGTGTGGCAGCATTGGGTCCATCTTCCTTCACGGCAGTGCAGAAGAGTGGCCACCCTCCTTGGAGACTTGTCTTGGGTTTGCTCTGCCCTGCCCACCTGCTGCACCTTTACCTGACCTGTAGGTATTTAAGTCTGTAGTTTCTGCTAAACATATCGAACACCTCTTAGACACTGTGTATCAGTTATTTTCATTAGCAACTTTGATCACGGATAGGAAGGTTATCTCACTTGCTAAGCTGTCATTTTTACAAACCAGAGCGGCTAGTGTTTTATTTAGCCTCTTTTGGATTTAGTAAAGTCACGTTCTCTCTCCCGATGGGAATTTCACATTAACAATTTTTAAGAAGTCTTCAGCAAGAATGTTGGATAATGCAGGATATAAAATTTGATTGTCTCTCCTTAAGGGAGGTTGAAAACAGGTGAACTGCTTTAAATCAATAATTTATGACATTATAAAGACACTTAGTCCTTTCTGTTAGCCATCTCGTTGAAATGTTATAATTTGGCAGAATTCTTATGGAAGTAGGTGAGGAGTTTGAGATTCTCGGTACTGGATACCATCCCCACAACAGTGTTTTCTCAGGCAAGCCCTTGTCCCCTTCTAGCCAGTGAGTACACAAGGAACTGGCGGCCGTATGCGGAGATGGGAGAGGAGGTGCTGCATCCCACAATGGTTACTTTAAGGGAGTCCTTGCAAACCCTGAAATTAAAAAAAGTATATTATTATCCTCTGAGCTTTTACTTTTTTGTCATCATGAAAGAGTATACACCTGTAACAAACTCAAATGCTGAAATGCATTCATGTAAAGGAAGAAGGTCTTCTCAGAACCCCTCCCACTCCCAACCCGCCCCAAAGATAGGCACTTTTGAGACTTTTTGGGTACAGTGCTAGACATTTTCATTTGCGTGTGTCCCCCCAGCCCTACCCTCCTTTACCCTCACCCCTAACTTTCTCATTTTTACTTTTGTTTTGTGAAAATGGAATCTATGCATACCGTTCTGCAGCTTTCCTTTCTATAGCCTACTTCCAGTTATTACAGTTATGGTTACCTTACGTCTTCATGTCGATATGTACAGATAAATGTGCCTTATAAGTTTTAACAGTTGTTCTTCGTGATATAGATGCATTTTAAGTTTACTTACTCATTCCTGTATTGGTAGACACCCAGGTGGATCATTGTTTCTGATCTTTTGCCATTGCAACCATTGCTGCAGTGGAAATTGTTGCACGCACTGGTGAACTTTTGCATGAGATTGTCTATGATATAGTTACCTAGAATGTGGGACTTTTGGCTTGAATAGTTTGCCAATTAAAATTAGAATCAATATTGCCTAATTGCCCTCTAAAAAAATTGTGCCAATTCATGCTTCTCCTAAGAGTATCCAATTATAGCTCCAATAACCTAGTTTTTGCTTTAACATGTGTAAGAAAAAGAAACTTTAAAACTCACAAATATTCCATCAAAATGACACATTTGTCTTAGAAAAGTATTCAAAATTCTTAAGTCTATAGATTTAATTAAATGATTTTCATACCTTGATTTTGATGGCGATTATCATCCTGTAAGGTGATAAAAACATTCCCCAACTACTGCAACAAGTTTAATTATTGAATATTTATCTAAGGATGGCAGTTGTACCTGCCATCCTTACTGCGTCCAAGGCCAAACTACTGCGTCCTTTTCCATGGCTCTCCCAGGGCTGCATGGTCCTTCCCAGGAAGGCTGGGTTAGCATTTAAATGGGCTGCAGCAGGCAGTGCCAGGCCTTAGGCCCAAGAGAATTGGAGAGGTGGAGGTGGCAGGTGACCGTAGTGAGGTACCTGAGGATTTCCACACCCCCTCCTTACATCCGAATGCCAGGTTGTTCCCACATGTGTTTTCTCGTAGCATCCCTGCAACATCCCGGTGAAGCAGGCACTTCCCTCTCTCCCCTATTTATATCTGGAGACACTTGGGCTCAAAGAAGGTCTGACTTATTCAGTGCCGTACAGCTGATAAGTGACAGTGCATTGGGCACAGGTCTTCTGATTTCGACAGTAGCGGAGTCAGACCACTATGAGGCTTTCTGCAGCCAGCACACCATGGCAGTTTCCTTTACTGGGCTGAGGGTGGAGAAAGGAAAGGGAAGTGACATTCTCAGACTTCCTGTGGCCACTTTTGTCCACAGCTTTCTCCTTTGGAGTGTTGACATTTATGGTCATGTTTTAAAACATTTCTTTAGCATTTGGGAAGGCTCTATAAATTCTTGATGAGGGGCCTTAACTGATCACATGTGGTTGAGACTGCTGATCCGAAATATAAATCTTTCTTAGGAAGGACAGATCTTGGGAAATGGTCAGTTTACTGCCTGCTAACAGCATGTGAAATTTTGAATTCCGTCTTCTCTAGAGGCCTCCCTCTCTGCCTCTCTGACCTGGTATCTGGCTTTTACTAATAGGTTACCTCGTATTGGCCAAAGCTGCTTAGCACTAACCTCACTTCTGAGCCCGCAGGTAGATTTTGCTGCCCAGACCACTTATCCTCCCAGGATGCCTTCAGCTTCATTAGACCCAGGCAGGGTGTTCTGCTCTAGAGAAAACAGGAATCTGCGGGGTAGACCCAGTTCAGATCCTGGTCTCATCACTTTAACCAGCAGCATGAACCCTTGGCTGTTAACCTCACCTCTCTGAAACTCAGTGTCCCCTTCTACAAAATAGGGATATTAATTCTATCATAGTGGCATTTTGAGGAATATATGAATTAAGATTTGAAAAGTGCCTTTCAGATGTTCAGCACAGAATGGACACTTTATAAATGTAAGTCTTCTTTCATTTTCCTGCTGTAGAGAGAAGCTTCTCTTCTGGAGTTGCCTCAAACTGGTGGCTGCTGGCTGGGGACCCTGGGGTCAGCGGAATACCATCTGAGAGGTCACACTGTATACTCTCAGGAGCTCACTATTTGGTAGGGGAGCCCGATTAGTAGAGATGGCATAATGTGTGAAATAATAAAAATCAATTAATAGAGGGAAGATTAATCAACCTCCAGGTAGGATAGGGTGGAAGATGTCATCAAGCAAGTAAGATGCTGAAGGTTGAATAGGAACTTGACAGAGATTATATATATGTGTGTGTATGTATGTATGTATGTATATACATATATATAATAGGCAACTTTATCCATTAGTAATGAAGTTACATTGTTTTTCTATGTGTATACATTAACTTCTCTTGACTCTTACCAATACACTGATGTATTCAAATTCATCCTCTTTTTTCTTTCCTTCTGCCCCTCTTTCTGCCTTTCCTTCTCCCTCCCCCTCTTAAGATACTCAGCCACTAAAAATTTCTTAAAGAATTTCTTTATGCTTCAGTAAATTCTCAGAGTATGATGCTACTCTATTCTGCTAAGTTTTTTACAAGAGCTTTGGTGCAGCAAATGTTTTCCATGCCTTTTTTCTGCAGTATGAGTAAGTTCTTTTGCTTTCTCGGCAGTGAACAAAGTACCAGCCATTTGATGTTTACTGCTTCAGTCCTATATACCAGGGCCATGTGTCATCCCATTTAGTTGCTAAACAACTTCATGAAACAGAGACTGTTAATTCTTTCCAAAAAGTGAGGAAACTAAGGCTTAGAGAGATTAGAGAGGTTACTATACTGAATGTTATACAAGTAGTGGGGAACCAGTTCAGCTCTGGGGTTCTTTCCCCTATTCCCTGCTGCCTTGCTCAGGCTCTTGCACACAGCAGGTGGGTAGAAACATCTTTCTGAAGGAATGAGAGACCTGCCACATACCAGTCAGTTCAGTTCATTCTGCTAGTTTTGTAACTCACTCGGGAGGTGACAGCACTTTTCACTTAGCTTCTTACCTACAAATGGGTTCCAGAATCACACAGCAGTAATAATAGATGAAAAACACCATTTTCCATTCCTTTCACTTTTATTTCTAAAGTACATGTAAGCAGATCGGTTAGACTGGTAAAATGTTATTTATTGCTTGTTCTCTGCCCTTTCAAGGACAGCCTGAGGAAGTGTGGGTGCAGGGCTCCAAGAGCCTGGCCTGGGGGTCAGAGAGTTACGTTCCAGCTTCGATTCTGCTGGTAACGCCTCAGTCACTGTGGGTAAATCACACGCCTCTGCAGAACTACGTTTCCTCAGTGCAGTTTGGGGCTTGGGTGGTCTCTAAAGACCCTGCTCAACGTATGACCTCATATCATAGAGTGAGGCCGTGCAGTGTGCTGGAAGGAATGTAGGTGCCAGCGCTGGGAAGACCTGGTTGTGAATCCTGGCTCTGGTCTCCAGGCTCTGTGACCCCAGGCAGATCACCTAACCTCTCTGATACTCGTTGTCTGCGTCTGTAAGGGAGAACAGATAGGACCTGCTTCCAGGAGCACACTCAGGAGTCTATGTAAATAAGGGCAGCTTCCTTCCCTCTGTCTCCGACTCCTGAGTGCTTTGGTTGTGGACTGCAGTGAAACCGAAACAGCTTCATCTGGTGCAGTGTTCATTACACCTTGCAACACTGTAAGATTTCTCGAAGCTCTTCTGTGTTGTTAAGAAAACCCTCAAAGGAAGGTACCTTTCTACCCCATTGAGCTTTATTAGTGCTTCAGTGATGGCACCTTATTTTTTCCACCTTTTTTCCCACTTGCAGACAGCAGCTGCAGTGTGAGTCAGTTTGCACATATGTAATTTCTTTTGAGCCTCTTTGCTGAGAGAATTTCATTCATTTAGCAAATGTTTGCCATGCCCAGGCCTTATGTTAGGAGGTGGGATGCAGAGAAGAATAGACTTACAGTACCTGCCCTCAAGGAACTCACAAGGAGGAAAGGTACAAATAGACTGAGGTGACATATGGGCTTGTGCCGTCATCAAGGCATGCAATAAATAGGGTTCTGTGGGAAAAGGGAGCACTAAGTGGCTCTCTCCTGGGGAATCAGGAGGGGCCTCATAAACAAGAGGTGACTTTTGAGCAAGTCTTAAGAGATGAGTAGGAGTCTGCGCTGTAGAAGTCCAGACAGAGCATTCCAGGCAGGAGGCGCCACAGGGCGCAGGCCAGAGCCCTGGGAGAGGTGACACCTGGGTGCATGTTGGAAGCTGGGGCCCAGAGGTAGAGGAGCTGAGTTGCCAGGTTCTGGTAACCATCCTTACAACTGAGACCCCAGACCTTTCTCCTGAACCCCCACTTACATACCCACCGCCCGCTCAGCATCCACACTTTGATGTTTAATGGGCATCCCAGACCCGACATAACTAAATAGAAGTCTTGATTTTTTTTTTCTTACAAAGAACAAAAGGGGTGAGAACATAACCCTGATCTTCCCCAGTCTTCCTCATATAATGCGGCACCACCACTTATCTGGTTACCCAGGCCTAAAATGTAGGCATCATATTTGATCCTGCTCCTTCCCTCACTCCTCACGTCGCCCGTTTGCCACTCTTGACAGCTGTTCACTCAGAGTGTATATCCTGAAAGCCATCATACTCCCTGCCTTCGTCCGGATGTCCTCCGTCTCGGCAGGTTTCCCTGCTTCCACTCTGGCCCGGCTGCTATCAGTCTGCCACACAGTCAGGCAGAGTGACCTTTTAAAAAGTAAATAAGATCATGTCATTCTCCTGCTCGGAACTCTCCGGTGGCTTCCAACCATTCTTAGAATAACATCTAAACTCCTTGATATTATCCTGCCAGCCCCTCCTACTTCTCTGGTCTCATCTCGTCACGTGCTCCACTTTGCTCACTCCATTCCAGCGACTGTGTCTTTCTTGCTGTTCCTCTTTGTTGCCTTAAGGCCTTTGCACTGACTGATCTCTGCCTGAATCACTCTTCCCCATCTTTGCCTGGCTCGCCTTCACTCCATTCTGGTCTCTGTTTAAGAGGTCTTTCACCTATCTAAAAAAGTACTATCCTATCCTTTACCCCATCATTCTGTCCTCTTACCCTGCTTTGTTGTTTTTCATTAGCACCCATCACTACCTGCCTTTACATTATGTATTTATTTGCCTTCTTTATTGTTTGTCTTACCCTAGACAAACAATTCACTAGAATGTAAATCCTTGAGGATGGGTCCTTGTCTTACCTGTCTGATTTACCACTCTATCTTCAGGGCCTAAAACAGAGTCTAGCACACAGCAGGATATCAACACATTAGATAGGCGAACAAAAAAATGAATGAATTCATGCAAGTTAAGACTTTGGTGTTTATTCTGTAGGCAATGCAAATCTAGTAGACACCTCTCAGGAGGTGAGTGACGTGGTCAGCACTTTTAGAAAGCCAGCTGGTGGCAGTGTGGGGGCTGGACTGTAGGAGGAGGCAGCAGAACTAGTCAGAAGCAGTTAAAATGGTCCAGGAAATTGATACTGAGCCCTATGTAGAGCTATGGGGATGGAGAAGAGGGGACTGAAGACAGGATGTAACGATCTTTGAGTATCTTTGGTTCCAATTGAGAGAACTCGGTATAGCAATTCCGTTATGTGCGAGCTAGTCTGGGGAAAGGCTGGCGATACTCCATGGTGTTTTTCTCCCCAAGCAAATGTTGGCCCCGGATTGCATGTCCTTTCAAATGGTGCTAGCTCTCTGAGGAGTGACTCTGCTGCTCTCTAGATGCCCCATTCACTTTTCAGCAAGAGTGTACTCAGGATGGTGGTATCAGTGAGTCTGATTCTCCTTCCTGCAAATGGTCCTTTGATTTTACACACTGCAAACCATGCTAAGTCAATGGTTCTTTCTTGCACTGGGTACATTTCTCCATATTTAACTCCAAAGGAGAATTGCTCTAATAAATTCTCCTTTTTATAAGAATGCCTAGGCTGCCCAACTTCCAGGCTAGGTTTATTGATAACTTGAGGGTTCAGCATCTCCTTTACCACAAACATGCACAGTAGCTCTTGTTCTCTCTCAGGTATCAGGGAGTCAGACTGACAGTGGGTACACATTCGTAGCTCAGGCATAGCCACACTGTCTGGTATTGCCTCTTGAGAACTTTCTTCTTCAGCTTGGACTACTCCTTCCTCCAAAAATCTCCAATACTCTCCAAGTTTTAGTGAAAGGCCTTTAATCTCCAAGTAAACACTCTCTTACCTATCTTGCTGAGGTGTCGTCTCTCTGTCGCTCACCAAGAGTATGCCATCCCAGGCCTTGGTCCAAAGTTCCTCATCCTGTTTGCCGCACCCTGTGAAGTGAAATGCGGTACCATCTGTAGAGCCAGATGCCCACCTCCCACATCTCTCGCTCTCTTCCAAAGGTCCGGATGTCGCTGGAATAGCATTAATAGCTACACTCTAGAGCTTCCTGTGTGCCAGGTACTGTGTTAAGCACTTCACACACATTCTTTCTAATTCTTACCACCCTGCAGGAGAGAGTTTCAATATTATCATTATCATTATTATTATTTTTTTTTGCAGGACTTGGAGTTAAATAGACCCAGGTTTGAATTCCAAGTAACTTGGGCATGCTAGCTTAATCCTTTTAACCTTCTTTTTTCAGACCTAGAAAGTGGAGATAATATAGAGAGAGTCCATAGGGTTGTTGTGAAAATTAAATGAAGGTTATTTCATAAGTGCCTAAGTACTTGTTTGCTATACGCTAGACTTTTTGCCATCAGTAATAATAGCTCATCACAGATACTGTAGTCATCATCATCATCATCTTCATCCCAAGGCTACATGGCCACTCCGTAGGTGCAGCCAGGATGCCTAGGACTTTCTGATCCCTGTTTGCTCTCTTGGTCTTTTCTGGTTGTGCCATTTGTTCATATGACAAATACTCACAAGCCCAACATTTTTCATGAGACATTTTCCCGGAAGCCTGCCCAAGGATCCCAGCTGAGAAATTCAGATCCAGAAGGTTAGCGTATGTGCTCTTTTCTTATCCTGCCGCTCCTTATTCACTGCCATGAAGCGTTTTCTGTTTCTGGGGGATATTGTATTCGAAGGTTGTTGGGCCATCCTGGTAGCATTTGGAAATACCTGTTTGACCGATACTGTTTCCCATTTTTGTTTCTTTCTCATATTTGAGATGTGTATTCATACACTAGAACTAGCTTGGCCATTTTGATGAGACCGATTTGCTGATTTGCACATAAATTCAAGCCACAGCCTTCATCTATCAACAGACTGGAGAGGCTTTTTTTGGCCCCAAATATCAGACTAATAGTAATTTCATTGTGATATATAGATTACAAAGATGCATAAGCGTAGCTTCAGCAGGGTTTTGTGTTCTAAATTCAGGTAAATGTAAATTTCTACTTTTCAATTAAAATTTTTTTGAAATCTCAGTCTTAAAAAGTATGCCTTTTTTTCCTTTAAAAAAAAACAAACCAGTTTTCAAGGTATGGGTATGGGAAAAGGCAGATTCCAAACACCTTTACTCCCCATTCTTCTAACTTGCTTGTAGACTTCTCCTTGGAACCTCTCCAGCAAACTGTGGAATAAGCCTGCTATTTCTAACAGTGACAGGAACATGGGTGTCATTGCCAGTGGCCACGCTCCTCCCTGCCTGCCTTTAGGGCTCCTCAGAAAGACAGGAATGAGCCTTCCATAAAGGAGGCCCCCAAATTCTTCCTCCTGCTCTGGCTGTAGTGCCATTGTCCCCTGTAGACAGATGCGTCGCTTGGATTTTGGGCACAGGAACTGAATCCATCATATATTAAATCATTTAATATAAAGCTCTTTCTGATGCATAGTTTTTCCCCTAAAATTTTTCTTTTTTGCTTTTCCTAAATTATAAAAGCAACAGATGCTCACTTCAAAGCCAGGATTAGAACTCTTCACGCCTGGTTTGGAATTCCAGCTCTGTCAACTTGTTATGTGTGTGGGCCTGGGATAAACACGCACCCTCTCTGAGCCTTGATTCTTCTCATTGTACAAGAGAGGAATGATCTCACTTCATAACACTGCTGTGAAGATTGGGGTAGAATTAGTACGTAGACTGCTCTTCTAGATATTTGGCATGGATTTGTTCACTCAGCGAATATGTATCGAGCACCTATGAGCCAGCCACCATTCTAGTTGCTCTGAAAACACTCGAGAACAAGACAGAGATCTCTGCTCTCATGACGCTCACATTCTAATCAGAGGAGACACAAAGAAATGAGGTCATTTTAGAAATAGAAATTAGAACCCATGGGTGGGGTGTGGGTCATAGGATGGGCTACGGTAGATTGGATGGACAGAGGACACCTCTTGGAGGGAGGCCCCATGTTTTGTGGTTCGCAGGTCCCAAGTTTTCAAGGACACTCCTGCTTTTAACAGTTGTGCCCCTCTAAATATGGGTAACAACTTCGAGTTTGGAAAATCTGACCACATAGCATATATTAGTTCTCTTTTGAGTGCCACTTGTTCACGAATTCACTCTCCATCAGAGGTTGAGCTCCCAGGGCTGGGAAGCACGTCGCAGGGCCTTTCGAAGGCCTCCTGGCGAGCATGGGTTAGCACTCCTCTCAGACCACTCAGCCAGTAGAGCCGACACTGAATGAAGAGCCTCCACGTCGGGAGGGAGGGTGATTAGTTTTTATCTGGAGCCCATTTTGTTTCAGTGTTGCTTTGAGCATTCCGGTTTCTACGGAGCTGGAAGTAATTTCTCTCTCAGTGAGACTGTGGCACACTGCAATCTCCTAATTCTCTGCGTGCAGTTTTTTAAGGGTTCTTTTAGGCCATGTGAAAGCTGGGCAGCCAGTGTGGTCCCAACTTGTGCACCGGCATTTGAGCCACAGAGCAGTGAGCTCGACACTGATGCCAACCCCATAGCCCCTTGTAGGGTATTGTATGGATTGTTAAATGGCCATTTAAGCCTGCTGTGTTTGGGCAGCAGTGACCCAAACCGATTAATGAGAGAGACTGTTGAGCAGAGGGGCAGGCTAGGCTGCCTCCGACTCACCTGTCATGTCCAAAGCTGACCTACTTTTGTGTGACCTTGATTTATTCAGTGCATTTAAAGACACTGTTGTGAATGCACTTCTGTTATCTGATTTAAATCCAACATGCGACAGCCCGGGATCTTTAACACACACATGACCCAGGCAGATGGATGGTTGGATGGATGGATGGGTTGTTAGTTTTTCGCTTACTTCTGAATTGTTATTTGATCATAAGGAAAGGGCTTAATTTCAAGAACATGGAGCAATTATTTGAGACTAGATACGATGCCAAAACAGCAGGCCTTGATTTCTTGCTACAGGGCAGCTTAATCAGGAAATGGCCTAGATGGCCGCCTTTCAAGTAGGTCCTTGCAGTAGCTTGGCAACTGGCACAGGGTCATAATTGGAAGAATTTGGCTCGGAGTGTCTGTGGGTGTTTACAGTGCACTATAGGGCAGGGCTTTTTTTTATTTATAGAGTATTGTGAGCAACAAGCAGCAGAAGGCTGAAAAGCCACTAAATCTCAATTTATTTTTAACAAATTCCATTTTTCTCCTCATCCCAGAAGGAGAACTGAGTTATTAAAAAAGCAGTAAAAAATACATCATTGCAAAGCATGCCATATCTAATTATGGGGTTGCCATCATCAGCCTGCAGCCACACATTTTAAGGGCTTTGTAAATCAACCATCCATTCAATCCGTGAACTTATATGACTCCTATTCTTCATTTGGATGTAGAGCGAAATTATTGGCAAGTGAGTGCTGATCAGAAAAAGTTCTACACTGTCTAAATTAGGAGATGGGAGATATAAATATAGAATAGTGTACTTATGTTCCCAAAGGGAGATAAAATCATTCTTCATTGTCCATTATACTTAGCTACCCAAGCATACATTCCGTAGCACTAAATATCCACTTTAGGGTCATTCACTCATCGCAATGGTGGCTCTGTGCCACACAAAGGAGCTGTATTGTGACATCTCACTGAGCCCAACCCTGAGTGCTTATTACCCACATAGTCCTGAAAAGACAGGAATCCAGTGCTTTTGGCCTGTGTTCTCATAGTGCATTAGATCTGGATGAGACTTCAGAGACCCTCTAGTCCAAGTACATCTTATAACAGGTTGAGAAGCTGAGGTCTAGAGAGGACAATGGCTTGCCCGGGGCCCCATTGTGAGTCAGGGCAGAGTTGGGCTAGCGCCGTGGTCTCTCTGCTATTCTTTGACAGTGCCCTACTGTGCCAAGTTTGGAGCCAGTCAATTAAATAGTTCCGATTTCTACTCTTGAGCATTCACAGCCTCAGACAGGCATCAAGATAGTCGAATAATGACTATATGCATAAGTAGACCAAGTTATTTGTGCACACAAACAGGCTAGTTGAGTGGAGATGGTGAAAGTGGGGAATTTGGGTATCTGTGTATCTGGATACCAAGGGAAAGGTGAAATCAGTTGTTCTCTGACCCACCTGGGAAAAGCGTTATAAATACTGTAAAGTTCGTTAATGGAAAAAGGCACATCACATTTGCTGGGTGTTGGTGGGGAGGAAAGTATGGTGCAGCACTGGGTAACAGTGAAGGTAAATACTGCAGTTTTGGAGGAACCCTGAAAGCAGACCATTGAGGAGATGTCATGGAATCCCAAAGGAAGTGAGGACTGGGGCACAGGCCAGGGCAGGTGAGCTCTGTGGAATGCTCTGTCCTATACTGCGATAGCATGCGGGCGCTGTTTCTAGTTCTCTGGCTCCAGGCAGAAGAACAATAACTGATTGTGGTGGTCTTCTTTCTGACCCTCAGAATCCTTCTTTGTCCAGCACTCTGGGCAGCCAATATCAATGGAGTGGAGCTGGCATGGGAGCTGGAACCTGTCTCTTGCTTGCTTGGGCCAATGCCTGGCACAGTGCCTTGGCTAGAGTGAACTCCCCATGTCAGTGCTCTCCTCAGGCTGGGTGCAGGCAGAGGGAGTGAGAGAAACCTTTATGAGGAAGAGTGCTGTGAAAGCTTCTGGAAAAGTCACTTCTTGGCAGTGCCGGAGGCCAGCGTTTTGGGAGGATGTGAGGAGGCCGGGTAGGGGGTGATTTGGGCTTAAATTAAGACTGTCACAGTTAGTAGAGAGAGGATAGAGCAGGAGAGGAGAGGTTACAGGAGGAAGACGCAGTGGGAGTTAGCTACGGACAGACTGCCACTGAGGGCGACGGACAGTGACAGAATGGGACATGAACTACTGCCATGGAGGCAGTTCGTGGTGGAGAGGGAGGGTCAGGGCTCCCTGATCCAGCAGCTCAGGAGCCCCGGTTACTCAGGCGGGGGCAGGGGGGTGGGGTGGGGGGAGTCTTTGGGTTCCGGAGTACATTTTTTCTGAGAAGAAATGGCTTGTCCTTCTTCCCAGTGAGTTCCTAGCTGTCCTGGACAGTGGTTAATGTGTTGCCAGGTGTTTCCAGGTGGCAAAGAATGAAATCAGTGCGTAGAATGTTTTCAGTGCCATCCTCGTAATTTTTTTTTTTTTAATCTTTTAGTACCTCTAGCCACTTACCTGCTGTTTTCAGAGTTCAGAATATATATTAGAAGTTAACAATACTTAGAAAATATCTTGGGCTTCGGTTTGAGAATTATATATTTTTTTCTTGGTTTCTGTATTTGTATTGTATTTTCAATTAAGTCTAAGAACATTTTGTTTGATAAAATAGTTTCTAGCTAAAGTTTTTTTTTTTTTTTTTACTTTTATAGTTTATAAAGGTAATAATATTCATGACGGATGGGACCTTCTGAGTGTCCCACCTCTGAATCAACTTTCATTGCGTGAAGCACCTTCTTCCCTTTCTCTCTCCTGGTTCCTGCCCCAGGCTGGTCTCCTCTTATCCCTACATGTCTCGTGTGTGTGTCTGGGCCCAGGAGACCAAGTACCCAGGTCAGGGGGTTGTGCCAGTAAAAGGTTCAGTGGTAAGAACATTGAAATCTTCACCTGAGAGGAAGTTGGGAAGTCGAACTGAAAAGACCCCCAGTCTTCCTGTCCGCTGCCCGTGGAGTTGGCTGACCTGATCACTTTGTAGTTTGTGTCCCCAGACGACAGTGTCATTAGTAATTGATGCTGTCTTTAAATCCTCCAAACTAAGAAAATGTTGGAAGTTTGTGCTACAGCCCTATCATTTTACACTTTCTCTGAATTACTTTGCCAGGCACCCAGCAAGTGTTAGGAACACGTTTGCTTCACTGAGCCACTGCTGGTCACAGCCACCATCGCTGCCACCCCCACCAAATAGTGTTCTGAGAGCACTGGGTGAAAGTCCTAAAGATTGTGTAGGTTATGGGTCCAAAGTTCATCCTCCTTCCTTCAGGCCAATCAGCCACACCCAGGTTGTCAGCACTTTATTTCTCATTATCAGAGTGAGAGAATGGTCCTGTGGGAAGGAGCTTGGAGGTCACTTCCTCTGGCCGCCCTCCTGTGCAGGAAAATCCCATTTGTACTGTTTATGACAGGCAGGCCCCTAGCCTCCTTGGGCACCCATGCACCTCCACCAGGCATCCTGCTCCCCCTTTGTGAACATGTCTGCCTGTAAGAAAACCCTTCTTTATTCTAATTCAAATCTGCCTCCTGGCGCTGTTTCCTCTTTGACCTAGTTCTGCCCTTTGTAGCAACATAGAACAAGAGTCTGTAGGTGTGGCATGATTCCACTTTGGAAGTTTGGATATAGTGCTTCAGGACCTGCTTCCCTTTTCCCCCTCCACCGCCTTTTATCTCCCCACTGCCCAGGGTTTATGTTCTCCAGCGCCTTCAACCATTCTTTAGGTCACTGCAGTCAATATTAACATTAGAGATAGGAGACATTAATTCAGTGCTTACCATGTGCCAGGCACTGGATTAAGCTCTTTATACAAATTGTCTTATTTATTCCTTACAGCCACCTTATAAGGTAGATAATGTTAATATCCTCATTTTTCCAGTGAGGAAACTGAGGAACAGAGGTCAAGTCTTGTCCAGAGTCACACGAGTAAGTAGCAGAGTGGAGATTTGGACTCAGGTGGTCTGGCTCCAGTTCCTGAGCTCTTAGCTGTGGGGCCATGGTGCTAAAAGTGAGCCCACGGTGCATTCTACTGGGTCTGGCCCAATTCTGACTTGTTTTGCAAGAAATCATTTGGTGAGAGCCTGACTCGAACTATTTCCTATGAAACCTCCTCGGAGTTTGTTCTGACAGAACAGACTGCAAGGCAGAGAGGCCTTTGCACTGTCATCAACAGATGGGATCATCCTAACTCTGCTAAGCCCTGTGGGGTGGGTTTAGATCAGGGTGACAGATAGTGGTGTTCGTTTTTATTTTCCTGAAAATCATAAATCAGGAAGGGATTTTAAAGGCACAGGCAAGGGAGGGAGGTAGTCAGGGCCAGCCTGATCTGGGCTTGGGTGTTGGCCTTGCTCCTCACCAGCTGTGTAACTAGGTGCCAGCCGTTCGTGGTCTCTTTCTTCTTCTGTAAGATGAAATAACAGTATCTTTTCATAGGGATGTTTTGAGTGTTAAATGAGCAAAAGCAAATGTGCCATGAAGTTGCAGTGACTATTACAGAGTGTCTCCCACACCCGATACCTACCTCAAGTTTTGGTGACCAAGCCCTCCTTGTTCATGGTCCCCACCTTCCTGCTTTTGCGAAATGGGCCCCTGCCCCTTGGCTGCCTGCTGCCTTGTAGAGTGTGGGGTGGGTCCACGGAGGCGTAGCCCTCCTGGGGCAGAAATAGTCCCTACAGTCACGTTGGTCATCCTGGCCAGACCCCTGGCAGCCCAGGCCTGGCTCCCCCAGGAGTCTAGGGAACAATGACCCATGACTTCATCGAGAGTCCCCTTTCCGTGCTCAGGGGCCCTTGGGCTTCTTTGGCCTAGGAACTGGCCACATGCTCTCCGAGCCAGAAGGGCTGAGAAGCTGGGGTTAAGCATCTTTCTCCTTGTCAGTTGCTTTTCAGAGAGCATGCATCATCATCCCAGTTGCCACTGACTAGAGATTTAAGCTGCACAATGAGGGGCCTGGTCCCTGAAGTATGAGCTCAGATGCCTGGAGAGAGAGCAGCTTAAAGCAGTAGAAAAAGGACGGTGTAAAACCCAGTTCTGTCATCAACAAAAATGGGGCCCTGAGCAGTATCCTAATCTCCCTGCAATGTAGTGTCTCTGTCTGAAAATTGGGGATAATAGTAGAACGAACACCTAAGGCCGATAGGAGGATTAGATGAAATTCTGCATGGGCATAACAAAAGGCACCTGGCAGTGTCTAGCAATTAATGAATATAAATATTAGAATAGTAATTTCCTTTCTCTCCCACTATTACTACTTTTCTAATCCTGACTGCTGTTGATTTTCTATATGGCTTTGGGTAAATATCTTAACCTCTCTTTGCCCCTTCTCTCTTCATAGAAGAGTTGAGCCACACTACCGGTTCTAAATGGGTGCATAGAGTTGGGAATGTGTAGGGCGAATTGGCTGTCACAGTGATGGGGGACAGGGCTTCACTGGGGGTAGCAGGGATGCTAGATGTGACATGTGGAGAAAAAGGATCATCCAACATCCTACACAACTTCCTAAAGTTTAGTGGGCATTCGTGTAGGTGAAACCCTGTTTATAATTGTCTGAGTTTGGAATGTGACTCCATTTTACACATAAATAATTTTTGTGTATTTTTAGTATGCAGTAAGTATACTTAACATTGTCAATAGGTTCTTGGTAACTACGGCCTTAAGCAAAACGATGTGTAATGAAACCAGTTTTACTATAGGCTAAATGATATAAACAAGTACAAAATGTCAGTTATAAAAAGTCACAGGATATAGAGTACAGCAAAGGGAATAAAGTCAGTAGTATTGTAATAACTATATGGTTTCAGATGGGTACTATCAATGTGATCACTTCATAAGTTATATAAATGTTTAGTCACTGTGTTGTACACCCGAAACTAATATAATGTTGTATGTCAACTGTAATTGAAAAAATTTTAAAATATATTTTGAAGAGTTAAGTTCCCATGGCAAAAACATCACCGAACTTCTAAATAAAGACCCAAAACACTTTTAATGTAAAACATGGAAATAAATGTAAGCTATACATACATTTAAGAGAGACTAATAAAAACAAGTGAGAGAATTCTCTTCCATCCTGCTTATTAAACTTCAGGGTCACAGGTGGCTGGAGCCCATCCCAGCAGCTCAGGGAGCAAGGCGGGCACCCATCCTGGACAGTTGCCCTCCCATCACAGGGCACAGTACCACCGTACTCACTTGGACTGGGACAGTTTAGACACACCATTTCCCCTGATGTGCACATCTTTGAGATGTAGGAGGAAACTGAAGTACCTAAAGAAAAGCTATGCAGACATAGGGAGAATATGCAAAGTCCACACAGACGGTGGTCCCAGCTGGGGATCGATTTTTTTCCTCGTCAGCACGTTTTAACAGAACGACATTGAATGAAACAACATTATTCGAGTATGTGCTGTATATGGAATTTTCCAGGAACACAACCACCAACTATATGAGGTTTACCTTTTGTTATAAATAGGTGTAAGCATGTCATTGTATCTTCCACCATGTCTTCTAGTGCTGCTGCACCCAACTTTTGAATACTGACATATATATTATCTGATGTTAAGTAACTTTATTTCCTTCTAAGTATTACAGTTAGCATATTATATTAATTGTTTATGAAATAATAAGTGTTGGTAGGTTATATTATTTACAAATTTCATTTCAAGAGTGAAAGGAATGTTAAAATCTTTGTATGGAATCTTTGAAAGTATGAGAGGGAGTGTGTGTGTGTGTGTGTGTGTGTGTGTGTGTGTGTGTTAGCTTATAAATTAGCTGGAGAAAACTGTATAGATGTGAAATAAAAAGAGTTTTATTTTCTTAAATGTGTAATGGAAGGCAGAATTTTTAACCGCATCCATTGTCAGAGAAATAAGGTGTTTTGTTTCCCCTATTCCTTTTAGAAAATACATAATCTTAATCTTAAATTGTCTGAAACATAGTTTTTATTACCTGTTTTCATCTTTGCTGTCTCTGGTTTTTTTCACCCCTTCCACCTGTGTGTGTGTGTGTGTGTGTGTGTGTGTGTGTGTGTGTATACATATATATATATATATATATATATATATATATATTTTTAACGTTCATGTGTAGATTTTTACAGAAAGGAAAACCATCGTGTTCCCCACTCTTTGCCAAGTTTGTTTTGGTTGTTTTGTGGCCTCTGTTCACACAAACGAATTGTGTGATTTCATGAATCCCCTATTCATATTCTTCCACTTATTTTCCACTGAGGTATTTGTTTTTTTATTGAGTTACGCGAGGTTTTATTTTTGTTTTGTTTCATTTTATTCTGAAAAGATAATACTTTTTCACCTGTCCCAGAGCTCTGGAGTCAAGCTGACCTGGGTTTGAATCCTGACTCTCCCACTCCCGAGCTGAGGAATTTCAGGCAGTTTACTTGACCTGAGAATTAGTTTCTCCTTCTGTGAGAACTAAATGAAACGACACTAACTGGCACAAAATAGAAGCCCAATGTGTGGTTTCCGCGGCTACCATTTTTGCGTTATTTTTGTTGACTCCTGCGCTAAATATCTTCTTAGAAAAAATATCATGAGCTATGACATCCATGGTTTCTCAGATCCTCAGACATGTAACATTTGCTGTAACCAAAGCTCAGGAAAATGAAACTGAAATCACTGAAATATTTTTTTTTTATTCCTCATGTAGGAAAGAGACAGATAAAAGAAAACAAAAACAAGCTGATTCCATTTCAGTTAAAGGAGGAACTTGCAGTGTTATTCCTTGGGTCAGGGCACACTCCCATGCACATCTTAGGTCTGGGGCCTGGCTGGAAGGCCTGGAGACTCATCACTACATTAAATCGTTTTCCTCAAACTCTGCTTACTAGGGCAGGCAAGTGAGCAAGTGCATTTCAGGAAGGTTTCCAGTCGTTCAGAGCTGAAACAGAGAGGATCATTTGGTTAACTGTGAGTTAACCAGTTTAAGCACACCTGCCATTCCCCTGGAGCTTCTGGTTGATTCACGTCACTGGTTTTGGCATCCTTGCAGTGTAGGCTGTAAGCACAAGCCTGCCCTGCCCTCTTTCTCCTACTTGGGACAGAGCTTTTGCTTTTCTTTGCTGAGTCACTGAGGCAACAAAGCCTGTGTGGAGTCTGGGCTGTGGTGTCGGGCACCTCTGGGTTCATTCCCTATTCCCCACATCTCGGCTGTGTTATCTTGGACAAGTTGCTGCATGCCTCTGAACTTCAGTGCCACCTACACAATGTTGCTAATAATTCTTTCCTGAAAGGTCATTGTGAGGACCAAATGAACTGTGTGAGGGCCAGTACTACCCTTGGCACATTTGATGCTCAGTAAATGCAAGGTAGTCACCGCTCCAGAAAGGTATGTGACAGGTAGACCACAGCCACAGTACGGTCTGTGATGCAGCTTAGACATCTCACAGGCACCTCTCACTTAACATGTCCCAGACCAGTGGCTCCTGCTGTTGGGTGGAGTCTTCCAGCTGTCGCATAGGACAAACTGCTTGGCGAGTGGACTCAGGTTGGATTTTTCTCGCCCAGTCCTCCCCTTGCCAGGGAACTTTGTGCAGTTCACAGACCAGCTGTCACCACTCACATCGGAAAAGAAACAAACAAACAAAAAACAGGAAATCCCGTTGGCTGTTCCTTCAGAGTACACCAAGAATCAGCTTCTCATCACTCCACTGTGGCCACTCAGCCCAGACTCCTCTTATACCTCATAGCCCCTCCGTCCCCCCAATCAGCACAGCCTGCCCGAAAACGTATCTAGGATTCAGCTGCTTCTTATCACCTTGACTCCTAAAACCAGGACTGAGCCATACCATCTTTTCCCCAGACTATTCTAGTCTTTTCCTTACTGGCCTCCCTGGGCTACCTTTATCACCACCCCCCCCCACACACACACACACACACATGCCCACACACAGAGCCCCACTACCATCACACACACAGGTCCCCCCAACACATGCACGTGGTCCCTCTGTACACAGTCCCCCCTCCAATCCCCCTCCCTATGGTCTCTTCCTAACAGTGTAGTCAGACTTAAAACCCAAACAGGATCCGTCACTGGCTCTCTGACACTCCTCCAGCATAGTTTTCTCGGTCTGGAACGCTCCTTCCTCAACCCCTCACCCACTCAAGTCTAGACTACCTCATCTCCAGTGTGCCTCCTGCCCTGTCTCTGACTTTTCTCCTTAGCACTTACCACCTCCCAGCATAATTTTCTTATTCATCTCCTGTGCTTGCCCTCCTCAGCAGAATGTGTACCAGATGAGAACAAGGATCTCTGTCTCCTGGCCCCTGGCCCCACACTGCTGTGCAAAACAGTGCCTGGCACTTGGATGCCCTCAGTAAATATTTGCTGAAAGATTAATGAATGATTGTGGGCCAGCACACTAACAGTGTCTGCATTATTACAAAATGGTTCTGAATTGAAATTTGCCTGCCACATTGCAATTTGTGGTGGAGATTTACTCAAATGACTAATTCTTTCACTGTAGAAATTACCTGGCATGTATGAGTGCTCAGTAAATTGTGTTGGATGGATTGTTTAGGACGTTGTGGCCGCGATAGCCATCTGAGGCCTCCTTACCCATCAGCCCAAACCTGCGTTAGATGGGACATGAGGGGGATGCCTACCTCCCCGCAACCCCAGTACCTCTTAGCCAGTTGCTGTTTCGCCCCAGAGGCCTGCAGCTCTGGGCAGCAGCTGTAAGCCCTCCGTCTCCCGCTGTGCCTGTGGGCTCTGTCTTCATAGGGGAATCACATCACGGTCCTTTGCTTTCACCATCTCATCTCCCCGGGCAACTCCCAAGTTCTGTTACCACCCATGGGCTGAACGTTCTCCTTATTCTGTTCCCAGCTTTCCATGGGAGCAGCTCTTTCTCTGTATTTTAGTTTCATTGGCCATAAAATGAAGAGATTGGACTTTTAAAATACCGCTTACCTTTCGAATTCTTACAAGTCTTCAGTGCTTCTTGCTGCAAAATGCCTTCCTCACAGTTCAGAGAAGAGCTATGCATTTCCTCTCTGAGTCTCAGCCCACCTTGGGTCCGCTCCCTGCTGCCTGCCTCAGCCGCCTCCACGTGCGGCTAAACCAGAAACTCAACGAGTTTTTGTCCGCCCCATCTTCAACTCGGCTCTCCCTCACCTGGCATCTTTCCCTTTACCACCAAATAACGGCAGTGCACCCTTTTGTTTCCTTTAGAACAAGATGCAGATGTTTTCCAGAACTTTCTTCAACTTCAGGCAGTAAGTTTTTTGGTGTAAAGAGTATTCTTCTCCTGCGTCTTTAGGACCAGGTTCTCTTCTCTTATTCTGTAGCATTAATACAGGAAGGAAAAGAAAACAGGAGCCAGGTTTTTAGGTCTTTGGTTAATGAGCCTGAGTCATTGTCCTTGTTATCAGGAGGGAGGTGTGCTATCATTGAGTGCAGGAGTGTGTCCGAGTCAGGGGAGCTTTGTCCGTTGGGAGGCCGCCCCCCAGAGCTGACGTGGCAGGACAGCTGGGATGTGACAGATACAGCACACACTCACCCCCCACCTGACACTGAGCATTTCCTTTGTGCCAGGCCCTGTGCTGGCAACCGGGGTGCAGAGGAAGACCAGGTCCAGACCCCGCTTGGGGAGAGGTAGCACCTGTGAGCTCCCTTGGCAGCCTCAGAGTCCACTGTTGTCCTCCCGATAATGCAGAAACCCTGGGTCCAGGCTGGAGGGAAGCCCTTGCCAGGGAGTGGGCTTGAATGCATGTGAGTGCTGAGAGGCAGAGGGCAGTATGAGGCAGAGGTTATACAGAAGAAGGAGCCAGAGGCCACTGATGGAAAAAAGTGGAACAGGGACCTGAGACCTCAGGCTGCTGTCAGAGGAGCCAAGAGGCTGATGAAGCCATACCAAGCACCTCTGGCAAGGAAGTCGGTGGGGTGGAAGGGGAAGCACGGTCACAGGAAGGGGATCCTTAGTCCTGAATGATTTTGCAGAGCACCCTTAGTGTGCCCCACTGAACCTTTGTCTATTAGATGTTAGACGAGAAGAGGCACATGTGGGGAAATGGAGACTTCGCTGCTCCTGCACCTTCACCCTCCAGGGTTATATATAAGGTTCCAAGAAGCCCTGCGGAAGAGAAGCCTCTCTCTTTAACCCAGAATTCCACGTACTCCTTTGTCCATTGACGTTTTTCCCCAAATAACATCATTAAAATCCCATGGAACCAGTGTTCCATGACAGACCTTTGAGGAGTGCTAGCTTCGAGAATTTTGAAATCCCTGCTTACTCTGGAATGTGCCCACTTCTTATTTTGTACACAGGCCATGCCATATAGTGGAGAGACTGGACTTTAGAGAGGCCCGACCTGGTTTAAATCTGCCTTCATGTAATATCACTAGCCTTGGTCAAGTTACTTAACCTCTCTGAAACTTCATTTTTTCATCTGTAAAATGAGAGAGAGATTTAGCCATCCTAGAGGGCTGTTGTCATGGCTAAATGAGAAAATAGTTAACACTTATAGAGGGCTTATTATATGACAGACACTGTTCTAAGCATTTTAATCTCCACCACAGCTCTGAGGTAGGTAATGTTATCATTTGTATCACACAGGTCAGGCAGGAGGCAATGATACACAAAGTTAAGTATCATGCATGTGTTGGAACTGAGATTTGCGCGCCAGGCACTAAAGCATGGTGGAGTGAGGATATGAAATCTGACTGTCATGGCCCAGTGGAGAGCATGCCCTTAACCACCGTGTCATAAAGGACCTGGTGCGTTAAAAGCACTGAGTAATGTTAGTTCCCTTCTCAGGTGGTACATGGATGTTTAAAGGCGGATCAGTTCTTCCTAAGATTCCAAGTCATCCTGCAGTCTCTTTTATCAGACCTATTAAAAGAGTAATCTGGATCTTCTTGTCTACTCCACTGCTCCATTTCTGAACCTTCTGTTTGCTCCGACTCTGTGCCCTCATCTACCTCAATTTGGGCAGCTGCTCAACTGTCAGCTGGAATTGGGACGCTTGCCACACCGGTCACATCAATGGTCCGTACATCCCCATCTAGGACCAAGAGTCCTCCCAGAAAGCCCAGTGGGACCTTAGCTTGTTCCTCTGGTCGTTCTCCTTACTATACTTCAGGGATCGATTTGGCAAAGGTTAAGAAGGCATCCCTTTTATCATCCATTTAACATTTACTGAGCACCTTTACTGGGCTAGACGCATGCTGTTTTCTAACTCTTAATTAGATCCACGAACCCCTCTAACAGCCCTCAGTAGCCTTTTACGACTAGAATTCTATAGACTCTCTTCCATCAATGGTTTTGGGGGTCTTTTCCACAAAGAGCTGCCTTGATTTGATTCACAAATCCTGCCCCTGTGAGACCCTCTCAACTGTCCCTCCAAGCCCTGTATTGCCAAAGGCAATCTTTTTGATTTATGTTTGATTTCGGGATTTCCAAGCATCTAGAGCTACCAGTAGGACTGGGTGCACAAGTGCCACAAACATTTCTCCCCAAGCCCCGACGACCGCCAGAAAAAACCTCTCCTCTGCTCAGAACATACTCCTCACCATCCAGCCCACCAGGCAATCATCTGCAACACCTAATTCAAGTCTCACCTCCTCCCTGGTCCCTTCTCCTTCCATTACACCTCCCCCCACCCATGCATGCGCGCGCGCACACACACACACACACACACACACACACACACACCAGCCAATAAGTGAAGTATTTTCTCCTTAGTTCTGGTCCTGTAACTCACTTGTGCCCCACTCCTTCCTCAAAACACTTGACTGCCACCTGCTGGAAATTTATCATAATTGCTCCACAAATCTCTGCCACCTACAAGGGCGAAGGCACATCCTGCAATGTGGCGTGCTGCTGGCACTGTGAGCATAGCTCCCTGTTGCAGGGGTCATGCCACCACGTCTTCATCAATTAGACTGAGGGAGTCTTGAACAGGACTGCCGATTCCTCCCTGTGTCTCCAGTGCCCTGGCTTCCCCAAGGGGCTAGAGAAATGCATGTTGGATGATCCTGGTACAGACACCTGTTACTTTAGGCTCAAGACACCTGATCTCACTGGGTGAATGTTCTCTAGATCCATCTGTTGCAAAGAAAGACAACCACACTCCCCATGGACTGTCAGTAACCATCAGGATCAAGGGAGACTTGAAGAGGGGACAGGACCCTTTCAGCCTCTCACCTCTGCTCAAAGGTCACCACCATCTAAACAGACCAGAGCAATTCCACATTCATTTGCTCAGTAAACCTTGAGTCGGGCACCAGCAAGTGCCGTGTAGTGGGAAATGTGTGGAACGGGGCCAGGTGCCAGCTGCTGCAGCTCTCTGGGTGGGGGAGGGAAAGTACTTCCGGAACACTGCTGTGCCTCGGGCCAGCTCCTTGCAGGCTTTGGGGATGTGGAGGTGGCCACACAGGACTCCTTCCTGGGGAGTTTGGGGTTTCGTGGGGAAGTAGATTGATAAGCATACAGCCGCTAGCAAAGGTAGTCAGGGATGTTGATTCCCTATGGTCCATATTTTCCTAAGCTGTGCCCTTTTATGAAGTCACATCATCAAAAGCCATTATCCTAGTGACATCTTGGAGTTTTACAAAGTAACCCTAACAGAACTCCATTCAGCTGTCACACCTGGGAATGTGGGCAAAAGAATGGGACAGGCTTTCACTGGTGTCCCGTTTTTAAGAAGGGAAAGCCCTCTGTTCCCTCACAAAGTCGTTTCCCCAAAGCCATTCAGTGCAGCATTGCTCAGGACCCGTGTAAGGAACCTCCCCGACAGATACCCCTCCTCACTCAGTCTGTCCAGATAAACTAGCTGATATGTTTCCCGGCCTGTGTGAGGGTCTAGCTTTGCCCTCTCAGCCCTGGCTACCAGGAAGCCCAGAGACAACGTGATGGCTTGGTTTCTGTAGCTTTCCTGAGCCAGGATTGCTGCATCATATAATTTCCCCTCATTCCTTCTCCCGGAGTGCTCTTCGGGGTCTGTGTGTTACTTTGTGGGAGTGGTTCGGGAGGCAGGGCCAGCAGCTGTGTGGTGGTTAGAACCATTAGCGAGCCAGACACATCTGGGTTCTGTCCCCGTTGCTAGCTGTGTCATGTTAACGTAACTTCGCCTCGTCAATCCTTAGTTCCTTACCTGGAAAATTGGGAAAATGATCACAATTGATGGACAAGTCATCGTAAAGATTAAACTGGTCCAGTGTAAATGCCGCTGTTCCCTTTCCCTCCTCCCAGGCCAGGCTTGGTCTGTGCCTCCAGGATCCCAGTCTGTCTTTCTTTCCTCCTGCTTGTGTCAGGCAGCTAAGGAGTGATACCGCAGTAAGAACTAGGTGACCAGCTGTCCTGGTTTGTCTGGGACGGAAGGGTTTCCCAGGATGCAGGGCTTTCAGTGCTCAAATGGGAAGGTCCCGGGCAAACAGAAGACTTGGTCACCCTGGTAACAACCAGCCCCAGCATCTCAGTGGCTTACAGTAGCAAGGGTTTATTTCTTCCTCTTGCTGGTCTCCATCCAGGACCTGGGCTAAAGGAGGAGCCTCTGTTTAGGAAATTGCCGGTCTTGGCACAAAGAAACACATGTTCCAAAGTTGCAGCTGTCCCATCCACTCACATTCATCAGTCGAGGCAAGTCACAGGGCCAGGCCTGACACCGAGGTGATCTGCAGACTCTCCTCCCAGGGAGGAGCAGCTAATAGTTTGAACCTTAATACAATTACATGCTCCCTTTCTTTTCTGGGCTGCTGGAGCAGGGAGAAGGGAAAGCCGAGAGAGGCTCCTGATCTGTGATTCGTTGTCTTGGATATGGTCATATTCCTGTAGACCAGGGGTCCCCAACCCCTGGGCCATGGACCAGTACGAGTCCGTGGCCTGTTAGGAGCTAGGCCACAGAGCAGGGGGTGAGTGGTGGGCCAGCGAACAAAGCTTCATCTGTATTAGTAGCCGCTCTCCAGTGCTAGCATCACCACCTCAGCTCCACCTCAGATCATCAGGCATTAGATTCTCATAGGAGCACCGATCCTGGGCACCAGAAAGGTTGGGGACTGCTGCTGTGGATGGTGTGTGTGGGGTTCCTAAGGGGCAACTCGGCCTCACCTTGTTTTGCTCAGAGGAGCAGCCATGTGTCCTTTTGGCACCTAATAGTGGATGATACTCTCCCTCATCCCTCTCAGCTGCTGAGGCATCTCTGCAGGGCAGCCTGGGCTGTGACTCCTCTTCTAGCCCCCTTGTTCCTTTGTGTGGGGCCCCTAAAATTCCTTTCCTTGTGTTCCAAGGAGCGGGAGAGGACTGAGATGGGACAGAGGGTACCCCCAAGTTCTTCCCAGGCGTATTGCACAAGTCCCTTTGTGCCATTCTCTGGCCATCCAGTGAGCCTCCCTCCCACCTTTGGAAATCTCTAGCTCTGAAGTAGGCACACATGTGGTCCCTGACCCCACAATGACAGGCCAGGCTCCCCCAAGAATGCCCTTGCTGTGTGCCACTTGGATGGCTGCACAAGGGCTGACCCTGAGCCCCATGTCCCTTCAGCAAGGGCCCCTCTCACAGGTATCTTCGGTCTCTTGTAGCCTCCTCCCTTAGGCTGAAACCTCTTTTGGAAGTAATTAGCACAGTAAGAGGTTTGGGGTTTTTTCCTCCTTTTCGTTGTTCTATTGTCTCACATCTGAGAACACCTTCTTGGAGAGAAAACAGTTTTTCAGAAATGATTGTTAAGTGTCACAGCTGATTAAGTTTCCTTACGTTGTCCAAGCATATGGTTTTTTTTTTTTTTTAAAAAAGCCTTCTGATTTTTGTTTTGTAAAATATAGTACCAAAATCCATGTTAGCATTTATTATTTCTATAAAGTTTATTTGGAAAAAATGATCAAACTTAGACATTTTATATGAAGTTTGGTACTTAGGACCTTCATCTAAGTTTCAGGAAAGTTGGGGAAAGAGGTGCTGGCACCTGGGAGACACCTAACTATGAGATGGGGTGGGGCGGGCGGAGAGCAGAGGGAGGCTGCAGGGTGTGAAGGGAAGGCCAGGAGCATTCCGGGAGGTGGGGGCAGAGGGTGGGCAGCCAGAGCACTTCTCCTGGAGGCTGACACCTGAAGGCACTTGAAAGGAAAGGAGGAGTGCACCAGGTGATGGAGTGGCTACAACGAACCACACCTACTAAAAGCAGGTGGGCACAGCTGAGGCCGAACGTCCTTGGGAACTTCAGTTGCTCAGTGGCCTGAAGCTTTTGGCAACAGATGAGGGAGGTTAGGCTCCAAAGCAAGCAAGCCATTGCAGTGGTCTGGTGTTTCCTGCTAGGCAGTGTGGGCTTTTATCTAGGTTTGGGCAGAGCAGTGAGGCCACTGAAGTGTTTTTAAGCAGGGAGGGTGTCTGCCTCTGACCACAGGGAGGAGAGAGGGAGGCTGGAAAGGAAGGCAGTCTGGATAGAGGCAATGGCCAGCAGGCAGAGGGAGGTGACTAAACCCATCCATCATCAGAAGGCTATGCGGAGGCTTTGGGGTGTGAGAAGGAGAGGGGAGGCTGCCCAGTGTGGATCCTCGATTGCCGATTTCGGGGCTTGGAGGATAGTGTGGGACCTGGACTGGGAATCAGATTTAGATGGAATCGAACACGGTAAGCCTGCCTCTGGTGGCACTTCCTGGGGACCTGCATCCATTTGTCGCTGCTGTGTCAACTGAGGCTTAGGGACAAGAAGTCTGGAGGTCCTGGTCAGGTTGTTTGCACAGGCCCAGAGACGGGTTACCAGAGTCAGACGGCAAAGGGAAGTAAATTAGGCAGACAAAATAGTTTCTATTTCTGGATATTCATTTGAAGACCTGTATAACCAAGACAAAGATAGGAAGTCCAAAGACAGCAAGAATTAGCCAGCAGAATGTGAAACACCAGAATTCTTGCTTCAGAGAGGTCAGTAAAATCTCCTTTAAAATCTAAGTCTTGCCACCTTAAGGCAGGGCAGGGAAGGAGTAGGATGGAGGATGCGCCCCTTGTCTTCCTTTAGAGCCACTTCCTCCCGGATTGGGGAGCACAGGGGCAGAGAGGAGAACCCTCTGTCCTGCCAGTAGGAGATGGGCGGCCCAGCGCCCACATTAACATGAGCACATGCCTTTTCAGAATTGATTTCTCCTTTAGTTTTGCATGTGCCCAGATGTACTTGAGGTTCGTGGACACTTTCTTAAAACTTCTGGGAGCGAGCTAAGGTGTTTAAGGTATTGGCCCTCCTGGCATTTTGTTTCGGCTTAATGTTGCCAAAGACTTATTTTCCATTGTTCCTCATTGTCTGGATTTAGACAACTAACTGTTCTTGAGAAAAAGAGTTGAGTGACATCATTAGGGGTGAGTGTAGCTTCTAGAGGCCCACCACTCTCCAGTCGTGTGACCTTAGGTAGTTCCTTCATATCTATCTCTCTCTCTCTCTCTCTCTCTCTCTCTCTCTCTCTCTCTCTCTCTCTCTCCCCGCCCCCCCCCACCCCCTCTATGTTCTTATTGGTAAAATGAAGAAAACAGTATTTACCTCATATTATTTTCAAGTTTAAATAAGTTAATCTACATAATGCAGTAAGAACAGTGCCTGATGCAAAGTGCATACCCAGTGAGCGTTCACTATTATTGCTTGGCCCAGTAGGAGAAATGAAAAATATAATTCTCTTCCTTCTCTTAAGGCCATGTCCAAGAATCCATGTTTAGTAATTTAAAAGGCATTGTTTTTCACAGAAAATAAATCCTGCCAGATTCCTCCATATGTTTGCAGTTTAGTTTAACAGGCAGCTGAAGGATAGGATTGTGAGCTGTCCAGCTACTCCCTGTAATTAGGAGTCATGAGCCAGCTACTCCATCTCCCTTGGCTACTATGAAGTTTTTCAATCTATTTGCCCCAAAGTGACCTTTCGGGTTTTTTCTTTTCTGTGGGCCCACTCTAGGCTTCTGGAAGAAGTTGACTGCCTAAAAGGAAACTATAAAACATGAAAACTGCTTTGAGGTGACCAACAAGTCTAGTGGCTCCTTGCTCCTCCCAAGGTGGATCTGAGGTTTAAGAACTGTCACTTCAGGTAATAAGTCATCCTATTCCCTATCTGCCCCTCCCCCAGCTTCAGGGCTAGTTCTTCCTTCAGAATGTATGGTTGTTTCAAGGCCCTGAAACTTGGAATATTTCACCTCATGCAGTTTGTCCATCTATTCAGAAAGAGGGGGTGGGGACTACAGGTGGCCCCTCATGTCTCACATGCAACTCAAAGGGTCACCAAGACCCTGAGGATTGGGCTCTGTACTCATTCCGGGCCTAATTAATGTCAGCAATAAGATGACAATGATGGCAGCCACCCAACAGGGCCTTTAACATGATTAAATGCTTATAAAACGCTCCTCGAAGAATAAATCACAACAGCCAGGAAATTTCTGAAAATGAAGAGTAAAAAGAGGGAAAGCATTTGTTCTACCATATATTAAAACGTATTGTAAAGCCACATAATAAACAGTGTGGTACTAAAATGAAAATAACTAGATCAAAGGAACAGAATAGAAAGTCTAGAATTAGACAATGAATCAATAAAGGTGGCATTTTAAATGCTTGGTAATAGGCTATATGGTCTAGCAGGGGTCCCCAACCCCAAGACCATGGACTAGTACTGGTCCTTGGCCTGTTAGGAACCGGGCTGCACAGCAAAAGGTGAGTGGCAGGTGAGTGAGCAAAGCTTCACCTGTATTTTCAGCCGCTCCTCAGCACTAGCATCACCACCTCAACTCGACCTCAGATCATCGGGCATTAGATTCTTATAGGAACACTAGTCCCTGGTGCCAAAAAGGTTGAGGACCGCTGGTCTAGTAAATGTTGTTGAGACAGTTGTCTGTCCATTAGAGGGAAAAATAAATTTCCAACAATAGTATACCAAAAGTAATTTCTAAATGGTTTAAGTTGTTAAATAAAAAAAGTAAAGTTATAAAAATACTGAGGAGGGAAAAAAATGGCTCAGATGATAGAGGCTCTGTTTATCCATCTGGCAACCAAATAAAAGTTGTGACAGAAACAAGGAGCAAGCAGCAAGGAAAAATCACCTGGGATCTAGATGAATAAGCCATATAACTAGGGAGACATCCAAGAAAGCACTCTGCAACGGCAGAAGGTAGGACAGGGCGAGGATGCGGGGCTGCCCTATCCCGAGCGGGGCAGACTCCTCTTAAAGGGGCCGCATCTGTGAACGGACTTCCGTGGTGATGGACCTGCTCGCTCTGAGCACCAGTGCCTATTGGGCTGCGCGCAGGGAGCACCAAGGACTTACAGGGAGACATTGTGGGAGTGAGGGCCTAGGCGAGACTCACGAGGTATAGAAGTGCCATCAGTATCGATTATCCCTTGTTGAGCCCTCTCCTCATCCCAGTGCATGCACACAGTGCCACCACAGTCCTGATGTCATCAAACTGGATAACAGAGGTCGCTCAGCCCAGAGGGATTACCTGAAACCTCACCTTCCCTAACTTGCGGCCCCACCAAGCCACATCCAGGTATATCCTCAGTGAGTCAGGTGCTCTTTGCTGAGCAGCGCCTAGACTCACACTGGAGGCAGCTGGTGTCAGTTTCTGGTGTGGCCTTTCGAGGCAACTGTAAGAACAGCCTCTGTAGATTACTTGCTGAATCTTAACAGGTGGCCCCGGAGGGGCACAGGCTAGGGCTAAACTTGGCCTGCAGCTGAACCCCTCTCAGGACTGTGCCACTGGACACCTACTTCACAAATCCACACTGATAGGACCAGGAGACTTAGGAGCCTTGCTTAGTACATAGAAACAGACATGAAAAGGCAGCCCAAATGGGAAGACAAAGAAGCAGAAACCATATGAGAGAACAGAAGAGATCCAGGTATAATGGAGTCAAGTAATCTAACAGATACAGACTTCAAAACACTGGTTATAAAGATACTCAATGAACTTTTGGGAAGTGTAGATAAATTCAGTGAGAACTTCAACAAAGAGATTAAAAAAAACATAAAAATGGAAATGGAAATTATAAATGGGAATCAGTCTGACATGAAGAACACATTATTTGAGATGAGAACTATTATATTAAATGGAATAAACAAAGTGAATAAAGACGAGGATCAAATGCCTTATCTAGAAGATGGGAAAGCCAAGGACACTCAATCTGAATGGCAAGAGATAAGATGCCAAGATTATAAAGATAATTTAAGGAGCATGTGAGACACTATTAAGGGTCCAAATATCCATCTGATCGGCGTATCTGAAGAAAATCAAGATGCTGAACAACTGTTTGAAGATTTAATGATGGAAAACTTCCCTAACCTGGTGAAGGAAATGGACATAAAACCCCAGGAAGCTCAGAGAATTACAAAAACCAGGGATTCGAAGAGGCCCACACCAAGACATATTGTAATTAAAAGGCCAAAGGTTAAAGTCAAAATATTAAAAGCAGCAAGAGAAAAATAGTTACCTATAAGGGAGCACCCATAAGACTGGCAGCTGATTTCCCAAAAGAAACTATGCAGGACAGAAGGGCTTGGCACAAAATATTCGACATGATGAAGACCCAGGATCTACGACCAAGAATACTTTATCCAACAAAGCTATCATTTAGAGTTGAAGGACAGATAAAGAGCTTCCCAGACAAAAATAAGCTAAAAGAATTTATTACCACCAAGTCAGTATTATAGGAAATGTTGGAGGGACTTCTTTAAGAAGAAAAACATGTATCAAAAACGGGAATAAAGAGTGATAACAACTACATTCCTATCAATAAGTACCTTAAATGGAAAAGAACTAAGTGCTCCAACCAAAAGATAGAGTGGCTGAAAGGATAAGAAAACAAGACCCCTATATATGCTGCCTACAAGAGACTCACTTCAGATTGAAAGACACACACAGACTAAAAGGAAGGGGATGGAAAAGGTATTGCTTTGATGGACCTAGAAGGTGTTTAAATCAGGCAGAGAAATAAAAACACTATATGATTTCACTTATGTGCGAAATCTAAGGAATAAAAAGAACAAACTAATCAAAAACAGACTCACAAATATAGTGGACAATTTGGTGATAGACTGAGGGGAGGGGGACTTGGGAGGTTGGAAGAATGGGGTGAAGGGTTAAAGATGTTCAAATTAGTAGCTAATGGATGGTCATGTGGATGGAGAGCATGGCATAGTAAATGCAATTAGCATTAATATGTTGGCTAGGTGGAGAGTCAGGGAAGGGAGGGAGAAATTTATGAACTATATTGCTGTCTAACCAATGTACTGTATACCTGACACTAAAACAAATAAATATTAGTAAAGAGAAGAATATTATTATTTTGGAGTGAGAAACGCTTTTTAAAACGTCACGTTTAGTGTCACATACAAACACATAGCAAAGTTAAAAGCAAAGCAGGGTGTATTTACAACACATATGATGGATGAAGAATATATTTCTAATGTATAAATGCTAATAATCAACACATGTTGGGCACTTACCATGTGCTAGGGAGTGTGCTGTGCACTAAGGGTACAAGCAGTAAACCAAACAAAAAGTCTGCTCCACTGATGCTTATAGTCTAATGGAGAGAACAGCTGGTAGTAAAGAAAGTAGATTACTATGGGCCAAATTTTGATAAGGACTATGGAAAAAAACCAAGGATGGTGGGGTAGGTTAGGGAGGGTTGGCAGGGAGTTGTATTACACGGATAATCAAGGAAGCTTCATTAAGTGACATTTGAGCAGAAACATAAAGGGAAAAGGGGAGAAGTAATTGAATTTTGGATTTTTTTTTTTAATGTTGTTCTGCTGGAATTTGTGATAGATTGGATAAAGGTTGTGAAAGGAGTCAGGATTGACTTCTAGGTTTGGGACCTGAGCAACCAGAAAGATTGAAATAGTGTTTACTGACATGGGCATGACTAAGAGGCTTGGCTTGGGGAAAATCAGGGGTTTGTTTATGAATGTTTTAGTTTGAGATCTCTGTTGTATATTCAACAGGAGAGGTCACGGAGGTGGTTTGTTATACTAGCTTGGAATTCAGGGAGAGGTCTGGGCTGGATATATAAATTTGGGAGTTGGTGTAGGATAGATAGTATTTGAAGAATGGAACTAGACAGATCTCCTAGGGAATGAGTATAGACAGCGAGAACAGCCATAAGACCCTCATTTAGAAGTGAGGGAGATGAGGAACCAGCTAAAGAAACCAAAAAAGAGTGACCGGCCACTGAAGTAGAAGGAGAGAGACTGTGGTATCTCTGAAGCCAAGAGACAACGAGGCAGGAGAGATCAGTTTTCTCAGATGTTGCTGACTGGTCAAGTAGGGAGCAAATGGAAAACTGGTGATTGAATCTGGCAATGGGGAGGTCAGTGGTAACAAAAGAGACTGTCTTGTTAGAATGAAGGGGACAAAAACCTGATTCGAGTTAGTTTAGAGAGAGTAAGAGGAAAGGAACTAGAAACGAAGCAGTAACTGGAGAGGAATAGAGTTCAAAAAAGTTTTTTTCCCCTCAAAATGAAAAATTTTGCAGTGTGTTTTTATCCTAATGAGAGTCATCCAGTAGATGGAGAAAGTGGACGACGTGGGATTAGGGGCAGGGAGAGACTTCTGGATTGATGGTCTGGAGTTCGGAGAGAGGACAAAGTCAGCACACGTGGGGTACGGGAGTCCTAACCAGCAGCGTCTAGGTAGACTGGTAGCTGTGATCGCTGTCCTCTTAGTGAAGTAGAAAACAAAGTTGGCTGAGAGTGAGGACCGGGGAGATGTCAGAGGTTTGAGGAGAAAAGATGAAGTATGACATTCTCCATTAGCAGGGTGGGAGAGCACATGGAGCGGAAGTCGGGGCCCTCTGGGCAGCGCTGGACCTCTGAGATGAGAGGCGGGGGACTGAAAGTGAGAGCAGTCGATTCCTGGTATGTTTTTCTGCCAGCAGTTTCAGGGGCCAGGTGGACATGAGTTAGCAGCCCCGTCAATACTGAAGACAACATGGTAGAAGAAACAAGACATGAGTAGGCACAAAGGAAAACTGAGATACCTGTAATATAGGAATATATCACCTGTAATAATTTAAAAATACAAGTAAAAACAAAGAGGTTTTGCTTTTCCCTTCAGAATGATAAGAGCTCTTGTTGGAAATATAAGTTACTGGAGCTTTTATGGAGCACAGTATTTTAGTATGTTCCCAAACATACGATGTGTGTCTCCTTTTGACCTGGCAGTCCTACTATTAGAAATTTATAGAAGGAGATAATAGTTCAAGTGCATGGAGAAATGTTCATTCCAGTGATGTCTGTGAAAGTGAAAAGTTGGCACATACCTAGCCAGGGGGGCCTGCTTCACTAATCTGTAAGCATAACAGGAATGAAAACAAGAGCTCACACTTACCTCTTGCTTTGCAGATGAGGAAACTTGGGCCCAGAGAAAAGGAGTGACAGCCCTAGTCACATTGTGTGGAGCTCAGACCCCCAGCTGTGGGCAGTACCTGGCCCCCTTCAACTTGGTTTGGAGCTGGAGTTCCTTGCAAGGTACTTGTCATCTTTTTAGGGGGGCCAGCTCATTTTGTATTTTTAAAATATGAATTCTCAAAATGTTTTGCAAATTTATTTACACCGTCTTTATTTCATTATGCAAGGTTTTCCTTGCCAGGGATGCTGGGCACAAAAGGATAGTTGGGCAGACAGGACAGATCTTGCCTCGGCCACTGATAAAGACAGACTGTAGAGAGGGACCTGACTCCCAAGTCTGACTTTAAATATAGTTTGAAAAATATTTTCTGCTGTTCTACAATTTTTACAGAATTTTTAACAAAGATACAAAGATAGCAAGTCTATCATTTACTTCATTGGTCAGATTTATTCATTGGAAGAAAATGAAATTAGGACTATCAGAACATCTGGTGCACGTAGTCCCCTCAGAGGCAGGCACACTGGCTGTAACTTCCAGAGCCTTGGGCTCTGGTTTAGTTCTTCCACAACCTCGCCTGGCTTCTCTGGGCTTTTCCTCAGAAAGACAAGTGGGTGAGCCTTAGTTACCTGTAATAACTCCTAAAGTGAGTACGAGGCTCTTTCCGTTCCTGCCATGGCCCTGTTCACTGGGTGAGAGATGTGCTGGCGCTGTCAAGTGCCCTGTGCTCCCCCACCCCATCCCACCCCCAACACCCACACTTTAGAAGAGCACATAGAAATAAGCATGCCTCTTTGCCTCCTTGTACCAATTCCAGACTTCCAATGGCAGACCAGAGAATGGACATTTCTTCAACAATCAGTGATTTCATGTCCCCGGGTGCCACCGACCTCCTCTCCAGCCCCCTCGGCACCAGTGGCATGGATTGCAACCGCAAACGGAAAGGCAGCTCCACTGACTACCAGTAAGGCCCTTAGGCTCTTCCCCTGGCTAAACTTGGTGTCAGGTCATGGGCATGGGGCATCTAGGGGCCAGTTACTGTTTCTCCTGGAAGAAGGATCCTCTTTCTGCAAAGGGATCAGAATGAAAGATTCAATTCCAGGTGGCCACGCAGTTGGGTTTTTTCCCTTTATCTTTCTCTGGATTGCAAGCAAGAGGGAGCCTCCAGCAATGCTGAGGCGTTTACTTCCCCTTGTGTCCCCAAATTATTCCGCATCAAGGGAAAAAGAAGAGGCTTAAAGCTAAGTTCTTCCTTTTACCCCTTCCTTCATCTTCCTTTGCTCATTGTGAGCAAGATGGCTAGCCTATGAACATAGCCTCAGTGGTTTCTGAGAGAGCTTTGCCTGAGGACCTCTCCTGAGAAAGACGTCAGTTGCTTAATATTTGCAGAATGCTAAGTAGAGGTCATCTCTGAAAACAGTATAGGAACATTGATGTTGTCCTTAAACATGATTGAAATTAGTATGTACCTGTTATATTAAATAGTATTTTTGTTTCTTTTTAGACTTGATGACTTTTCTTTTGAGTAAGTAAACTTTCACACTTATAGTCAACTCTTCTATATCTATACAAACATCTAGAGAATAAAGCAGTGTAGACCATTCAAAGGCATGCTTTGTTTTGTTGAGACGACTGCATAGACTCTCACTCAAATGTCCATGTAAGAGGTTTTCTTTTGTTTAGTGAGGGAAAATCTCCAAAGAGGTGTCCCCCCACAGCAGATGCCCTTTCTGCTGAAGTTCACAGGTCGAATATGGGGAGCACAGTGACTGGAGGTCAGATGCCCACTAGGAGATGCTATGATTAATATGTAAGTTATCCCAGATGATTTAGAGAGCAAACACCCAGGGGATGGAGAGTGGGCGTGAGGACCGGAAGGTGTTTTTCCATAGCAGTATCTCCACCACAGAGAGAGACCAGGAGATATTTTCTGTAGACTCCTTGTCTCTGGCAAGTGCTAATGGACCATTGACATGTTCTAAGACCTCTGCCGTCTAGATCTGTGGTTTCCAACCTTGTGACCACACAGGACCTTCAGGTCTTCCTTATGGACCCCAGTTTGCAAATCTTTTGTAATTCATGGAGACCCTGTTAATTAAGGAACTATAATCTCTTTCCCTACAATTTTAATGTACTAAAGTCATATCTGTCAGGCAGAGCTTCTCCTCACTGGAGATGATCAACCTGGCCTCAGTGAGAAGACACTAGTCTAGACAAAAGGGAAGGGCAAGTTTTCATTGTCCTGTGTGGCCTGGGTAATCTTCTCTGGACTTTCGGACTAGCTGGAAAAACTCTGCCTGTGAGGAAATCAAGGTTGCCATGGTTCTAGAATGCCCAGGATGTGATTCAGTGTTCCTAAGAAAGTTGTTTTTGCCCCTGAGATTACTACATTGTTTGAAGGGCCATAATTCCTCCTTTCTCATGGGATTAAAAAGAAAGGGGAGAGGCTCAGATGGCAGTCAGTGCCCACCTGATACATTTAGGGGCTGGTAAAGGCTGCGAGCTGACCACGGTGGGATCTGGAACTCCTTCCTCTGAGGATTTCGATCTGTTTTCTGCTGAACCACAAGGTGACATTAAACTTGGAATTCTGGAGTCTGTTAAAGGGAGACAGAGCCCTGCTATGACCCCAGGACCCCCTGCAGCCAAACAGGGTTTCATGCCCCTCTGCCCCAACCCTCTGCTCTACCCTGATTCTTCAGGCTTTCCCAGCTTGCTGAGAACCAGAAAACGCGGTAGCAGCGCCTTTGAAATGCTGCCTCAGGGCTCTGCTCAGGTTTTTTTTGGTACTTTGATTTCCCTTCCTCACTTCACCCACACACACCAATATATATGTATACACATATATATTTGATGCTTAATATATTTGCAAATGAGTAAACTCCATTTATCCAGAATGATGGCAGGGAGTAGGGAATGAGGTATTATTTGGATACTCTTGTTAAGAGTTTCCATAAATGCTTTGTATTCCCAATTTTCAAATAATCAAAATATGGTAAAATATATGTTAACACAGAAACTATTGAGACTATGTATAAATTTTCTTTGATAATATGGAAAACCAGTCTGAATTCAAGTTGTTTGTGTTTATTTGTTGGACTGTATTATTTGTTATATAATAATACATCAATAATCAATACTTTGAGCTTTCTCCTTGTTTAATTTCTGGATAAATGAGAGCATTCTGTATTAGGATAAGGTATTTTGTTTGTCTTAATGATAATCGTGTTCTCTCTTGTTTTTTTCAGAGAAAGCATGGACACAGACAAAGATGACCCTCATGGAAGGTACCATGAACCTAGTAATTTGAATTTCAGCCTTATAGCCATTTTCCTTGCATTGCACATTCCTTTATTTGGTAAAGGTTCCACGTGTGTCTTAGATTGGGGATGAGCAAGGAGGCTGAGAGCGTGTGGGCTCAAGATTGTCTCCTGCTAGCCCCCAATGCGGCTAACCTACCAAGCTTGTATGTTGTAGCAAGATGACAGGGATTAAACAGGGAAGAAACAAAGGTGTAACTTTGCCATTAATCTCCAAGGGGATTTTATTTGTGTTTTTATCTTTTGCTTCTTTCCCCCCTAGGTTAGAATACACAGAGCACCAAGGAAGGATCAAAAATGCAAGGTAGGCTTGGGCTGTCATTCTAGCTAAAACTGTCCTGGTTTCATAGAGTGCAGCCAAGGAGGCTGTGTGTGTCTTGTCCCTGTCAAACAGTTCTTTCAACACTGTCATATCCTTAGGGAACAAAGCAGGGGGCAGTGGACCTTGGCTTGTTCTCTCCAGGTTGAGCTAGCCTTCACTCTTTGCTGTCTAAGCATGTCTAACCTGAGGGGACTTTGGAGGGAGCAAAAAATAAATCAAGGCTGAGGTTTCCCCTAAGTTTTCAGCAGGTTGCTCCTTCCTGACTGTCAGGTGCCCCAGAGGAGACCTGGCTCCATGATTCAATTCCTGGACTGCACCTCCCCCTTTTATACTACAAATTGCAACTGAAGGCCAGACATGGGCGATACCCTGCTCCCTTGAATAAATTCTCTAACTCAGTCCCTCCTGCCTCCAACCATACTTGCCGACCCCCTTCCATGTGGGCACTCGGCTCTCCTGCTGTTAGCTCCAGCGCCATCTGAGGCTGTATCATTGACAGAGCTCGGGGCTGCAGAATTCAGCTGACCTGAGACTTCCAGCTTTTCTCTCACAGACCAGCTGTAGCAGGAGGTTCCATGGTTCTGTTGCTGCAGCAGCAGCAGCAGCAAACTATATTTCCACTGATGCATCTCTGTAGGGGACAGTCACAAATGGCAGTCAGGGAGAGTGTGTGACAGTGGAAGAGTCACTCTGCCTCAGTAGACAGCAACTCTTGGCAGGGAGGAGCGTGAGATTCTTTGGAGGAGGCTCCTGGGGACAGATATAGCACTGACTCTTTCATGTTCGGGTCAGGGATGACAGTGTTAGTTACCTGGCAACTTGGTGAGTTTCTGACAGGCCACACAGTGGGCTCCTCACAGAGACAGGACTCATTAGAGACCATGGGACCCTTGCTAATGGCTGTTCTGGAGGCTTTTCTCTTTGAAACCTTCATCTCCCTTCCCTTTCCTTCCACCGTCATCTTAAAATCCAACATTACAGAGGCTGAGAGGAAAATAAATCAGGAGAAATTAACCACACAGTTTACTTGAAAAGACAGTTTTTATAATATTTCTCAATTCTATAGATGAGATAAGCTTAAAAAAACTAATACCAACCTGACAGTGAGGCCATTTTTTGGTCACTTTAGTACAAAAGTCTAGTTTGAAACATTCTGCAGATTCTAAATTTGCCTTGTCAGATGAATATTGAAACAGTTATAACTTATTTTTGTCATTGTTTCCTTGATGCTCCATTACTTTTTATGAAATCATTTTTCATAATGTTCAGGGAAGCTCACAGTCAGATTGAAAAGAGGCGTCGGGATAAAATGAACAGTTTTATTGATGAATTGGCTTCTTTGGTACCAACGTGCAACGCGATGTCCAGGAAATTAGATAAACTTACTGTGCTAAGGATGGCTGTTCAGCACATGAAAACGTTACGAGGTGAGACCCTGGGCTTTACTGTCCTTTCTGCCCTTGCCCACAACTATTACCTAGAATGTTCCTGAGTCACTGAGGCAAATGTTTATGACTTTCAAATGTGTAGGCTTGAGTAATATGCCTGTGATTTTCAGCAGTAGGCACAATGCCAAATGAAATGATTGTCGAGCTTATGTGAGGATCAGGGTGTGATTTTGCTGCCCTATGTCCCCAGAGGTTAGAGGCTGTGTTCTGTGCATGTGTCTGTGCGTGCGCATGGTCAGGCCACACGCACATCGGAGAGGACATCGCTGATGTCCCTGCTCGTGTACGTGCACGCTGCAACCCCACCCACACAATGATAAACATCAGAAATGTGGGTGAATTTAGCCATACATGAAAGCCAGTTTCGGTTTTTAAGAGAAAAATTCATCATGGCTCCTTTGAAGAGTGAGTCACTGGTCGATGGTTCTTGCCGACGATTTTATCGTCAGGAATGAAACACTGATGATATTTTCTTCTTCCTGGAATTTCCTCAGACCAGATGGACTCTTTATGAGGGAAACAGTATTTTCTTTCTCTTCTGAGTGTGGGGAGGGTGAGAAAACAGAAGCAGGAGCGTGGAAGTGACTTACCCAAAGCACAAGAGAAATCTGAACTATATCAGGCATTTTAGTGAACACTGTTTCTGGAATTTTCCACAGCTAGTCTTAGACTACTTGAAGAAATTGGAAAGTGGGCGCGTAGTCAGACTTCTGACCTGTGTGGTAAAAGAGTTGTGTCTTTTTATTTCCACAAAGCCACCAGAAATAAGAAGTGGCTGGTTTTGTCTGACTTGATCCTTATTCTAAAATATAAGCGTCGTATCCTGTGCTTGGGGAATGGTGTTTAAAAATTCATATTAGCAAAGATGGTAGAGATTAAATTATTATAAGATAATGTCAATTAAATTGGAAGGGGAAGAGTAGCAAGTCTGGAGTTATAAAAAGCAGAGATGTGGATCAATAATCTGTGCTTTGTTAGTTGATATGAAAGTCACGAACATGGTCTGTTTACCTCCTTCCCCATGGCACTTTGAAGTGTTAAGGAACCATTTCATTTTATTCACTATTCCACTAACTATTCTGCAGATTCAAAGTCATTTACTGCTGGCGTTTTTCTCTGTTAAGTTATTGCTCTTCTGAAAGATGCCAGATTGACAGCCTTTTAAACATAAGTCTTGTTCCCTTTCAGTCCCGGGAGCTGGAGTTGCATTGACTGAAGTAATGCATTTCTCTAGGTTACCAGGCTCATTTAAGTCACCACTGATGGAGAAAAACTCACACTAAATGCCTTCCACAATATATTTACTCAGGGCCTGGCAGGCTGGATGATTTCCCAAGAACATTTAGAGTGATGATTTGAGGGACTACTAGACAACCCACTTAATACACATCTTGGGAGGAGGGAACCCGCCCAGGCACCTCTACCAGTTTGCTTCCAGAGCTGCCATCTCTCTCAGAAGCAGATTTTTAACTTCCTTCCATTAGCTCTTGGTTTTCCCCAGATGACAAAAGCAAGCTTGTTAAGTCTCCTGTGAGCAACAGTGTTCTCTTTTCAGTGAAATTCTCTGTGGCATTACAGGATTCTGTTCAAAGCCAGAGCTTGCTTTGTCTCAGTTAAGAAAAGAGAAGGTAAAATTTAAATCCCAGGCAGTAGGAACTAGGCCGCATTTGGAAGGTCTGAGGCAGTGAGGTAGAATGAGACTTTTTCTCAATATAAAGTGTGCCAACCTTTTTTTCCTGCTCAGGTGCCACTAATCCATACACAGAAGCCAACTACAAACCGACTTTTCTGTCAGATGATGAATTGAAACACCTCATTCTCAGGGTATGTTGCAATTATGGGATTATTTTATACAGCACTGATTTTTATAAATTTCGGAGTTAAGTACCAGCATGTGGAAACTTCAAGTGTCAGTATGGAACCGTTTTAGGCCCACCTGCTCTTCTGGCTCTCTGCCTTCAGCTGTTGTTTGGACAGCCTTCACGTTCCTTCCCTAGACCGTCCTCCTCCTCGTCTACCCTTGAAAGTCCATGCTACTGTAGTTTTAAACTGAAGGGGCAATTGTTTAAAATTGGAGGTAGTTAAAAATCACATTCCTGCATGAAGTTTTCAGAAAGGGATCGAAACTAGTAACAACTGAGAATTTTTCTTATTCTCACTTAACCACTAGCACACAAAAACATCCACCAAAATCTTTATACCACAATCCCTTCAAAATAACAAAACTTCCAAAGACTTCATGATCCAAGGAGGAAAATAAATGGAGGAGGTGATGCTTTCACCTGCTGGATTGTAGCTCTTCCTTCATCTTGCCAGACTCTGCAGAGAGGCAGTTGAGGTGGCACCGTGGGAACTTGGCCTCCCTGCAGATTTAAGTCTGCAGAGGCCTCCAAGGCATGCTTCTGGCAAAGTGAGATTCACTTGGAAATTGAAGGAAAGAAACGAAGTCAGAAATGTGTCCTCTCGCAAATTGTAAAAGAAAAACAGAAAACATAACTAAAAGAAAAGATACCTGCCCCTGTCCCCCACAGCCAGGATTGACTTCACTTGCTAAGGCACCCTTCTTTGACCAAGATGTTTGCAATGCTCCAGCAGAGGGAGTAGTCCAGCTGGGTTTTTGTACTATTTTCAGCTCTACGTGGCTCCAGGCCCTCTGTAAGTCTGGCCTGCCTACTTATTCTAGTGTTTTCTATCCATTACCACATAATATGCTGTATCAATTGGAAAGTGTTTTTCAACTGCAAGGAACAGAAGACCTGATGAACAAATAGGGTTTCATTTCTCAAGGATAGTTGGCCCTAGGGTCGGCTGTGAGGGGTCGGTGCGGTGGTCCACTGGGGTCAGCAGGAACCATACTCTCTGTCTTCTCACACAACCGTGATGACCTAGCAACGCAGCCTGCTTCCTCAGTGTAGTGAGATGGCTGTGCTAGGTCTGGGTAGCCAGCCCCAGCCAGATAAGGCCAGTGGTCCCTTCTATCAGGAAAGGATACATCTTCCTGGAAGTCTAGTAGGGGCCTTCAGCTTATCAAGAAGATTCACCTGGTCACCTCTAGCTGCAGGGCAGGTTGCAGAGCATGGGTTTAGATATTCCAGTCTCCATAGTAGAAGCAGGCAGGAGATAAGGGGGTTAGGAATTGGCCTCCCAGCAACCTTTGTCGAACATGCCAGAGCCACATCTCTTTGCTAAATGTCCCTCCCGAAGTGGATCTCACAACCCAATCCAGAACTTTGGCTATGCTCTGGTTAGCCTGTGGTTGAATAGAGCTGGGTATATACATCCCTTGCCCCAGAAGTGGTCTTTAGTGCCACATGTTGGGCAGCTATAATACTGCCCATCCCCAACTCTCTTGTACATAAATTATTGTTAGGCCAGGTTTTTTTTTCCATCTTGTATGGGTATAGTTCATTTTTTTGAATTTCTCTATTATCTGTCAAAATGTATTTATTGGATGGTCCCCATTCCAGTTTATTAGTGATCTTTTGAGGCTTCCTGTGACTTGTAGATGTGACAAGCTTGCCTTCTGTGCCTTTCATTTTCATTCATTCACTAATTCAGCAAACATTTCTTAGTACTTATGTATATGCATAGCACCGTTTTCGGAATATCAAATCATTGATGAACACATTAGGGTGGCACCATTGCATGTAGCGTGGGGCCACCATCACCACTTGGCAAGTTAGTGACGGTCCATTGGTTACCATTCTCAGGGCACAGTTATTCAGACCCAACTCTGTCCTTACCTCTCCATCCTTTTCTATACAGAAGATGTTCTTGTTCCCAGGGGGACCTTGCTGAAGTTAAGAAATAGACTATGTCTGCTGCATCTCTAGAGAAACCACCATGCCTATGGCTTCATAGGCATGTGTTCTGTGCAGTCACACAGGGCCCGGCACTTGGTTTAATGCTCTGCTGTCGCCATCTTGAAAGTCATAAATTTTGAACAGGAGTCCCTGCATTTTCATTTTGTCCTGAGCTTCAGAAATTAAGTAGCAGGTCTTGATTGCCATACTGGTAATTTGATATTTTTAAGGAAAAAATGATTGTTTGTGACTTAATGTATATATAACAAGCTCCTTTTGTAATGACAAATGCTTACTAATTTTTCTTGTCATTGCTTTTCTAAATAATTCCCTCTCAGATGTCCGTCCATACTTACAAGAGTACGGAACGAGTATTTTACCACTATTTCAGCTAAATACTTCATCCTGGGCTTGTCTTTCTACTCTTCTGTTGCATACAACACCAGTGGCGATCTGTCTTCCCTGAGGAAACTTTTCTTCTCTGGCACATTTCAGTGGCTGTGAAGTCCTGCCCAGTCCCTTGCCCTGTCCAGATGCCCAGTTCTCAGGAATTTGCTTCAGCAGAAGGCAGGAGCCACTCAGATCGTATTGGAACAGTTGGGCAGCAGGAGCTGGATTTTTCCTTGTCCTTATGCAAATCTGACTAACTGCTTGCTTCACTAAGTGCTTTCAAAACCTCTTTTATAAATGGCGCGTCAGGCAGTCTACCTGATCAGTTTGTAATGTCTAGATGCTCTACTTCCTTTGTTTTGAAAACTAGGCAGACCCTCCCAGGGCACTATATCTGTTATTAACTAAACCATCCTCAAGAGCGAGCCTGCCCCTGGTTTTCCTGTGTCCCCATGAGACTCGTGGTGTTCTCACATCTCTACTCTACGCTGTCCCCTTTGCCCCAGCTGCTTCCAAGTAAAGCAGTCAGAATGCTTTGAGCCTACCCTATACCGACTGTATTCACTGATCTTTGGAGATCCTGGATGGGTTGAAATCTACTTCACTCATATTGTAGGTTCAGGCCTGACTATGCCTAGATGTGAAGACTTCACAGTCACCTTCTTCCCAGGCACCTTTTGTGCTACATCCTCAATGAAAAGCCTCAAAACACTTCTCTTGTTAGATATGATTGCAAGGCAAATGAGGAAGTTATTAATACCCTATTTTTTGACAGAATGAGGCTTCCAGCAGATGGTGCTTGGAAAGTTGCTTCCCCCTCACTGTCATTCCTTGCCCCTGGGCCAGCTTAGAGGCCTAACTTAGGAAAAGATCGTTCCTAGCTTTCTTCTAGCTGAATGGCCTGCCAGGTTCTCTCACAGAAATAGTGATTCCGGTTCCCTTCTTATTCACTTCTTTTTTCCTAGCACAAGCGCATGTGTCATTCTTTAACCTTCTGGTACATGAATTTATTTCCTAGCTCTTTGAATTCAACTATATTCCAAATGCCCTTTTGTGGAAAACAGAATGGAGTTTTGTTTTTCCAAAGAACAGACTGGGCACTAATGAATAAAGCAAGATATTGAGCCATTGTGCATTACAACTGTGGGAGCTGAGTATAAGAGCAAATATATGAGAGACTAGAGAACACTCTCCTCCATCACTAGGAAGACTCCTGCAGGAGTTATGTAGTTTGTCCATCTGAAAGTTATAGATAGGATTCAGGTACATACAGACATAATTTCCTAAGTTCTTGGGGACTGTAGCTTTGGTATCTACCTGCTTTAGTCTACCTAACAAATATTGTCCTCTCTACATCTGTCTTTAATGGTACTTTGGATTTTTATTTGTATTTAAAGTGAAGAAGTAAAAAGAATCTAAGGGCAAATTTTTGTTTTGCTTCTCTTGTCTCACTCAGAAACAAACAACCCAACCCTGGATTAAAGGATAGTATTTGAGAGCAGTAGTTCTCAATCTTGTGTACATTAGAATTACTTTGGGGCAAAAGTGAGAATGGAGTGGAGTTTAAAACAATACCAGTGATCCAGCCTCACTCCAGACAATCAGCATAAACAAACAAAAAACACTGCTCAGAATTCTGAGGACCACTATTCTAGAGCTCCCTGTAAATGAGGACAGAACAGCCGAGACTTTGGAGAGGGGATTCTGGTCTTAAAGATCCTTTCAATCTTGGACGCTGTGATCCTACAAAATTATAATTAAAGCAATAAAATATGATTTCTCTGGACCTTCATATAATCAGAGGAAAATTCTTAAACTGAATTCTACTTTGAAATAGAACTTACTTTAGTTGGACTTCTCCCCGTAATCATTAGATGATGTATGTGTGTGCATATCTGCCTTGGAGAGAATCATATTTTTCTCATAAGACATTTGTTTTAAGCATCCTGTTCTCAGGAGACCCGGGAAACATCAATGAGAGCAGTTCTGCGCATCGGATACCTAGCAAACAAATCCTTATTTGCTATCAGAGTGATGACAAATCATGTTTCTTGAAGTGTGATCAATTGATTATCCATTTCTCCTGATTAGGCAGCAGATGGATTTTTGTTTGTCGTAGGATGTGACCGAGGGAAGATACTCTTTGTCTCAGAGTCTGTCTTCAAGATTCTCAACTACAGCCAGGTATTGCTCATGTCCCCATTGGTGGTGGGCAGCCACACGGCCAAAAAGGTCCCCTCACTTTTCAGAATTATTATGCAATACTTATGTTGTCCTCCCACCCAGTTTTTCTTCTAGAAAATTCTTAATAGAGAAATAAATGTAAACCTAGAAAAATCTTTTTAATATGTTCCATGTTTCCCTCATTTAGAAGGTTTGACTCTGAGCTTAGCAGCAGCTTTATAACTTTGTTATTGCTGCAAAATAAATATCCCGTAACTAAGGAGCAGGGGTAGAGGGTGAGGAGCTACCAACAGAGCAGAAAGGTAGGCAGATGATCCAATGACAGAAAATAGGAAAATTGGTAATCTACCCATGCTGTGTTTGCAATGATGTGTCCTGTTAACTCCGTCAAACCTAAGCTTCCTCAAAAAAACTGATTATGATAATCTATACCTTTTTTTGATTGTTTATAGGATGAAATAAGATAAACATTTATGAAAGCTTCTAGAGTAGACTATTTCACATATCATGTCCCCAGAGTTTTTATTTACTCACTTATCAATCCATCCTTTTACTCATACCACATGATGGTGTTCGCATGAAAACTTGGTAAGGCAAAAGAATTGAAGAGTCCAAATAACGTTTTTATAAGTTAGAATTAATATAAATTTAATGTTTCCCAAACGTTTTGTTGTTTTTAATCTTACAGGACAGTTATGGAGGGAGTTTTTATTATCTCTGCTAACAGATTAGGCTACTGGGGCATCCGGTATGACCCGACTCTCTTGAAAACATAGGCTTAATGGAGCTAGGGGCACAGCCTGTGTATGCCCTACAGTTCTCTCCTGAAATCTCAGAAGAGACTTTGTGGGCATCAGAAATAAACAGAAAGGAATACACAAAGCTGAAAGATTGTTGCCTTACAGGAGCATGAACTATTTATATAATTGAGTCCTTGTCTCCTCAGCTGTTATCAAAACCAAACTCCCAATGTCTCATTCATTGTCTGTGTATCTAGGCAAAGCAATTGCACATGTGTACATGTTTCCATAGAAACATTAAAAATTCTCACGCTTAAAAATACAAAATAAAGGCAAAGCACTTGTTGGGTGATTTATATTCCAACTGCTATTGACTTGTCATTTTTGACGTTTCATCCCCCACAGAATGATCTGATTGGTCAGAGTTTGTTTGACTACCTACACCCTAAAGATATTGCCAAAGTCAAGGAGCAGCTCTCCTCCTCCGACACCGCACCCCGGGAGCGGCTCATAGATGCCAAAAGTGAGTACAGGGAAGGCTGCTGCCTCCTCCGTAACCTGCCCAGAGCCGAGGGCCCCAGCGAGGATCACAGAGTGTGCGCGGTGGTCTCAGCCTCTGGGTTCCTGCTTCTGCCCTCTAGCTGGGTCACAGGTGCTATCTTGGGCTAACTGGAATTATATACATTCCTTAGTGTTTTTCGGTTTGTTTTACATAAAGAAAAAAAATTCAGTAATGAAATTCACTGAGAGGAAAAACATACTTTGATTGGATTCTTTCTGATTTTTAGTCACTTTTTTTTCAGAGTCTAGAAATTCCCAGTTGTATGCTCCTGACTCTAAAAGGCTCATACCAGTTTGATTTGTTCCCCTCCTCCCCAAAAATCTCTTCAATTTATCTTAGTTGCACACATGCAGCCTCATAAAAGTAAGAAAACTTGAAATATAAATATGGTGTCTCTGTGACCGAAGCGATTCGTCCTTACATTGGCTCCCCGTCCTGGCTTCCTTCCTGCAGCAGCGGAACCACCCCACATCCTCCCCCACCCCGCTTCCTGCTCCTGCACCCGGCGCCATGCCTCCTGTGTGAGGCCCGGTCGCCTTCTCCGCCTCAGTGCCCTGGGAGTCTTTGTGCTCTCACATTTAAGAGTGTGGACTCATGTCAGATTGCTGGGCTCATGTCCTGGGTCTACCATTTACCAGCTGTGTGACCTTGACCTCTATGCCTAAGCTTCCTCATGTGCAAAGTAATACCTATCCATTGAGTTATTGTGAGGATTAAATATATTAGTGTACATAAAGCATGTGAGACAGTTCCTGGCACATAGTAAGCACAATAGCAGTGCTGGTATTCGCCTTGGCCCCATGCAGCCACGACCTAACTGTTTTCCTACTTCCAAGCTCCCCATTTTAATCTCCTGAAGGAAATACCACCAGAGGAAACTCCTTTAGACCAGCCTTTTCATTGAGGCACACCTCTTCTTGAAAGTACTGTGCAGTTTCTGGTACCTGTTGTTCTTTATAATCTGGCCCTGGCAATGTTTTAGTGACCTGTGAAGAAAAAGATGAATGGTATTTGGTCCCTGCGTCTAAGACTGTTACCATATATTCAGGGAGACAAGAAGACAGAAAGCTTCCCGTATAATAGGTGTAGCCATAGGAATTGTACCAGGCATAGAGAACAGATGATTAATTCTCATGTGGGCGCGGGGACAGGCATCACCCAGTAGGTGACAACCAAGGTGGGTTTGAAAAGATGAATTAATGTTTATCGGGTGATGAAGGGAGGAAAAGAGCAGAGGAAACGATTTGTGGGTGGTGCAGAGGTGTGGCGCCTGCCGTGTGGACTGCTCGGTGCTGCTAGAACAAAATGTGCAGGGGAGGGGAGGGCCGGACCCGTGGGGACACAGCGAAGGGCTCTGAGCAGGCTGGGGCAGCCTCGGATTGGCATTTCAGGGAAGATCACTGAGGTGGCAATTTGGGAGGTAGGTTGGAGGGGGTGAGACCCAGGAGGAGCCTTTGCCCTGATGGGTGCTTCCTGGTGGGCAGTGGGAGGTGCATTAACCCCCAGACATGATCTGTTACACCAGCTTCTGCACTGACAAGTAGCTGGTGTTTCTGTCGGGGCCACAGTCATGCTCTTCCTTCAGAGACTCTAATCCAGTTGGTCTAAAACAGCAGAGTCCAGTGGAAACATAATGCAAACCACAAATACGAGTCACGGGTGTGATTTTAAGTGTTCTAGTAGCCATATTAAAAAAGTAAAAATAATTATAAAATTAATTTTAATACTATGTTTAACCTGATAAATCGAAGATTTTACATTCTGATTTTTTTTTTTTGGTACTAAGTCTTTGAAATCCTGTGTGTATTCACACTGACTGCACACTCAGAATAGCCACATTTCAAGTGTTCAACAGCTGCATGTAGCTAGTGGCTACGCAACTGGACAGGACAGATCTAGAATGGGGCGCAAGGGTCTGGATCGAGAACTTAAGGCAGTCCTGCTTCCTCCTTTCCATTTCAGTATCCAGACCTTTCCTGTCCTTCAAGTCCCAGCCCGCGTCCTTTTCCTCTCTGCCATTCGCTTGACACAAATCATACATCACCGTGTGTCTTTATTATTCTTTCCCTGGTGAACTTCCATTTCCCCTTCTCGGCTGCAGGCTCCTGCTGGACAGGAACCCCATGTTATATTTCTTTTTATCCCCGAGAACACCTAGTCCATGCCTCCAGTGGCTGCCTCCTGCAAGATCTAGAAACATTTCCAGATTGACAACACATCTATCTGTAGTGCATCTTTTAAGGCCTACACTATGGAAATTATTCTCACGTTATCTTTATAAATACAGTGACGTAGAGAAGAAAAGGCTTTCTTCAAGGTCACACTCCCCCCTCCTGACAGACAACACTACTCTCAGTTTATCACATTTTGTGTATTGATTTGCAGCTGGACTTCCAGTTAAGACAGATATAACCCCTGGGCCATCTCGATTATGTTCTGGAGCACGACGTTCTTTCTTCTGTAGGATGAAGTGTAACAGGCCTTCGGTAAAGGTCGAAGACAAGGATTTCCCCTCCACCTGCTCAAAGAAAAAAGGTAACCATTTAACAGTTCCATAAAATTGTCACAGGCAAGGCCAACTCTCCACACTGGAGCTCTCCTGGTGGTTCCTTTTGCTGGTCCTCCTCTTCTTTCCTGGGCCTTCTCTTTTCTGTCCCTTCTCAATCCATAGGCGGTATCTATCATCCATTCCCTTAGCTTTCAATGCCATTTATATTTCAATTACTTTTAAGTTTATATTTCTAACCCAGACTTCTCTGTTAAACTCCAGATCCATAATTTAACTGCTAATTAAATCAATCTGCTTAGCTATCTCAAAGGCATCTCAAACATGATATATGTAAAAATAACCACCTGAGCTTTCTCCTTGATGTAAATGGCAGCAAAAACAGATAAACCAAATGTAAACCACCGTCCATCTAGTTGTATACCAGAAGCCTTGGAGGCACCCTCACCCCAGTTACAAAGTCCTGCTGCAATGAATTCCTTCTGCAGAAGTTATCTGAAATATGTTTATCCATCTCCACGTTCACTGCTGTCACTAGGTCCAGGCTCTGCTCAGCTCTCCCCAGGTCTGGTAAAGTAGGCTCTTCACACTTTCTCTCCCTCCACACAGCAGCCACAGTGATCTTTTTATCAGTTCCCTATTTCAAACCCTCTAAAGTTTCCCACTGCTCTCACAGTTCAAAATCCTTAACATGATTTGTTCTCCATGGGCTCCCAGTGATTAGCACAGATGCGATGCTTGGTAAACACTCCGCGAGGACTCATTTATGTTGAAATCCAAAGGTGCTCCAGGCTTACTTAATATGTCCCAAAGTGGGATCTTTTTCCCTCTAAAATGTACTCTCTTCCCTCAGTTGGTGAGCTATATCGGCAACCACTCAATCCACAACCCTTAGAGTCATCTTATTTTTCTTCCTTTCATGCCAAATATTTGGAAAGTCACACCAAATTCCAGCAGTTCTCGGACATTTCTCCTGCGCCCTTCCTTCCCTGCCTCCTCCTCACCGCACTGCCGGAGTCCGTGCTCACCACCTCCCGCTGCGTGACTGTCCTTCTGGCTTTCACTCTCTTCCAGGTCACCTATCGCTCCCCTCCTAGAGCATCCAAACCCTGACTTGATTTTGCCATTTCCCCACTTAAATACCTTTAGAAGCTCTCCATTTCTAACATGATGTTGGCAGATCATGTAGTCTGTCCCCAGCCTGCCTTTCCAACTCTGCCCCCAGCACCTCCCTTTCCCTTCCACCTCCCAGAGCCCTCTGCCATTTCTTGTACAGGAGACGCTTCTGTGCCTGCTCAGCCTTTGCATATTCTAGTCCCTTAGCCAGTGCTCATCCTTCTTTGACCCACCTCCTATATTGTTTTTCTGGGCAGCCTTCCTTTCCCCAGTCAGATTTAGATACTCCTCCCTTGGCATAAGCAGCTCTGCTAAGCACATATGACACTGAATGATAGTTGTTATTCTGTCTTCTTCTCTCACTGGATGCTCACTTCTGTTTTTAATTTCTTTTGACTCCCTACCTATGTCCCAGGCCACCATAGGCCACCTATGCCTCCGTATCCCAAAGCCACACTGACACTAACCATGGACTTTGCTTTCTAGCAGATCGAAAAAGCTTCTGCACAATCCACAGCACAGGCTATTTGAAAAGCTGGCCACCCACAAAGATGGGGCTGGACGAAGACAACGAACCGGACAACGAAGGGTGTAATCTCAGCTGCCTTGTCGCGATAGGACGACTGCATTCTCACGTGGTTCCACAACCGGTGAACGGGGAAATCAGGGTGAAATCTATGGAATATGTTTCTCGGCACGCCATAGACGGGAAGTTTGTTTTTGTAGACCAGAGGTGAGAGTCTGTGTGTTACCCTGGAACAATCGTGGTGGAGGATTTTCAACCCTGAGTAAGGCAGAGAAGACTAGACTGTCAGCTAGCTTTCCTAAGAATAAGAGAAGGAAGCAATGGAGAATCTCTGTTAAAAAATAAGACCCATAAGAATATCATCATCATAAATAGAGATTTTCTCTGGGTTACTCTCTAGCGTGTAGAGACAGTTTAAGTAGGATGGTTTGATGTCCATAGCCAAAAGAGAAATAATAGGCATAACATGCTATCTGAATGTATGGAATGTTCCAGAACCATTACCGTGATTGAAATTCTGGAATATAGGACTTGAAAAAGACTATCTAGTCCTGAGCTGTCCAATATAGTACTATAGGGTATGGTAATCCCATACAGCTATTCAAGTTTAAATTTAATCAATTAAAATTAAATAAAATTAAAAATTCCTCAGGCTCACTCGCCACATTTCAAGTATACAGTAGCCACATGTGGCTAATGGCACAGCTACAGAACATTTCCGTCATCACAGAAAGCTCTGTTGGACTACACTGATCTAGTCCAATTTCATTTTTTATGGGTGAGGAGCTGAGGCCCAGCCTGAAGACTGGCCTCCTGCAGGGTTCACACTAATTGGCAGTGGACATGGGCTACGAATTCAGATGTCCCAAGTTTGCCACCGCTCTCTGCTGCCTCCTTACGAATATTCACAGGCCATTCATTTTTCTGGCTACTAGAAATAGTCACTAAATGCTGGAATAGAGGGGCCATTTTTCAAGGCCCCTCTGCTGGACCTTCTGGTATTTGGTTGTCCTAATAAAAAATAGGCAGTAAAATGGAGAAGTTTTGTACTGGGGTTTAGCTTTTTGCCACATTTTTATATAATTAATATAGTTATCATTTTTAAATGTCCTAAAATTTGATTTCTTATAATGGCCCCTTTGAAAGGCTGCTTTGCTTTCTTTCCCTCTGTTTTTATAGCCCTGGTTTAAATTCAGTTGCATGAAACAAATATACAAATCTAATAGCATAGTAATAACATACAAATCAGATAGCATAGTAAGCCCTCTGAAATCCATACAACGTCGACCTTGTTCTCATTGGCTGTAGCAGGGTTCATCCACTGCAGAGATGCTGTTAATTGTCTGAATGGCTTTTTTTCTTTTTCTTTTTTCTTTCTTTCTTTCTTTTTTTTTCTTTCTTTTTCTTTTTTTAAATTCCCTTCTAGGGCAACAGCTATTTTGGCATATTTACCACAAGAACTTCTAGGCACATCATGTTATGAATATTTTCATCAAGATGACATAGGACATCTTGCAGAATGTCATAGGCAAGGTAAGCTGGGCTGTATACAAACGGTCTTAAGTGTTCCTCTGCTTCTAGACTAGTCCACATCACCTTCCAGAGAAATCTGCCCCCAGGGATGTGGGAGTCAGCCAGCCCAGGAGTCTTGAGGCGAAAACGTCTGTGAGGAAGGGAAGCTGATTCTCCCAGACCCTGACGGATAACCCATCCCTGACTGCCTAGCAGTTTTCTATACATAGGCAAGGGTAACTTCTGGAAGGTATCTCCTATTCAGAAGATTTACCTGGACCCCGTAAAGATTTAGTATGGCCTTAACGGTTCTGAATCTCTTTTCCATAAAATCGTGCACTGCCTCCTGTATTTTCCTCTTAATGGTACAGCCACATATGTAGCCTCCTCAGAGAGAAACCAGTATTGACCCTTCCTTTACTTAATCGTCCACCAGACCAGTTTGTTCTCCTGAGACATGCATTTCCAAAGAAGACCCTTTTCCACCTCTGCTGTCATGGTTCAGGCCCTGTGCCCACCTTATAATTGTGGTAGATTCCTATCAGGCCTCCCCGCTCCCTTCTGCCGCCAATCCATTTTTCATCTTCCATTATTATTCCATTTAAGCTCCGAAAGACCGAGTCTAATACTGCCATATCCCTGCTTCAAACCTGCCTTCGGGCTCAAGCCCAAAGGTTGTTGAGAGGCATTAAAGACCCTCTGCCTCCTGGCCCCGACTCTCTCATCCTTGTATGCAGAGGCCCTGCACTTCAGCCACACTGACCTTCTTACTGTCCCCTGCCCGCCCCCCCCCCCAACCCCCATTCCCATGCTGCTGCATTCTTCCCGCTCTCCTTTGGCAAACTCGCATTTGCCCTCAAGGCTCTGATCTCTCCCTCTGCATAGCTGCCTCTCATCGCTCTCCCAAGGGCCTGGGTTATATACTGTCTCCCATCTCCATGGCCTGGTACACGATAGGTGCTCCTTACGTGTTTTCTACATAAAAGAGTAGGTTTGAATAGGTGAGTGACTTCGCTGGACTCAGGTGTCTAAAAATGCTTAATTACCCTCAGGCCAAAGAACGTGGCCCTTTGGGCGGCACCTTCTCATTTGTTGGTGTTCCCTTCATAGCTGACTCCATCTGGATGTGTGTAATGCAGTCAGTCATTTCCTGGAGCCTTCACTTCATATACTCTGAAAAATAGTGACAGATTCACAAACTAATTGACAGGCTCTGAATCAGTCCCCTGAGAAACAGCCTGTCCTCTGAAGCGCCAGCTCCCTTGGCTCGTTGCAGAATGATGGTATCGGAGCCCAAGTGCACTCGGTTTGGTTAGTTTAACACATTGGTCTGAGGAAACAACACCGTTCATGGTTTCTTTGCATTTTCAGTTTTACAGACGAGAGAAAAGATCACAACTAATTGCTATAAGTTTAAAATCAAAGATGGTTCTTTCATCACGCTGCGAAGTCGATGGTTCAGTTTCATGAACCCCTGGACCAAGGAAGTAGAATACATCGTCTCAACCAATACTGTTGTTTTGTAAGTGTTTTTCATATATCAGAAGTTCCCTCGCTTCAAAAAAGAAATGCCTTGGGCTCCTTCCCTGGGAAAGGGGGTACAGAACAGCCAGTATCACATCATTTAATGCCACAGTGCTAACATCCCACGAAGCCTCAGGATTGGCAGAAGCCAAAAGGGTGGTTAACAAAGGACGGGCTTCAATTCTTGTACCATGTGGGCCCCCAGCTTGTGGAATTGCTCCCGAAACAGCAACATTTCCTTCCCAGTAAAGCAGTCAACCTTGAATTCTGCAGGCCCTGCTCACTGGGCATTCACTGGTCCTCTGTGGAGGGAAGGGCTGGCAATCCACGAAAGGCTCACAGAGGCACCAGCTCATACTGGCCTTGGCTGAGGACGAGTGGGTATCCATGCCCAACCAGGCTGGTGGCCTGAGCACTGGCAGCTGGAATGCCACCTCAAGAGCTGCCACCTGCTTGGTGAGCAGCGGAGGGAAGACACTCCTCTTTGGCCAAGCCGGCCCCTCCTTCCCCGTGGCATCCAAACTCCCATCTGTGTTTAGAGCTGAGCGAGGGGCCAGGGCCGGGTACTGCAGGCTGGCAGGAGAGGAGGCCCTGTAGCGGTGGCAGTGTGCTGCCGCAGCCACCACCTCTGCTGGATGTGTCCCACGTGAACTAGGAAGGCCCAAGCAGGCAGTGAGGCCAAAGGCCGGGATGCTGTCCATCGTGCTTTCAAACAGCAAGGAGACCTGTTGAGCCACTCAGACAGACACTTCATTTTCTGGCCTGTCCAGGTCCAGAATGGACACCGGACACCTTGGCCAAAGTGAAAGGTGCACAGTTCTGAGCAGGCCTGACTCACCTTTCCTTATTGCTGGGATGTTCACAGAGCCAACGTCCTGGAAGGCGGGGACCCAACCTTCCCGCAGCTCACAGCGTCCCCCCACAGCATGGACAGCATGCTGCCCTCTGGAGAAGGTAACTATGCTGCCGGGGCATCGGGGCTTGCCCGTGAGAAGCTGCTTGTGGCCAGCAGACCCTCCCCTCAGTATTCGAGGTCCCCAGCCACCATAGCCTGGAACGAGGGAGGCTTCGAGGGGATAAACACTAAGTAATGCTGTCATCTCGCCTTCTTGTTGAGCCTGGAATACTGGGAACTTGTTTTCTCCTTTCCTGAGGCTGCCCGGACCCCGGAAGCCCTTGAAATAGCAAAGTCCTTGCTCCTCCTGTACTTTTCCTCCCTTTGTGTTACCCAGTGGCTGTGATGTGAAATGTTCTTTGATGACCGTCACTGGTTTCAGTGGTGGGAGCAGGATGTCTGTCGGCACTGGGGTACGTGCCATACCCAGTGGCGTGCTCTCCCAGGGCTCGGCCTTGGCCCCTGCCCTCTGCACACAGCTCATCCTTCTTTGGGACCACCTGTGTTTGCATGGCTTCAGTCCCTACCTCTCTCCACGGATGACTTCTACATCCAGTCTCTCTCATGAGCTCCAGATTTGTCTCTACAACTGCCTCCTGGAAAGAGCCACCTGGAGTCGAAAAGGCACCAGAAATTTAGCATATCCAGACATTCTCTGTGTGCCCCCATCTGGCTGGTTAAATCAGAAACCTTGACTCCTACCTTGCTCCCAGTATATCTAAACACCAAGTCCTGTCCCTCTGTCTTTTAAACCCCTCCATCACCACTGTTGCTACTTCGCCCTCCTCACCTGTTGCCTGGATTGTTGGAAATAACTTCCTAACCCTAGTCTCACTCTCCCCCCAACCCTCACCTCCACCCTCCACTATGGTTCATTCTCTGTGCAGTGGACTTTCTGATAGCCCAGATCTATGTCAGTGCCTTTTCTGGTACTCATCCCTTGTGGACACTGTCCAAATCTGTTAGTACAGCATCTAAGGCCCGTTAGGGTCTGATTGGTGTACCCGCCTCTCCTGTTTCATCCGTCACTGTTTCATCATCATTCGTGATGAATTTCTCAGAGTAGTCTCCCAGGTTTTGTCCCGCCTCGGTGCTGTTGCATATATCAGTTGCTGTGCCTGGAATGCCTCCCCCTCCTCACCTCTCCACCAAGCTAATTTATACTCTTCTCTCAAGATTCAGCTCAAAGTTCAACTCTTCCAGGAAGCCGTACCTGGCCCTGGATGAGTTGGGTGCCTCATGCTTACCTGTCAAACTTATCCCTTCCTGCTCCAGCCATTGTTCATCTTGTCTGTCTCCCCATTAGACTGTGAGCTCCTTGAGGGCAGGGACACCTGACTTATCTCTATGCAGCACAATGGTATTCAGTCAATGTATGCTGAGTGCATGAATTAGATGCTTCATGTAAACGCTTTGGCCTCTGAACCTGGAAGGAAATGGGCCTTTCCCTGTCAAGCTATGGCTCTAATGTCCTTCAGCACACAAACCTAAGGTTGAACTTCAAATGGATCATGGGATGAACTGGTTTTAATGTAACACACAATAGCATTTCTTCCTCGGTTATTCTCTTTCTCACTCTCAGATTCCTTTGTTGCAGGTGGCCCAAAGAGGACCCACCCCACTGTTCCAGGGATTCCAGGGGGAACCAGGGCTGGGGCAGGAAAAATAGGTCGAATGATTGCTGAGGAAATCATGGAAATCCACAGGCAAGTAAAATCTCCTGTTGTTCCCTAAAACCAGCGGTTCTCAACCCAGGGCATTTTGCCTGCCCCCGCCCCCTGGGCATTTTGTAATGTCTACAGACATTTTTGGTTGTCACAACTAGGTGGGAGGCTGCTGCTAAACATCCCTGGATGGAGACTAGAGATGTTGTTTGCTAAACATCCCACAGTATACAGGACAGCCTCTGCCCTGCCCCCAACAAAACATTTTCCAGTCCAAAATGTCAGTAGTGCCAAGATTGAGAAATCCCGCCTTAACGAAGCTAAACCCAAACAGGCCTGAGCCAAAGGGAACCCTTTGAGAGGCTCAACTTTATTACTTTGTATATGACTCAAGGAGCTTCCCAGTGAGGAGGAGTGAACACTAACATCACAGGACTGCCGGAGTAGAGCAGTAATTGCCAGTGATCTGGGCCTGAACAAAACACTGGCTTCTTCCAAATCAAAAAGCTGCTAAGGGCTAGTAATAGAGACCTAGAAGATCAGCTAGTAAAAGAAACTCCCTTGGGTGCGATTTCTTTTCCGGATGAAAGAGAAGAGGATGCAGTTTGCCTGGGTTTGAGTGCAGGCTCTCTACTCGGCTATGCTTAGGGGATTCCCTTAACTTCTTGGTCTCTGTTGATTTAAGCCATAAAAGGGCAGTAATATCTATCTACCAAGGATTGCTTTAGGATTGTGGGAATAGTCAGGAAAATTCTTAGAACAGAAACTGACATACAATGTGTGCTCAAGTTGTTAATTAAATCTAAATCTTCAAGAGCAGTCATTGAAAGGGAAGTAGTTATTCTAAGTCTATTTGAATTTGGAGAATGGAGAGGGTGATAACCAGGTCCTTGGGAATGCTAACTTAATGGAGCATAACCATAGGAAAAGGACGAAGTGACTACTGTGCCTTGCTGCCACTGGATTCTCAGGAGAATTAGAGGCTGGCTTTGTTTCTAGTTGGCCACAGAGGGGCTCTCAACTCCAGTAGGTAGCAGATCTTTTCCAGCCATACAGAAATGGTGGATATGGCTGCTTGAGACTACTTCAGAATGCAACGTGGGGTAACGTGCAGTGATAATCAGATTCTTATCTGCCACTACGTACCCTGTGCTTTGCTTGAGAATATCCAAAAACAGTATAAAAGACCTTAAGAATCTTACAATCTTTGAGAAGTCTATTTTCTTTATAATAGACAAAAGGGAGAGTGTATGGGCCGAAGCAAGCAAGGAAGGGTTTGAACTTGGTCTAAGCTGAGGTTTGTGATGAAGGTGGGTGTTCCTTCTAGAAAAGACAGGCATACACTGGAGTGGGCATGAGTGGCATGTTCAGGGTCAAGAAGCAGGCTACCTAACTGAGAAGCTTCTTAATAGAAAGAAGCCACAGAGGTATAATGGGAAAATGCTAAGAATCCTCAGAAAGAATGCTGAGTAGTTTAGACTGGAAGAAAATTTTAAGACCCCATTCATTGTAGGATACTACACAGGAGTCCAGATGTTGCATTAGTAAGCACAGTGGAAGTTGGACTGGAATTGGAAGAGATGAAGGTGAGCGTGCTTAATGACCCAGGAATAAGGCTTATCCTACTGTGATGATCCTATCCCAAAGAGACATCAATAATTTAAGGACTAGATATTGAAGATGAAGCAAACAATGAAAAGGCAATTCCAAGGTTACCTAGAAAAGGAGTGGTTTCATAGACACGAGGAAAGGTGGGCAACATCCAACAGCAATTCAGTAAGAAATTGGAAGCCATCTGTGTACGCTAAGTGCAGGGTGTGTAGTCGTATCTTCTAAGAACCTGTGAACCAGGGGAAAGAAAGGTCGTGCACTCACATCTACAGAGCTAAGCAGGACGGACCAAGCGCCAGGACTGCTTGGCAGTGGAGGAGGGGTCAGTTCATCCAGGCAGGAACTAAGAGCCTGGCAGTCACTCAGCTGCCACTATAGTCTCCCTGGCTTCAATGCCAGGCCACGGCTTCCTTTCTTGAAGCCCTTCAGCCTGATAAAAATTCATGTGGATTTATGGTTCTGTCTTTCCTTCTGTAAACCTACTGTGCTAAAAATATGTTGAGCAGGGCCCAGACCCATTTTTCATCATCACCTGCTGCCTTAGGAGACAATGACTGCTAGAAAATGACTACTGCTGCTACTATTGCAAAGCTACTTTCTAGATGTGGCTGAGCACCCAGATACATATTTCCTAAGAGTATTCACTAGCTAAACAGTGTTTGTAGGAAAGAGGATAAATCATGTGTTGTGGATTCTAGTTCATAGTATCAAAGATAGAGACTGAACTTCTAAAGTTCCCTCCAACTGTGAGATCTGGATTCACTGAGAAAATAAAACTGGCCACTTGTCTGAAATTCCAACCTAAAATCCAGACCCTAATCCAAGGGCTTTGTCAGTGAGATGTGAGACTCCAAAGTCTGCCTTCTAGATCAGGTGCCTAAGGGGTAAATCCAGTTTATCACCTGTTTTGTAAATAAAGTCTTATTGAAACACAGGTACGTCTATTCATTTATGTATTGTCCATGGCTGCTTTCAAGCTACAATGGCAGAGATAATTGTAACAAAGTAGTTACAATCTGGCTTTTTACAGAAAAAGTTTACCAGTCCCTCTTCTAGTCCCCCAATCCCTCAATAAAACATTCCACTAGGGAAAAAAAAAAGCCAATGTAACTAGCTCCTCTTTTCTCTGACAGGATAAGAGGGTCATCACCTTCCAGTTGTGGCTCCAGCCCACTGAACATCACCAGTACACCTCCCCCTGATGCCTCTTCCCCAGGAGGCAAGAAGGTAAGGCTGATGACTCTTAGACTCAGACTTTTCTTAATCTAGAGTCTCTTGCCCAAGTTCTGAAATGTTGGAGGTAGGAATATATAATTACAATTGTAGTTGCTGAAACAGGTTGAACCCATTTTTCTTCCTTGAAATAAATGCATCCGTGTGAGGCTAGGTAGGTATAAAGCATACTGGTAGAGCTAGCGTGGCTTGCTGACATCCTTAGAGGATGTACTCCATGTGAGTGGGGAAAGGCAGAAAGAGAATTCTAAGGAATAGGAGTTATCAGTCCATTGCATTGATGGAACAGTTCAAAACCTCTCAGGAGGGAAGAATTAGCAAGTTCCACTCCAGGAATTTTCAGGGGAGAAAATATCATCAGTGTCTAGTGCAAGCAGTGGAAACAGTGACACCATCTGCATGCTTTGGAAAGCAAACCATGCTTTTGCAGCTGCAGATTACTTGAGGATCTGCTGCTTGGGTTTCCTATGATGTGACTGCAAGGATACAAATAGTTTATCAGTCATCAGCCCTCATGAAGAGCTAGCTAGAAAACTATATTATAAATAGGCTTAGAAACCACTCATCTGTTTCATCTTTGCCACAGTATTTACAAGTCTAGGCCCACAGTAATTGTAAATCATAAACCTATTTATAGTGCTTGATGTTAATATAGGTTAGGATGACCCAAGGGCCAGCATTTTTAGACATAGCCTTCCTTCCCCTATGTCCTGAAACATGTACAGAGACAGCTTAGTCATTTACATAGATGAGACTCCTAGGGCACAAACTATATCAAAAATAGGGCAAGAATTTTCAAAACTGGGCTGCTTAGAGGCTCAGGTTACCATGCAGGTAGGATGGGGACAGGGCCAGGTGGTGAGAAGAAAGGGTAAGGTCAGGACTCCCCCTCCTACCAGGGCAGCTTTACTTCTACTTATATATGAATCTTCTGTAAAGGTTTGAAGTAAGGTTTTGATCCTCCGCCAAAAGGTTTCAAAGTCAATAAATTAATGGGTAAGGAAATGGTCAAACAGACCCAGGTTTGAAGCCTGGCTTTGCCATATGCTAGCCATGTGATCCTGTACAATTTTTAAGCCATGGTTTTCTTTATAATGGAGCAAATATAGATTGGGACAGCCAGCATCTTTGCACATGAACTCTTATTATGAGACAATATATGTGAACATGACTGATCTTTGCTAACGACTCAGAAAATAACATCGATTGATGAAATCCGGGCTAGTTATGCCCCTCCAACTCTGCCTGCAGCCTGTGCTCTCAGCTCTGTTCTCCTGCCACAGCCCTAGGTCGTTCCTGTTGGATCCATTATCTCCTTAGGTTGGTCTCCACTTCTCTACTCAATTCAGCTTTCAGGCACTTGACTTCCTGGTATTACCAAGAGTCCCACACTACTGTTTCACACAAGGTTATCACTTCAGTTTAAAGCTTAATTACTACTCGGGGAACCTTCATATAACATTCTCTCATCCTTATAACTTTATAGGTGACAAAATCCAGGCTCCCAAGTGTTAAATGATTAGCCCAACATTTTTTAGTAAGTATGGTTCCAAACTAAATTCAGGTCTCTTGACGTCTGATTCTTCTCATACCAACAGCTGCCAAAGATGTGAGAGTGTACTCTGCCTCACAAAGTCCCAAGTATTTTTAATGCATTTATAAAAAATAAATTTTCCTTTTCTTTCGGGTTATAAAAATGGGTCTGGGAGAAGAAATCCTGAATATCCTCTTATGAGTCCTCAGCAATAGGACTTAGAAGAGCAGCCTTAACAAGATGGAATGGCAAATGACAGCATTACACAGTACACCAAAGCCACAATGCTGGCAGCCCTTCCCAGACCCCTTCAAATTTGGCAGGTCCGAAAATGAGCTATTTAACCTACCAGTTGTTTCAGTCAGGGTTAAGCTAAAAGGGGGAGACTGAGTGAGCCCGATAGGTTGCAGGAGAGTCTGGACATACAGAAGCACTGAGGCAGGCTCAGATAAAGCAGCAGTTCCCCAAATGACATCTGTGGTCTTCTGGAGGTGGAGGGATAAGATTCTATCAGGCCTCTGCAAAGTCCAAACTATTTTCATAATGATGCTAAAATATTATTTTTTCTTACTGTGTTGATATGTGAGCTGACAGTACAAAGGCAACATTGGGTAAAATTGCTGATGCTTTTGCCAAAATCAGGACAGTGGCACCAAACTGTACTAATAGTCATTGTATTTCTTAGCACCATATACTCAAAATCAAAGAAAATAAAAAATTTAAGAGTTTCATTTAAGAATGTCTTTAATGAAGCAGTAAAAATAACTGCTTTTATAAAAAATCCTTGAGTAAATCTTTTTAATGCCATTACAAAACAGGAAGTATGCATAAAGCACTGTGCTAGTTGTCTCATGGAAAAGCACTCGTGTGACTGTTTATGACCCAAACGAACTGCTTTTCGCCTAGGATACCATTTTTACTATCACAAACTATGGCCATTCAGACTTGGGTATTTAGCATATACATTTTCTTGAAAATGAAGTGAACCTGTGACTTCAAGAAAATCAACTGAGAGCATTTGTTGCAGTGATAAAATTTTAGCTTTCAAGCAAAAATTAGAATTTTGGGGAAACAGATCTGCTACTTTGAGCTCAACAGTTTTCTAAAGCTTAAAAGATATTTCTGATGATATAGGTAATACTAATGGTGGTTTTGATGTTGTACAATGAAATATGTCAACATTTGGAAGATCTGAATGACTCAGTAAATCAGTATTTTCCAAATAACCAATGTATTTTAAAATCATGCAAAGGTAAAAGACCTGTCCTAATTGCCAAGATATACCAATGAATGTTAAGAGTACAAAAATTTTCTAGCCTTTTAAGTTAGCCTTTTAAGAAACTTCCACTTGTTGAGTGTTGATATAACATCAAAGAATACAAGTTATTTGAAAAAGCTATAAAAATATACCTCCCTTTTCCAACTACTTATCTATGGGAGACTGGACTTCCTTCATATACTATAAACATATCTAAACAGACTGATTGGAAAAGCAAATACGAGAATCCTGTTAAATTCTATTAAGCCAGACATCTAATTTTTTTTTTTAATGTAAAACAATACCTAATTTCGTGTTTTGGATTTTTCCATTAAAATGCTATTCATATTAATGTGTAATATTTATTATATTTTTAAAATTAGTTTTAAATTCAAATTCAGTAAATATTGATAAATATAGCCTATATAAACAAAAGTTCTTCGAAGTCCTCAATTTTTAAGAGTGTAAAGGGGTAAAAAGTTGAACTGCAGAGATAAAGAACTTTGTAATGCCACCTACTGGCAAGGCCCCAAATCACTGCCCTTCCTGAAATCCAAGCAGCTACCACACAGTTCCCTCACCTACATTTGAATACTTCTCAAAGATTCTTCTCTATGATGAGACTCAGCAGGGGAAGGAAGCTGGGGGTGCAGACAGAATGAGAGTTCTGCTACTGAGGAGTGATAATGCTTCTCCGTGGCCTGTTTTAACTTCAACCGCTGGTTACTGCACCTGTGGTATAACTGGTGGTGATTTACTTCTAGTGCCTTGTTTCATTTGTGACTCGTCAAAGCTGTGCCTTTTCAGTTTGTTAACAAGCCCTTACTTCTTCAGCAACATCTGTTGCTATAAGTTTTACTCCCTTACAGCAGAATTGCCCAGCTGGGCTCATTGAGGTTTAACACTTTGCCTTAAAGAAATGCGAGTAGCATGATCCAAGTTAACTGTTCTAGGGATTTTATTCAGCCTTCAAATTGCCTGTGTGGGCTGATAATGAAGAGAAAAGAATAGTTTGGGGGAGAGGTTCTTTTTACTGTGACCGTTCTTAACAGTTTCTTGTTTGAAATCATCCAATAGGAAACTGAAGCCATTTGAAGCTTTTTCCTCCCACCTTCCTCTTTCAACATGCTTCATTTCCTTGTGACACTGCATATGATACTATTGAAACTGTTAGTGATGTGCAAACTTCACTTTTGTTTGTAGATTTTAAATGGAGGGACTCCAGACATTCCTTCCAGTGGCCTACTCTCAGGGCAGGCTCAGGAGAACCCAGGTTATCCATATTCTGATAGTTCTTCTATTCTTGGTAAGTGGCATACTTATTCATTTCCATTGCAATGAGTTTGTAACACATCTGGCACAAAGTCAGTTTTAATAACTTGAACATTCCAAATAAGCTAGTTCTAGATATATTTGATAAGAACAAAATTGAGTTTAATGGTTAAGTTCTGGTGGAGGGTCTAAGTTTATCCCTAGAACTCAAGAGGGAACTACAGCAGCCTGGACATGGGCTTTCCCCATGTTTGGCATAATCTCTTTAGAGGAAAAGCTGATGAAGGTTCAGAGATAAAGCCTAGAAAGGCGATCAATAAGCATTTCAGAGGGCATTAAAAGTCATTTAGTGATGAACAGGTCGTTTCCCCTATCCTACTCATCTTTATCTTTCTAGATCTTTTTTCCTAATCTCTACCTTCCTATTTGTCCTTCTTACTATAACTCATTCTTATATCAGAATATTAAAATGAGGTCAACTTGAATGCTTTTAATTTTTATTGAATTTTAAGCACTTTGTTTCTAAAAGCTTGGTTCTTCCCTCTGAAAGACCCATTAAACATATATATGTGTGTGTGTGTATATATATGTATAAATGTGAATGTGTGTGTGTATGTAAATGCAGCCCCAAAAGTAGCCTCTCTCAACTTTCTTCCTGTTAAATATAATTTATTAAAAGTATGCTTTAGATTTGCTAATGGTAATCACACGTTAGTGTTATCTCTGACCACTCTTTATCTCCTCCTACAGGTGAGAACCCCCATATAGGCATAGATATGATAGACAACGATCAAGGCTCAAGTAGTCCCAGTAATGATGAAGCAGCAATGGCTGTCATAATGAGCCTCTTGGAAGCAGATGCTGGGCTGGGTGGCCCTGTTGACTTTAGCGACTTGCCATGGCCGCTGTAAACACTACAAGTTGCTTTAGCAACAGTTACAGTATCAAAGTGCATTACTGGTGGAGTTTTACAGTCTGTGAAGCTTACTGGGTAAGGAGAGAACAGCTTTTATGTCTCCATAAAAGCCATCTCAGAGCCATTGATACAAGTCAATCTTACTATGTGTAACTTCAGACAAAGTGGAACTAAGCCTGCTCCAGTGTTTCCTCATCATTGATTATTGGGCTAGCTGTTGATAGCTTGCATTAATTGTATATTTTGGATTCTGTTTGTGTTGAATTTTTTAATCATTGTGCACAGAAGCATCATTGGTAGCTTTTATATGCAAATGGTCATTTCAGATGTATGGTGTTTTTACACTACAAAGAAGTCCCCCATGTGGATATTTCTTATACTAATTGTATCATAAAGCTGTTTATTCTTCCTTGTAAGAATCCTTTACTATAAATATGGGTTAAAGTATAATGTATTAGACAGTTAAATATTTTTAATAAATGTTTCCCTTATTCTATAAGTACTGTTCGCATTTCAAATAATTGGGGGGGGGGGGACGGAATTAGGGGGAAAAAAAACATCTGTGCTACAGGGCCGGATCATCAGTTTTTTACAGCTGGTTTTAAGGACGATCCATGCCTATCACATACCTTTCTGGCCTTCATTACAATTATGGGACTGACATAATTTCCCTGTGTTAACAGCTCTGATTTATGGTTAAAACAGTTAACCTCCTAATGATTGCAGTTACAATCTGTGAGAACAAAGACATTATTGTTTAAACACAAAATTCAAATCCTCTAAAATTACAAATTCAAGATGGGATATAACAAAATGGCTTCTCTACTACACCCTCTCTCTACCACTACTCAGTTGTATGGTTTTTAACTTTGTGACCCAGACCCAAAGCACCTAAATACTTGATTCCTTCTTGAATTGGGCCACAGAATATTAAAAAAATAACATCTATATAATGTGCTCAGCAGAGCAGCACAGTATAATGGAAAAAGCACCAAACTAGTATCAGAAATTGGCTGAAACTTAAAATTAAGGTATGATGTAGTAAAGGTATCTTACCCTTCATATCTGGTTGAACTAAAAGTTTTCAGATCTAACCTTGTTTTATAGCATTTTATAATTAGTAGAGACTCTTAAGTGTCTCATCACATATATACCAAACTGGAGTTCTTTGAGCTACTAATCTAGTTATATTGATACCAACAAGACAGGAATTCTAATGATGAGACTAAAAATGGCCAAGGTTATAAAGTGGATCAGAAACATTAAAACAATGGAATTTTATTTTGATGAAAAACTCGAGTTTACAATCATTTAGTAAATGAAGAGCAAACACTTCATTTTCCTATCCCATAAGTCTTAAAAACAATCATTAGTAAATAAATATCTGTGAACAAGTTAAGGGTAAGGCAGACCGGATAATAAACCACCCCTGATGTTCACATTCCCTGCATGTGACTCACTCTAAAAAAGGGTGAAAACGGCACTGGAGATAACTGATAAGATATGGGCATTGAATATCATTCTAATCATTCAAATAAGCCCAATGATAAATACTCATTTTTTGCTCACCATGGGCAGTAAACTATACACATTTTACTGAAGGAATACTTTGATAGAAGCACTTATTTAAGTTATATTGTGCATCACAACTATAAAAATGGCTTGAACAGTTCCGTTTGACCACCATTTATAAAGTGCAACTATATAATATTCTGTATTTTATCTGGGGTGCAACGAATGTTAATCTAGACTGAAAGAACCCCAGATGCCAATTTCCACCACTTCTGAAAAGATCTAGATGTGTGAAAAAGGACTGTCCCCCATACAAAGAACCAATTTCACAAACCTACTGGTAAACAAAACATTTATATAACTGGAACCTCAGGATGCTAGAGTTGTACTCATTTAAAAAACCATTCAGCTACCTTTGGTCTTTAAAAAAGCCTACACTGCAATATCCTAAACATTGTTATGTGCATCTCACGATGAAGAGAGTGGCCTTGCAGTGCAGAATGAGGAGAGTGCAACGTCACTGTGAAGAGTAGCATGCTATGGTTTCGAGGAACATCAGCATCACAGCATCGGATTCTGTGCATCAGGATCGAGGTCATTGTTGCCCGAAGGGGGATGGATGGGGAGAATATCCAGCTCATCCACTTGCGGAGTGGGGTGCATGACTACCAGCTGGTCCTGGGGAATGTCTGCGGCAGCTGCTGCAAGGTTGGTGATAGATTTACTCTTTACACACTGAAAGTCTACATGCCGACTCTTTCCTTCTTCCTTCTCCCAGGACATTCGAATAAAAGGTCTTTGGACATAGTTGTAAATCACTTCTGGGCGGCCCCCAGGCCTTTTCTTTACTTTCTCTTTATAGGTAGGATAACCTGGAGGAGAGGAAGGTTTTAAAAACTGAGGATATACACACAGTCCCCCACACTTATCACCCAGTTTAGCCTCAAGACAGCTTTTCTGCTGTAGCTTCTGAACAAATTTAAACAAAGAAAGGAAACCAATATTCCATCTCCTTGGTCATCATCAGTTCAACAGCCAGAAACTGAAATCCTACTGATGAAATTCACAAAGCTGTCCACCATCCTCTGTTATTCAATATACTGACTACCAGAAAAAAAAAAAAAAAAAAGTTCTTTAAGAGCACTGAGGGCATGGGTCCCAAATAAAATAGTATGTAATCTAGTGCATCTTGGGCTCTAGCTGTGTATCCTTAGTATCTCTGAACCCTTCCCTTCACAGAATTATCTGGCCTAAAGGCCTACAATTTACTGCCACATTTGCCTTCTACTTTCCTTAAACCTAAATCTTGTCTTTACAATGCTCTGGGTTTTTTTTTTTTTTTTTTTTTCTGTCCTTCTCTGGTTAAATAATAAAGGGCTGTAGAGCTCTCCAACCTCACTGGTTCTAGGTACTTCTGCCCTCAGTCAGCAAAGCCAATATTCTAACTTGCTATACCATTTTAACGTTACTCCTTCCAACAGCCAAAGACTTCATTCCGATTGTCAATTCCAAAGCAATTCCCTAATCATACATTCCTCTTCTTGGATCGCAGTAACAACTAGTAAGGATGATCCTAATTTTGGAAAAATTTCCATCATTTACCAGATAAGGCAAATTCTCCAGACATAATCTTCTTAAAAATTATTACAAGTCCCTTTCCTCCTTCCTACTAGCAAAAGTTGCTTGTTTAATCAGAGATTGACAAACATCTTATGTAAAAGGCCAGACAGTAAGTATTTCAGGCTTGCGGGCCATATGGCTTCTACCACAACTACTCAATTATGTCACTATAAAGTGAAATCAGCCACAGACAATACATAAATGAATGAGCATGTCTATGTTTCAATAAAACTTATTTAAAGAACAGGCAATGGGCTGGATTTGGCCCATGGACTACAGCGAGACCATAGTTAGAATAAGAAAAAAAATAGAAAGGCCTCACATAGTAGGAACTCAGTTAATGATTACTGCATAAGGGGATGTATGTAGGCATCATTGGTAGCTAGTATATTTAGCCACGTGTAGAGTGTGTATGTGGTTGAGGAGGGCAAGCAGGGCTAAAAACCTTCTAAAGACATTCTGCAGAATGTCTTCTGCATCTCACACTTCCAGCCGACTACCCCTACAGAAGCACTACAGATCAGAGAGGTCTCCATCTCTTTGCCCTTGTTCTGGATTTCTCTTCGACTATTAGAAAGTCTTTAAATTCCCATCTCATCATGTTCCAATCTGCTGCCAACATGGAACCACCCCTCTAACACAAGTGTAATCACATTACATCCTTGCTTAAAAATTACCAATACTTTCCTCATGCTTAAAGGGGAAGGTCCATATGCTACAGTACAATACGTAAGGCTTTCTTACAACCTGGATCCAGCCTACTTGTCATCAGGCTTCAGCTCAGATGTCTTCCCCCTTACAGAGGCTGTCCCTGTCCTCCCAATCTAAAGTGGCTTCCAGTTGCTTTCTCTCTCTCTAGCTTTGAGACTAAGCAGCTAAACCCCACTGATGAAACTAATGTCAGCAATTCCATTACTTTTTTAAGTCCTAAGTCTCCTCTTCCTGCAAAGACCCTGATACTGGTCATTCTTCCTCATATCTCGGCAGACCATTACAGTAAGTCCTCACTTAACATCACTGATAGGTTCTGCAACTTTAATCAAGTGACATAATGACACCAATTTTACCATAAGCTAATTGATAAAAACAGGAGTTAAGTTTCTATGGCATCTCTTCCATGTAATGAAAGGACAAAGCGCTGTTTGAGAACCTGCTGTATTTTGACCTCACAGCTCAACGGGATCACTAATCAACACCATTATCTTCATTATTGCTACCACAAATAAATACTGAGAAATTACTATATGCCAGGCCCTGTTTTAAGTGTTTTTCATGTATCGTCTCATTCTGTCTTTACAGTAACCCTATAAAGTATTCATTAATATTCTCATTTTAGGTGAGGAAACTGAGGTACAGAGAAGTTTAGTGCTTTGGCCAAGGTCATACAGCTATTAAGTCATAAGATCTGTACACAAGCAATCTGGCTCCATAATCGTTATTCTCTACACTATGCCATGTTATGCCAAGAAAAATATTTTATTCTCACTAAGGGCACTTTAAAATAAAAGAAGCATTGGACATGGCATCTGGAAAAACTCATTTAAATCATAAAGTAAAAAGCAATCGAAAAATGTGTGGACTCAGAAAATGCACTAAGACAAGCTAAAGAAGAAAAGATAAATATGCATGTCTTAATATTGCTAGGGAAACTTATGAAATAAAATTTTATAATGGCTTCCTATCTTCTCAAATAGAGGAAGCTGATTTTTGTTATCTAAAGGTCTATTACATGATTGTTCGAAATCATTTGAGTTTTTCTCAAAGCATTCAAACTATAGTCTAAACTATATTCAAACTATATTCCAATTTTTTAACCTTGTATTTTCAAAAAGAAATTAATGGAAAGCAATGAAAACATCTTACCTTCTATTCCCAGTCTAATCTTCTTAAGACCCCTCTCCTTCAAAACTGATTTGGCCACATCTCTGTTTTCAATGTACTTGAAAAATCTATATAATTTTGTGCTATAAATAACTGGAAACAAAAAGAGAAAAACATTTTCTTATTAAAATCAAAGTACTCAATGAAATCAATGAAATCTTTATCTTGATCATCAAAGGGGCCTGACAACCCTAAAAGCCCAAAGAGTGGATGCAGTGATGCTAAAGGATGACTAGCCAACATGACAGGACAATTAAGTACAGTTAATGTATAAGCAAATGTCTACTTAAGTTGAAACAAGAAAGCTTTAATAACCAACCATGTAACCCAATCCATTGGAAAAATCTCCTTCTGAAAGATATATCATATACAAACTTATTGGAATAGGATCTGCCCCAATTTCTTCAAATAAGAGAACCAGAGGAATATATCCAGATCACATCATTATCAAGCAGGCAAAGTAAAAGACTTTGCTATATGATGCCTACAAGGCCTCGTCTGGAGAGGGAAAAAAATGCTTTGTCAGAGAGTACAAAATGGATACATCTTACATTTCATGGATTGAGCAACTATTAATAACTCCCCAAAAAGGCAAAGACCCTCCCCACAAAATGTTTTCCATTCAGGCGAACAATACTGATGTTAAAAATGGCAGATTCGAGCATGTTCTGCCTAGGTTAGTCTGTTTAGAGCAAACTGGCTTTGCAAAGGACAGACATTCCACTGACAACATGTTGAGTCTTCGAAATGTGCTGGGAACTTCAGGGAGTTAGACTGATGGACCTTCCTCGCCTTCTCTCTTTCAGGTGGAGTTATCTCCCTTAAAAGGTGAACTGCAAAGGTTTTTTCAAAAAAAGAAAAACACACTTGCAAACCAAACATGCTGTTTTAAGAGCCAATAAAAGGAAAATACGTATATAGATGCTACTCATGGGGTAAATCTGTGACGATTAACTACGTCCTTAAGATTACTGATAATTTAAGATAAATATTTTTTGACATCTTAGAATGATGGGGTCATAATGTCATAATTAGGAAAATCAGGCTGAAGAGGCTATCTCTGTCTCCTTAAATGAGTCTTCTTTAGGTTGGAACATCTTGGCAAAAAATGAAACATATTTAGACAAATTAAGTAAAAACGTTTTAAGTCCTTTTAAGCTTTAGAGCTTAAGATAAAAAATAAGAAAACAAATCAGAAAACACTGAAATGGAAAGCTCAACAACTGAAAAAGAAAAGCCAGGTGCATTATAATTCCTGTATCACTCTAATGAAATTCCTGTGTTCTATGGTTGGCTCTACTCTCTTCGAGTCAAACTTTTTGAAAACTAAAATACAAATTATAAAAGTTTGTTCATTCCTCTTTTAACAGAAAATAATGTAATATATGTTTCTCTTAATTTTAGGTAACCTTTCATTTTTCCTATGTTTTGTTCAACTTTTCACTCCACATATTATTATAGAAAACCACTGTCAGCAAAGAGCCGAGGAATGAGGAAATAGCAACAGAAATGTCCATTACTACAACTGTTTACAAAAGAATCACAACACTCATTTAAATACATCATGCAAGGGAAATGTTTCAGTGTAAATTCTGAAAAGTGTTATCATAATATATGTTAAAATAATCGTTGAAAATCTTCTTTAGAAGTCAAAAAGAATACCACTTGGAGTTTGCGTTGTTTTTAGAAAAGGGTAAGTAAAATGAAAAAATGATTAAAGGGTTTGGGTATTTTCTATATTCCTGAACTTTTTACTTAAATCCTAATCTTTATCAAGTCAACACAGGCTTCAGCACAGTACAAGATGCTGGGCTATTTCACCTAGTTCCTCAAATCATTCTTTTAACTCTAGAAATCTTCTCAATCTATGAAACTGTTCAAAAATACTATATTGGGTTCGTCAAGAAAAAGAATATAAGAAATCTTCTAAAAAAAAAAAAAAGACTAATAAGAAAAAGTTTGGAAGTACAATAAGAAAAAAGTTAGTAATTGCTGCTCAAGATACACTGTTTTAGTCAGAAATACCTAACTATAGCTCCACAAAGCTTTCTGAAGGGTCACTGTATCCTCCAGGAACATATTATGATCTTTACAAAGGAACATCTTAGAAATGAAAGTCACCCTCAAAATCAGTGAGTTGAAGCTTCTCATTTTACACACAAATAAAAATTCATCTTAAAAAAAAAAAAAAAAAGCTTACTTTTTATAATCTACTACTCCAGGATCTACTTCTCTAGGATGCTTCCAAATGCAAAGAAAAAATATTAAGATCCAGATACTCGACAAAGAGCAAACCATCTCAGTGCATATCAGGGGAGGGTACACTTTTTCTGTAAAGGGCCAGATGGTAAATACTTTGGGCTTTGCTAGCCATGCGGTCTCCGTTGCAACTACTCAACTCTGCCACTGTAGCGCAAAAGCAGCCATAGACAATACATAAAACTTTATTTATAAAAACAGGCAATAGGCTGGATGGACTTGGCTGACTCCTGATAGAGTTAAGAGTTCAATGTACTTAATAAAAACTATTCTTTGATCAATATTATATATAAAAAAAAAGTGATAATTCAAGAGAGAGAAAACATGCCACAATACTTACTTTGTGAATACTCTTCTCCCATCTGTGGTGGATACTCTTCATCCCAATCCACCACATCATCGTCTGTAAGCACCACTATGTGACATTCTCGCTCCCCACTCTGGGCACTAGCTACCATGAGAGGCAAGATCATTTCTTCCAGATAAAACTCAAACTGTCTACGAGCACCATCATTTGATAACTCATGCATTAGGGCACCTGAAATGAAACCCACAAAAAATCTTGATTTTTTGGGGGGTGACTGATAAGCAAAAGAAGAACAGAAGCAACAAAACATGGGATTAGTTCAACATCTACTTTGGGACCCTACAGACAATACAGTGGTTATCCTTCAGTCAATAAAACTTTTCCTAGTAAGAGTTCTTATGGAACTGTAAAGTTTTACATCAAAAAGGGCCAATAAAGGCATCCAACAACAAGCCCCTTCATTTTACACATCACGAAGTAATCTGCTTAAGACTACAAAACTAATTTGCAAAATCAGAACTAAATGCACGCCCCCCCCAACACACACACACACACACACACACACACACACACACACACCCCCATCCCTGGCCCGGGGCAGGTTTTTTTTTTTGTTTTTTGTTTTTTTTTTTACTATATCATGCTATCTTCCATCGGTATACACAATTATATCTTAAAGCAGATACTAAGGAGATTTTTCAGATTATTCATATGAACTAAAATAGTTCCCATATTCCATCTCCCATGTTTTCTTAGAAAATTAATCACAAACAGCATTAATGTTTCAGTGTAGGAAGAGGGGTGAGATGAGAAGAGTTAACTGGCTTGGGATACTGCAGGCAAAGGCCAAGCAAAACACAGCAAAGTACAGGAATTACATAGTAGACCTGACCCTAGAATTAAGAGGGGTAAAAGATACACGTCCCACTTCACCCTCCTGAGGATGAACAACTTCAATTTCCCAAATACACAGCCACAAACTCACCTGCACTGACCTTGTTTTTTCTCTTATTATTCTTTGAATGGCAATGTCCTATCTCTACCTAAGGTTCTATATCTCAGGAACTACTGGGAGGGTTATAACTCAAATCTGTAGTCTCTCAAGGGAGAGTGTTTTCCCCCCTACAATATGTTGTCTAATTATGTAATAACTATTAATACATAATTATAACAATACATGACTAATTAAATTAACAATTTATTATTTAGCCATGTCTCTCTCTAGGCTGCCTATTCCCCATTAAAAAAAAAAAAAAATCCATTTGTAGCTAAACTCCTAGATGTATCAACACATTTTCTTTGCCCTAATTTCTGAACCCAGTTCCAATCTGGCTTCCACACTCACTACTCAAAACTCACTATAGTCTCCAAATGACCTCTAGATTGTTAAAGACAATGAACATCTTTTGAATCCAATCTTATTTGACCTGGCTGGAGCTCTCACAGGGACCACTCCCTCTTCCTTAAAATGCTCTTATCTCTTAGAATCTCTGATACCAATTTGCCTCCTTTTCTTTCTCCTCTTTGGCAGTTTTCCTTTGGTCACCTTTGCCAATTCTTCTCTTCTAGCTATTCACTAAATACTGCTATTTCTCAGGACAATTTTAAGCTCTTTTCTTCTCTCACCTTATACTAACGATTCCCAAATTTACTAATTCTGCCCTCTGTATTCTAGATGCATTATATTCAGCTGCTTTCTGGAAATCACTTGTATGACACCTCACAGACATCTAAACTTACTCAATATATTCAAAATTGAATTTAGTCATCTCTGCCTCTCTGTAGTGTTTTCCAAATCAGTAAATAGCATCCTGATCCACTCAAGTTCTCAGAATCATCTCCAAATAGTGTTGGACATTGACGGACACTTAAATATTTGTTGACTAAATGAATAAATCCTTGATTCTGCTTTCATCTCTTAATTCCATCATTCCTCAAGCACTATCAAGTCTGCCTTTTAAATATATCTTGGATTATGTCATTTCCTTTTCTGGAAGATATTTCCAAAGATAGCTGCACTATCTCTTGTGTCACATGCTTTTCTGCAATACGACCTTCACATCTCCTTGCAAGAGGTGGAGTCTAATTCTCCTCCCTTTTTATCTAGGCTGATGACACTGACTAGCTTGTAACCAGGGGAGAATGGAAGAGATGACGGTACATAACTTGCAGTTTTGCCTTGATCTCGGGAAAACTTGCTGTCTCCATGCTTCCTCTCTGAACCCAGTCTCCAGGCTTGGAGAAGTCCAAGCCACATGAAAAGATCACATATAGGTACTCTGTTTGACATAGCTAAACGTAGTCCTCCCTTATCCACCATTTTGCTTTCTGCAGTTTCAGTTACCCACAGTCAACAGTGGTACAAAAATATTAAATGGAAAATTACAGAAATAAACAATTCATACATTCTAAATTGTATGCTGTTCTAAGTAGCAGGATGAAATCTCGCACTGTCGCTCAGTCCTACCCAGGACATCCTTTTACCCAGTGCATTCATGCTATATATGCTATCCTCCCATTAGTCACAGTAGCTGTCTAGGTTATCAGGCTGACTGTCATAGTAATGCAATGCTGTGTTCAAGTCACCCTTATTTTACTTAGTAGTGGCTCCAAAGCACAAGAGCAGGGATGCTGGAAATTCAGATCTGCCAAAGAGAAGTTATAAAGTGTTTCCTTTAAGTGAAAAGGTGACAATTCTTGACTTAAGGGAGTAAAAAATCATATGCTGAGGTTGCTAAGATCTTAGGATAAGAACGAATCTTCTATCTGAAATCATGAAGGAAAAAAAAATCATGCTAGTTTTGCTGTTGCCCCTCAAACTGCAAAAGTTACAGCCACAGGGCATGATAAGTGCTTAAGATAGAAAAAGCATTAAATCTGTGGTGGAAGAAATAAACAGAAAATTGTGTGTGTGTGTGTGTGTGTGTGTGTGTGTGTGTGTGTGTGGACGCATGCGCGTAGGGTTTGATACTATCTGTGGTCTCAGGCATCCACTGGGGGTCTTGGAATGTACGTTCCTCAAATAAAGGTGCCATATTGTAATTCACTTTCCCCACAGCAACTGAATCTACTTGTGTCTTTTTCTAGTTTAAATCTTTCATGGCTTGTACTATCCCTAGAATAAAGGTACCAAATTATCAACTTGATCCATAAAGCTGTTATGTGAAAAGAGGTTATAAGTCAGTGTGTAGTCCTTTAAAATGTTTTTAAGTACTATACACATATAATGATGACTCTCACATATAAGTATCTAGCCCATATTTCTCTCCTGAAATGTAGACATGTATACTCAGTGTCCCACTCAACATTTCCACTTGGATGTCTAACAAGTATTTCAAACTTAAAATGTCCAAAATCAAACTTCATAACTTCTGCTCCTCATGAAGACTCCTCCATCTAAATTAATGGCAACTCTACACTTCCAGTTAATAAAAGCATTGTCTCTCTTCTTCACCCTATATTCAATCAATAAGCAAGTCCTGACATCTTTTAATATATCCAGAATCTGATCACTTCTCACTGCTTTTATATACATAATATTTAGTATAAAGTGAGTGCTCAACAAAAATGCAGAAAATGACCAATTACTATGTAACTATTAAACAAGCTATTATTAAATATATTTACTAACAGTTATTCACAATATATTTCTATGTGGAAATATAAAACAGCATGTATAATATGACCCATTATATTCTTCTTTTAATACACCTTTACTTAATTTTGTTACTTTATATTATTTTTTAGCAAACCTTTATTTAATACTATGTGTCAAGCACTATTGATTTAATCTTCACAACAACCCTCTGAGAAAAGTATTGCTGTCTCCATTTTAAAGATGAGGAAACTGAAAAAAGGTTTTAAGTAACTTGCCCAAGAAACCCAGAATTCTCTATTCAATAAACATTTAGCACTTGCATGATTTCTTTTTAAGAGACAAACTTAGACATTTTAGTGTAAAGTACCATTCCAATCTTCAGTAAAGGCACTTATTTATAGAAAAAAATCATTTTTGGATTCCAGTCTACACCTACAGTATCCTTTTACATTTTTATAACACTATTTGTCTCTTCAAATTCTATATAGTTTTGTTTTAATAAAAGTCTATGAGAATATCTAAATTTTTAGTAACATAAGTAATCTAGAAACAATTACAAGTATTATGTAATATAAAAGTTAAAAGCCTATTACATATGGAAAACCATACTACATATATTTTACATAAAAATGCTCACCTTTAATTCCATAATAAACAAAATTTAACAATGATGATAAGGCAAACTATGTCCAAAGGATTACAGACTAAAATCCATATCATCTGTAAGAAATTCTAGTGTTTTTTTTAACCTGACAGTCACCAAAATTCAATACCTAATGACATGAAGTTAAATTAAAATGGCCCCATGAACAGAAAAAACACTAAACTTAAAATCGAGAATCTATAATTAAAATAATGAATGCTCATAATTTCAACTAAAAACATTTTTTTAAGATGTGAAAAAACTTTGTTCAAGTTTATAATTATATGCTCCAGCTGTCCAACTATTTAACTTTAAAATTTTAAATATCATTTATAGAGAAATGGACTCAGAGGTGGACTATCCACTGCTTTGTCCCATCTACTGATATTTTTATGGGGACTTTAAAAAGTTCCCATTCACAGTTTCCAACACATCAATCTCTGAAAAGGTTGATACCACTCTGCCAAATTAGTGTTAAGTTTAGGTAATAAAGATAACCATATGTCTGGGGTTAACATAAGGCTATAACTATATAGAGGAAAACTTTAAAGATGGCTTCCCAGTATACATAAAATAAAATGTAAGAACATTAATTTGAATTAAAGACCTTCCATAATCTGGCCCATCTATTTATTCCCATCTCCTTCTGGCCCTGATACAAAGTTTCTGCTCCAACTAGGTTATTTACAAAGTATACCTTTTGCATATTTACTCCAAAATTCCCAGCTCTTAGAATGTCCTCTCTACTCTTTTTAAATCATTCCTATTCCTTCTTTACTACCTGTCTTCTCTGAACTGTTTCCCAAACCCTCTAGCTGACAACATCCTCTCCTTCTGAACTTCTTCAATCAGTTAATATCCATCCAAGTCAACACTTGATAATTCTCATAAACTATTCTGACTTTTCTGTATGTAATCCCACCTTTTTTTCTTAGGCATGGCAAAATGGTGAGACGGTGGGGTGCTGAGGAGGTAGTGAGAGGGAAATATCAAAGAGTTAGGCTTCCCAAGTTCCAAACTTCGCTCTGAGACTATGTTTGAAGGTCTTGAAGGAAGTTATTAACCCTTTGGCTAGGTATTCAATCTAAGACTTTTAATGACAAATAATGTTTTTGAGAATTATTTGTATCTTCCATAGTGGCTTTAGGTATTATCTTACATCCTAAGTACAAAAAAATTATAAATTTAGGTTAATATGATCTGAGAAATGAAGCCAAATGCCAAACTTTCCCAAAGCCAGGGCTCTCAAGCTAGGAAATAAAAGACTAGCAACAAGATAAAAAAAACAGTCGATGAGGAAATCTGGGAGAGTCTATCAAAAAAAATAAATTATTAAAGCTGAAAAAAAGTTTTTAGAAAATTGCATGAGGAGCTGATAAACATCTCTGTGAACTTCTATAAGTAATCTTCATTGTACTAGAACGCTTTACAATTTAATTAAACAAATATTTGAAGTTGAGGTAAACAGCATTATTTCAGGGTTTTCATTCCAATATATTCTAACTCTACGAACTACTCACCCACAAAATATCATACTTACTGAGATCTCTACATTTAATAGTACTATATTCAAAAGAGATACAAAGATAGTCACATGCTTCTCTCAGTTCAGGAATAGATATGCCATCAGGACAACGGATTATCCCTGTTTTGTAGTAATCCTAAAAAAAAAAAAAAAAAAAAAAAAGGCAAAGAATGCATAAAATATTTGGAGAATGAGGTAGCCAAAACTTATTAATAAGGCTGGGCTGGTAGCATTTTCAAAAACGATAGAGCTCTAAGTTTTATGAATTGGAGTATTTTAAAGTTAGGTAGGACCTCAGTTCACCTAACCACTTTTTCATTTTACCAATAAGAAAAATGTAGGCTCAAAAAGGTTCACTGACTTCCCCCGATCACCAAATTATTTAATAGCAGAGGAAAGATGAGAACCTAGGTCTCCTGATTATTAATGCATCTCTTTTACTATATCATGTTAATTCATACGTACTTTCCCCCACAAGTTACTTTTCTATAAGGCTATCATATATTTTTAAAACTTTTTTAAAATGTAAGGAAGTTGAATAATACATTTTAAGTTACCTTAAATACTACCTAGAGAAACGAGCAAACTTATGGTTTTTAGAAAAGAACTTCAAAGTCCTATCTAAGTACTAAAATATGTAAAACAGAAGACACTCTTAGATATTCTTCTTCCAAATAGTACGCTTTGGTGTTTCCCATATTACTATAATTAATCTATAGTAATTATTTCAAAAATCTATTTAAAATGTTGTTAAGGGCTGGCCCCAGAATTACAAATAGAGCTAAGTTACAAAAATTTTTTTTGCTTGTCAACTTAAATGGGAAGTATGGGCAGCTGAAAGAAGTACTTCCTAAAAAATTAAAATCTGCTTCAAGCTTCTTGTTGAAAAAATCTGCATATAAGTGAACCCACACAGTTCAAACCTGTGTTTTTCAAGAGTCAACTATACTTTTCCTGTCTTGTACCTCAGGATCCTCCCACTCCTCTTCCCTCAAAACTATTTGAGGAAATCTATTTTCAGACTGTGACATAAACTGTCACACATTATAATCAAATCTTTAATACTGTTTTGAAATTACAAGTATAGACCCTGCAATACTAATTCAAATATTCCTCAAAATAAAGGGTTAACACTTCAAAATAAAAATGTTTAAAACAAAGATGCGAAAAATTACATTTTAGAGATGACTTAAATGTTCATAAATGTTCACATTGCTGGTTATGTGCAACAAAATATTTGAATTCAAGTAGCCACATTCACTCTCAACTTGCAAAAAATGGTCAACTTATTTAAGAGAATTAAGGAAGGAATAACATGATTCCATATATGCTAACATTAAACCCTTGAAATAACTGCCTATGCAGACCTAAGAGATGAATCATCCCTTATCCTAACCTCTCGAAGGTCATAAAATTCATTCATTTATATCATATTATCTTTATATACCAAAATAAAAATTAAATGGTATTTTTAAAAAAACAAAAACAAAATATTGTATATCTCCATAAAGATACCCACATAGAACTCTGATTTCAATTCAAGTATCTACCAAGAAGGGATCATATAATTAAGGCAAAACACGTAAGAAACAAGGACTTACCAGAATAGCTCGAAATACAGTGGAGCCAATCCCCTCTGCCACCTCGTACTCTCCCTTCTCATTGGGACGTGTAAAGTTATGTTCTCTGCCAGATCCAAACATCCTATAAGAGAAAAATATTAAGAAATATATCAATATATCTTCAAAAGGGAAAACTGAAAGAATTATAATGCAAACATTACATTATATCATTAAATTAGTGCAAAAATTCTTATCAGAAACTTATTCTGGCAAATGTAACAAAGGAATATTTAAAATATTCTCTTTTTGATGGGATGGAACAGTGGTATAGCTTCCCTATAAACAAACAAAATCATCTGATAAAATTCAGAAGCTAAAGAACTTCTCAGCCTTATCTCCTCAAGGAAAAAAACATCAATCGATCTAGGGGGAAAGGTGACTTATACCAATCTTACCAGGAATTTTTTAAAAAAAGAAAAGTCAACTACGTTATTTGTGCCTTTTCCTTAAAACTTTTTTCTTCATTGCAATGTTAATGCTATGATGCAGCAATACAGTAATCTAAAGTAGGAAAAAGTAGGACAGTATAATAAGCACATTAGTTGTTTCACTTTTCACAATCCACAAATACAGGAAATCTTGCTCAAAATTCTTACACTTGCATTGCAGAATTGAAAAACACGCTAACGAATGCTGGGGCAGAGATGAGTGAAGAGGAGAATGAAAAGTTTAAATAAATAAGTAATGATCTCTTAATATTAATTTTTGCATTAAAAAACACAAACAGACATTTTTTCACATCATATTGTTGACCCTTGAACAGCAACCATTTAGGAAAGAGGCAATTTGCAAAATATGTCATTCAAAACGAGAAGTTTAATGCAATACTCCCAAGAAAAATTTTAAATTGTGATTAAAGGAAGTAGAACCTCCTCCAAAAACATCTAATCCAGAGATTCCCAGATATGGGCATTTCGCTGACCACAAAATTTCACAACAAATTTGGGAGGCTGCCACAGGGTTGCCACTATTTGATTTTCATAAGTTAGGGTATTATGAACCATTTGCTATCACATCTTTTCATAAGACAGGGTACTCTAACAAAAAAAAAATTAGAAGGATATAATTGCTGAAAAAATGACAGTCCTTAAAATTGAACTTAACTACATGAAAAAAAAAAAAGGAAGTAGAACCTCTGAATCCTATACCACCATGCCTAAAGTAAACATGGCTGATCTAAGTATTCTACTCAACAATTTCCCAATTTAAATGGTTCCCCCTTTGTTATAACAAAGAAACCTCTAAAGAACAAAGCTTTTTTATTTTAGTTTCTTAAAGAATGCCAAATGCTTTTTACAGTTCTCATGAATAATTTACATCTCCAAAAATATGCTTTAGCCAACTGACATAAAAGGAAGCCTTCACTGATGTAAAAAATACAGTCTTTCAGGAATCACAAATGTCATGCAATTTTCTCAAATACTTAAACTTTTTACAAAAGGAGAGTGCTACACTTTTCGGATCAATCTGGTTTTTTTTGTTGTTGTTTTTTGAGTTTTTTTGGAAAATGCAGTTTAACGGCTGGAGCAAAATATCAAATATCTACTTTTTAACTTTGTTTCTTTCAAGTTTAGCTAAAAAATAAAGTATCACAGTGTCAAGTCATCCTCCTAATAGCTTCCATCAACAGTCTTCCCCTATGCTACTAAAAATACATAAAAGCCTATAGTTCACGTATTTTTTCCCTCAAATGCAAAACCAGTATTAAATATATATATACACACACACACACACACGCACACCCAAAATGTATAGTATCATATGCTAGCATTTATTTTTGTATTCAGAGACACACACACACAGACATCCCAAATACTTACATGTAACCTAAAAAAAATTTTTTTTTACCTCATGGAAACTTCTGCTTCATACATATATGCCCTTCATTTTATATTTAAATGAACAGAAAGATACTAATTTTACAATTAAAAGGTATTTGATCCTAGCTTTCAACACACTGAAAAATCAATCTATATTGTCTATATCATTCTTAGACTGCAATTCCCAACTACAAACTTAACATTAATCTGTTACTTGGGATGAGCACAGATTAAAAGATAACTATTAATCTCTCCATTCTACTAACCCTGATACCTGCTATATTTGATAGCCCCAAGTAAAGGAAACATTATCACTGTTAAATTCACCTTGTTAGATGCAATCTACAGGCTGTAGCTTTGGCCTATAGAGATCTTTTAGTATTCTGTCTTCATTAACTAATATATTTACTATTACTACTGGTACAGCAAAGATCCTTAGAAATAAAACCAATTTCAAGATCTGACTCTACCACTTTCTAGCTGTATAAACTTGAACAAGTTACTTAACATTCAAAAGCTCGGTTCTTTCATCTGTAAAATGGGAAAACTACATTCCAATGAGAATTACTGTTATGAAAAAAATTTTAAAACTTTAACAAAAAATAATGTGAAAGTGTTTCATAAGTGATAATACAAAGAACTACAATAATACAAACCTGCCCAACATTGTATTTGGCTGTGCAGTAAAAATGGATGGGTCTACAACGAATCTAGTGTTATCCACTATTAGCGTCACTCGTTCTGACGTTCGTACATTCCGAGCTCCTTCTTTCACATTTTCATATACAAACACCATCTCCCCAGACATCTTACAGTTACCCTCTGAACTTGATTGACTACTGTTTCTGCTGCTGTTCCCAGCACTGCTACTGGAACCATTTGGAGATGCTTTTTGAGGACGAGGACTGCTTGGACGAGAGGAACTGTGATCTTTTTCTCGTTCTGAAATAAAGATGTTAAAGTTATGCTAATTTCCTTTTTAAAAAATTCAAGATCCATATATAACTTTTTTTACATTTTGATTTAGAAAAGTTGTTTTAAATCATAGTATTCCTGCTTTTTTATCTCAACATTTTCACGGAACACCATAAATATTCATTTATTTCCCAGGAATAAAACCTAAAAACATTAAAATATTTTCAAAAATATTTAACCTTTGTAGGCTTTTAAAAGATGTATGGCTTACTAATGTTGGCCAAGACTAAGTCAAATAAGTAAGCATTGAAACTTAGTGAAAGATTAATAAGAATACTAATTTAAATTCTCCTAAATGCTAAAAGCATGCTATTCTGAGAACACAAAGTAAAAATTTTAGAATCTGTGTTAATAAGGGCATTTCAAAACCAGCAGTTTAACTCACAAAAGAAAGGTCCTAATGAAAAAGAATTCACTAAGGACAGAAGTATTTATTTTTTCAAATGACTTTTAACATCTACCAAAGTAAGTGGCTTTGTAATAGCTGATGATATATTACTTTCTTTTCTATCTCACTTTTGTTGAATAAACCACTGCTACAAATTTTAGAGGATCAGATAATTATCATCTCTAATTTTAATAGGTAGGAAATACTATTAAAATTCAGAACATTTTTTTTTGATGTTCCAATATTCTACAAAAGGGAAATTAAAAGTAAGATTTTGTGATTAAGTTTCCTTTAGGGGTTAGATCACTAAACTTTAAAGGTGACCTAAAAATGTACTTCTACCTCATCAGTTTCATCAGCTTTTGCCAAATTCCTCCATGACTCAGGCTACTTAGAACACTCTGTACAGCTTTACTGATTATATAATTAGATTTGCAGTATCTCCAGAGATACTCTGACACCTCCCTTTTATTGCCTGTTTCCACAATGTTGGTAGCAAAATTTGCCAAAGTAAAAATTTATTATATCCTCCTATTATTTTCCCATATACTGAACAAACTATAATCTTTTATTTACACTTTTGTTGATTTTTGGCTTATCAGTAGTAGTCTAAGGACCTACTTAGATATTAAAAATTTCCATATATATTTAGACCTTAATATAAATGATTTTGATTTATAATGATCAGACACTACCTCATATAGTATAGTATGTTAAGGTATTTCAAATATTTAGCCCTTTCCCCAGTGGAAAATGAAAATCAGCAAGTTCACATTGCTTATGTACCTCTGCATCAGACTAGTGCTTTACAGTCATACAATGTATTTACCTGGCGTAATATAATAATGTTCATTTATAGTAATGTGTAGGAAGAAAAAGACCTGAGCTAGTTGCCAAGAAGCAAAACACTTCACACCTACCCTTTCATCTTCTATTTTTATTATTAGAAATACTGTCAAAAAACAAAATAAATTACTCCCTAATGGCTATTCCGGCTTTTGCTTTCTTTTCTTTCAGGAGGATTAACCAAGGATTCCTATCAATTTACTTTTATTGATAGTAAATTTATTATAGATATTATTGATATCTATAGTAAATTTATTGATCATATTTATTACAATAATTTAAACTATTTTAAACCACTACTATATATCACATATGATAAAAATCAACTTGAAAAATTTGTATATCTACATGTCACAATTATAAAGGCTTTTCAAATTAATTCTTTTATAAGACTTTCTAAGAGTCTTAAAAATAATTCATTTTTAAGTTTCTTATAATAAGCTGTTTTTTGTTTGTTTGTTTTTTCCCCACAGCAAAAACCAAGCTAAGCTAAAACAGGAGAAACTGTTAGGTTCACCAAAGGAGGAACACACAAGGTCAAAGGGGTTAAGCAAGGTTTATTGTAGCAGAGTGACAGTCGGGCTGAGCCAAAGATGGCATCTGCTCCAAATGCAAGGGGACCTAAAATTTATATGAGGCTTGACGTGGGCTTTTTCGGTGGGAATATTTTGGGTGGGTAAATTGAGGAAGGGAGGAAAGTCTAGTGAAACGGGAGGTGAGCATGTAGTATTGCCAACCAAGACATTGCAAGGTCCAGTTCCCACACAAAAGGTAAGGGAGGAGTTTCATTCCCACACTTTGGGGGCCCTCCTGGAACTAACAGCAACTGAATAAAAGTAAGAGGTTAATTTTATTTTGAAGTATTAAGCACAATCCATTGTCATTACTACTTTAAAAAGGTAAATGCATGCTTTAAAAAATTGTTGGGAAAGTTAGTTGATTTACCTACCAACATGGTGCTGTCTTGTTGGAGAAGTGACATTTCTAATACAAGGAGTGAGTTGCGATTCTGTTCTTTCATGAGATGAATCTCGTGATCTGTCACTTGACCTTCGTCTATCTCTTGATCTCTCATGTCCTCCACTAGCACCATGTAGACTCATTTTGGTGTGGTCGACAACTCCTTTAGCAATACGTGAGGGAGTACTGATAAATTACAAACGAAAATTAACCATAAAATATTAGACACAAACAGTTTAAACAAAACCAATTAACATAAAACTACTAATATTTTGAAGGGCAAGAATCAAATGATACTTTACATTTCTGAAACCAAATTTACCTCAAACCTGTAGGTGTTATAAATTCGGGAGCACTATGTCTTTAAAGATCACATAAATCCAACACAGTTTTTTTTTAAGGATGAGAAAAGTAAAACCCAGAAAGATTAACTGACTTTTGAGTAAGTAGTAGCAATAATACTACTAGTATTAGTACTAGTGGTTGTGACAACCCAGATCTCCTCAATATTACTCAAATGTTCTATTGATTTCTTTGATTGTTGGGGCGGGGGGAGGGGGAGCTAGAAGAGGGAAAGAGCACCAGCTTCTGGAACTCTTAAAAAACTGAGGGAGGGGGCAAACTGTTCTCCCTGTCAAATATATAAGTCTACATGCTAACTTCAATCAACTAACTCATTTGATTTTGACTGAACTCTTTTCAAAATTTTTAAAAACATTTCTCTAAAAAGCTTAACTGCACCGACTGTGTAAAAGTCACACAATATAAAATTTTAAAACACTGTATGTAAATTTACACATAAAATGTGAATGATAAAGAATGATAATGAAAATAGTCTGGCTGACAGAATTCATTCATCACACAATTATTTATTAAGTTATAGGTACTATGTGTGCAATGCTGTGCTACATGACAGCAGAGAAGCTCCCTCAAGGAGCTTGATTTAAGTGTAGCAGTAAAACATGACTATGTAGAAATTTAAATAATTCAAGCGTTATCCCAAATTCAAATGTAAAATGACTAAATATAGCTCAAATACATATATAACTAACAAGTGAGTGATAAATGCTTTAAGATCTCAGAGGAAGAAGACATTACATAGATTAAGGTCAGTCCCTGGTGCTGCAGTAGGAAAACTGACAGAAACAAAAATGAGAGCTCCAGACCTAAGGCATTTTGGAAATTTACCATTTTAGCATATGCCATAGTTTATGGTTTAAAAACATTAAAGTGTTTTATATAAAACAGAATAAAAGGAACTTCATAGCTTTAGAGTTATAAAGACTTAGAATTGAAACATCCTTTAATATATGAATGCTCAAAATGCTGAATATTACTTAACATTTTGGAAGCTTGGTTTCCTCATTTTTAAAATACAGATTCTATTTACTTTATAAACTTAATATTAGATTAAATGAAGCATAAGTAGGATGACTAGCAATGTACCTAGAACAGTAGAATCACCCAGTAAATATTAGTTTGTTTAGTTATGACAGATGAGGATATTAAAGTTCAAAATTACAAGACTTGCTCAAAGTCACATAGTAGTTAGTTTGTATGCTAATAATAATGCATCCTAAGTCTTTTGATTCATTCCAGTACCCTTTCTATATTATTACCCTATTCTCCTTCGCCGAAACTATTTAAAATTTAATCTTCTTGATGATTCAGTTTTAAATCCTGCAGCACTTCAAGGTCATCTCCTCTGTTGGCTTATTAGTTATAACACTAGCTTTGCTATTTTAGTAGTTTGCTACATTATGAAAATCAGTTATCACCTCATTGTAACAGACTACAAAGACAAAAGATTGGGCTGACTTGTATTTACCCTAAGAGTTACTTCTAGAGAAATAAAGGCAACCAAACTATCACCCTTTATCAGTCACTGTCTCTTATAAACCCACATAAAAGAAAAATTCTACTCCTACCTTTTTCTAGTGAAAAAGATCAGAGTAGGATTCCATCTTTAGAACATAATCTTTCTCTTCAAACAGAACAAATTAAAAGATCTTAATGCATTTATGTTAAAAACCTTACATCAGAAACAATAGATTTTCTGATTAAAGTCCTAAAGTAGAAAAAAGAAAGGAATCTATACAAATAGAACAAGAATTATATATTAAAAAATAACTCCTCAAATTATTCTGGCTACTGAGTTTTAAAAAATGTGCCAAGCACATTTAATAAATATGAATCTATGTGATAATTTAATGCACAATGTACAAATACAACTACAAATGCAGGATAAATGTTCAGTTTGAGTAAAGACCAAGCAAGCTCATCAAAAAAATGTTTCCACCAGACACCTCTGTAGCTGAAACACGAAATACTGCTAAGCATTCTGTTGAAATACTGGCTTCACTTCTAAACTGTTTAGATTTTAAACGTAAAAGATATTATAATATACTTCCTTCCTTTACTTTCATTCCCACATGAGAGGTACTCTGAATCAGACCTTCAAAATCAGAAGTCATGAAAGACTAATTATGCTCTACTCTATTTAATTAAATAATTTTAGATCAGGAAAGCACTTTAGGGTAAAAATAATTAATGTGTGCAAAATAAAATGAGGACAAGCAGGTTCAGAGGAGATAATTCTGCTTCATGCAGCATTTAAAAGAATTTGTGATACATAAATTAAGGACAGGTAAAGAGATGAAAAGTACATTAGCCCACAAATCTAGCCATGACAAAGTAACAAGGACTGAATTAACTTTCCTTTCTAAAACGAGCTCGGAAGATGGACAAAATATATGAAACAATGGTTTGCAAGACACAGTACATCATGCAAAGAAAGAGAGTGATCCTTGAAAGATGGAAAACAAATGAGATAAGCCTAACAACTGCCCGAATTATTAACCTGAGAGAGTTTCCAGAGTAAACACAAGGAGGTGAAACCCAAGTAAAATCTGGTGAACTCTGAGTTAAGAATATGGAGCTGAGAGGTTGGGCACAATAGGTGGCTAGAATTAGGAAAGAGTACCAGAGAGGGGAGAGTAACTCAAAGGATTACAGGAGAAGATGCCCAGGATTCACACAGGGCCTGTTCTTCTCAGTCAGGCTGGAAAACCTCATAATTCATAGGGGTACTGAGGTGAGACTCTGAAAGGTCTTGGCTCTGCAACGGGAAATAATTAGAGCACTATCATAGTCACAGCTAATAAATCTTAACAGCAAGACCTGAAAGACTCAAATTGTTCCAAGTAACTAAACTGAACCAAACTAAAACAAAGTTCAAGAATATTTATACAAATACAAAAATATCCAGCAACCAAACAAGATAAAATTCACAATGTATAGCATCCAATAAAAAATTATCAGGCACAGTCGCTATGGAAAACGGTATGGAAGTTCCATTAAAAAAAAAATTAAAAATAGCAATACCTTTTGGACTGGAAATTGCACTTCTGGGTATTTATCCAAAGAAAACCAAAACAATCATTCATAAAGATCTATGCACTCCAATACTCATGGCAGCACAATTTACAATAGCCAAGATATGGAAGCAAACTAAATGCCCATCAACAGATGATTGGATAAAGAAATTATGGTTCATATATACAATGGAATATTACTCAGCCATTAAAAAAAGTGAAATCTTACCATCTGCAATGACATGGATGGACCTAGAGGTTATGCTGAGTGAAATCTCAGACAGAGAAAGACAGACACCATATGATTTCACTTTTATGCAGTATCTAAGGAACAAAAGGAACAAACTAATCAAAAACAAACTCACAAATATCGTGGAAAATTTGGTGACAGACCGGGGGGGGGGGGGGTTGGGAGGCTGGGAGAATGAAGTGAAGGGTTAAAGAAGTACAAATTAGTAGTTGATAGTTGGGCACAGGGAGCATGGAAGAGGGAATGTATTTAGCATTAATATGATGGCTAAGTGGAGGGCCAGGGAAGGGAGGGAGTAATTGGAGGATTGTTTTATGAACATTATAGATGTCTAACTAATATACTGTATATCTGAAACTAATTTAAATAAATAAACTTATTCAAAAAAATTATCAGGCATATGAAGCCACAGGAAAACATAACCTATAAGGGAGGAAAAAAAGTCAACCAAATCAACCCAAAACTGACACACATCTTAGAATTAGAAATGAAGACAATTAAAACAGTCAATATAACCATATTCCTCCAAAAAATTACATAGAGATACACGAGATCAAAAAAAGATGCTTGATTTGCAGAGATAAAAATGACGATGTCTGAGATGAAAAATACACTGAATGAAATTAATGAAGATTACACATTATAAAAGAAAATATTTCTGAAGATATGGCAATAGGAAATAATGCAAAATGAAACACGAAAACTAGAAAAATAAATAGAGCATGAGTGAGCTGTGGGTCAACTTTAAGTCTCATAATATAAGTATAAAAAATGGAGTCCATAAAGGAAGAGAGGTGGAGAAGAGAAAAAATATTTGAAGAAATCAGGTCTTAAAATATAATGAAAAACTACAAACTTACAGATGCAACATGCATGACAAATCCCAAACATATTTTATGAAAAAATAAAACATAAAAATGAAGCAAAACAAACCAAAAAACCTGTCAATCTTCATTCGTTATATCCAGTAAAAACATCTTTCAAAAATAATGGGAAAATGCATTTTCAGACACACAAAAAGACATGAATAAATTCATCATGAGTACACTTCCACTATAAGAAAAATTAAAGAAAGCCTTTCAGGCATAAGAAAAAACAATGTCAGATGAAAATATTAATTTATACAAAGGAATGAAGAACATTGGAAATAGTATCTACGTGGGAAAATAAATCATTTTTTTGGTGTTTAAATTTCTTTATTAGTTTAAACAATAATTATAATAATATAGTATGGGGTTTATAACATATACATATGACTATAATATAGCACAAAGTTTGAGAGGAAAGACATAGAAGTACACTAGTGTAAGGCTCTTACACTACAGAACAAATGGTATAATAACACTTGAAGGTAGACTGATAAATTAAAAATGTATATTATAAGCCCTAAATCAGTCACTAAAGGAAACAAAGAATTATAGCTAATAATCAAAACAAAGGAGATAAAATGAAATCATAAAAAGATACAATCCAAAAGAGACAAAGAAAAAAGGAGGAGGATGGGGTAACAAGAATAAAAGGGACAAATAGAAAATAAACCAGCAAGATGACAGACTTAACCATAGCCATATCTATAATCACATTAAATGTAAATGATCTAAGCCATAAAAGGTAAAGATTATCCGAGTAGATATAAAAGCTAGACCCAACTATATGCTACCTACAAAAAGTATACTTTAAATATAAAAGTACAAAGAGGTTCAATATAAAAGGATAAGAAAAGATAAACTATGCTAACACTTGTCAAAAGAAAGAGTGACTAAACTAGTATAAGACAAAGTAGACCTCAGAGCAAAAAATATTACCAAGGCATTTAACAACCCCAAAAGTTCTTCTGCCTCATAAGAGAGGTTCAAAATATAGGAAAAAACTGATAAAATTACAAGGAGAATTAGACAATCCACATTTATAGTCAGAAATTTCAATACCCCTCTCATATATTTGGCTGAGCAAGTAGACAGAAATCGGTAAAGATGAATAAAATTTGAACACTATCAACTGGTTTGACCTGACATTTATAGAACATTTCATCCAACAAGCACAGAAAACTCATAATTTCCATGCGCACAAAGAATATTTATCAAGACAAACCACATTCTGACCAATAAAACAAGTCTCAATAAATTAAAAAGAACCTAATCAGACAAAGTATATTCTCAGATTATAATGATTAAATAAAAATTCAGTAACAGAAAGATATCTGGAAAATCCGCAGATATTTAGAAATAAAATAACACCTTTCTAAATAACTCATGGAGTAAAGAAAAAAATCAGAAAGGAAAACAGATAATTTTTAAGTGAATAAAACACCTATCATATAGTGGAATGACATGACATATAACAGCAGTTAGGGAGTAAATTATAGTATTAAGTGCTTATATTAGAAAAGAAAATCTAAGAAAAATCACTTTAAGTTTCCACCTTGAGAAACTAGACAAAGAGCAAACAAAGAAAGTAGAAAAAATAAATAAAGATCAGAATGGAAACTGAAATAATAGGAAACAGAAAAAGAATAGGGTAAACCAATTAAAACAAAAACTGGTTCTTTGAAAAGATTATTAAAACTGATAAATCTCTAGCTAGACTAGAAAAAAATGCAAAGATACAAATTATTAATTTTGGAAATGAAAGAGCTGATATCACTACAAAGGTTGCATATAGTAAAGGAATGAGAGAAGAATATTATAAACAATTTTATGCAAATAAGCTCATCAACTTAGACAAACTGAACAAATTCCAAAATACCAAAAACACTCCAGAAGAAACAGATAAGGTGAATAGCTCTATATTAAAATATTGAATTTGTAGTTAAGAACTTTCCAAGAAAACTTCAGGCCCAGATGGTTTCACCTATGAATTAAACCAAGCTTTTATGGTAGAAATATCAATCCTACACAAATTCTTCCAGAAAATTGAAGAAAAGATATTACCCTAACTCATTCTAAGAGGCCAACATTACCCAGATAGCAAAATCAGACAAAGACATTACAAGAAAACCACAAATCTATATCACTCAGAACATGAATGAAAATATTTTAAACAAAATTTTAATAATTCAAATATCGTAATATATAAAATATATAACTTATGTAAAATATAAAATACATAAAATAGCAATATATAAAAATGTCCATACATTATAACCTAATAATAATCTTAATTCTAAAAATGCAAGATTAGCCAAATATTCAAGTCAATCAATGTAATTTATCACATTAACAAATAATTGAAGAAAAAAATTTGTAGCTCAATATATATAGAAAATACATTTAACAAAATCCAAAATCCATTGCTGATTTAAAAACAAAAAAGCTCAGCAAAGCAGGAATACAATGGAATTTCATCAACTGGATAAAAGATATCTATGGAAAACCTAGAGCCAATATCACACTTAGTAGTCAAAAACCAAATGCTCTCCTGATACCACTGTTAAGAGAATAATAGCATGTATCTGATAAAGGACTCGTATTGAGAATACATATAAAGAACTCTCAAAGAAATGAGCAAAAGATTTGAAGTATACAAAAAAAGTACATGAAAGATGTTGAATATCATTAGTCATTAAGGGAATGCAAATTAAAACCACAATGTGACACCAATTCACATCTATTTGGCTAAATAAAAAGAATGACGATATCTAGTGTTGGTGAATATGTATATGAAATGGAACTCTCACATGCTCCTGGTAGCAAGGTAAAATGGTTCCACCAGTTTGGAAATGGTTCAGAAAATAACTTGACAATTTCTTAAAAAGTTAAAAAATACACTAGCCAATATAATCCAGCCATTCTTTTAGGTATCCACCCGAAAGAAATAAAATAGTCCCAAATTGGAAACAACCTAAATGTCTACGAACAGGTGACTGGATAAACAATTTGTGCTATATTCTTACAACAGAACACTATTCAATAATGAAAAAGAATGAACTACTGATACAAGTTAACAACATGGATCAAGCTCAAAATAACTATGCTGAGTGTAAAAAGCCAGATACCCTCCTCCCCTTTCAAAAAAGGATACATTTACATCAAATTCTAGGAAATACAAAATAATGTATAGTGTCAGAAAACAGATTAGTGGTTGTCTGGACATGGAGTACTGGAGGTGGAAGGGGCATAAGGGTTACAGAGGACCCCAAGAAAACTTTTGGGTGTGACAGATATATTCATTACCTTGATTGTTGCACGGTTTCATGAGTGCATACAAAGGTCACAACTTACCAAACTATACTCCAGAATTGGCCTCTTGGCCAAAATAGTGTGCTTAAGGCTGCTCTCCCAGGGAGCTGCTACTTAGCCATAGGAATTACATTTACTAAAGTCATGCCTTTTTTCTCCTAATAGTTAATCTCTTCCTCTCGTGTTTTTCTTAACAGAATTCACTAAGTGCTCTTTCACCAACCTACACGAATTCTTGCATCGTCTTCTTATAACATGTTCATGTGGTCATGACACCAAAAGCATTTCTACAATCAGATTAAAAACAACTACCATCTCCAACTGGTCTCCTTTGAAAATCTCATTTATTACCCAACATTTATTACCCAATAAAGTTATTACCTAAACTTTATTGGGTAATAAATATGCTAAGATTTTAACAACTAAGGTATATCACTTCCACCATCCCTAGTTATGTAAATAAACCCACCTTAAACATATACTCTTATTATCAAAACCCTCATACACAGCTGGTGGGATTTTAAATAGGTGCAGCCACTATGGAAAACAGCATGGAGGTTCCTCAAAAACTTAAAAATAGAACTACCATATGACCCAGCAATTCTACTTCTGGGTATTTATCTGAAGAAATCCAAAACACTACTTTGAAAAGATACATGTACCCCTATCTTCAATGCAGCATTATTTACAATAGCCAAGCCATGAAAACAACCTAAGTGTTCACGGATAGATAAATGGATAAAGATGTCATACACACATACAATGAAATGTTACTCACCCATAAAAAAGAACAAAATCTCACCACTTATAACAACATGGATAAACCTAAAAGGTATTAACTAAGTGAAATAAATCAGAGAAAAACAAATACTATATGATTTCACTTCTATGTGGACTCTAAAAAACAAACTAAACAAACAAAACAAACTCATGAATACAGAGAACAAACTGGTGGTCACCAGGTGAGAGGGAAATTGGAAGGATAAGTGAAAAAGACATATGAAAAAGATGACAAACTGGCAGATACAAAATAGTGACAGGGATGTAAAGTACAGCGCAGCAAATATAGTCAAAATATTTTAATAACTACATATGGTGTCAGATGGGTACTAGACTCATCGAGGTGATCAATCACTCCATAAGCTATGTAAATGTCTAATCACTGTATTGTACACCTAAAACTAATATAATATTGTATGTCAACGGTAATTGAAAAATAAATTTTAAAAAAGAAAAAAAGGAACTACTAATACACGCAACAATGTGAATGGATCTCAAGGTATTATGCTAAATTAAAAAAAAAAATCCCAAAAGTTTACATACTATCAGATTCTATTTATATACTATTCTCAAAATGAAAGAAATACAGTGATGGAGAACAAATCAGGGGTTGCCAAAAGTTAGGGGTGGGGGGAAGGGTGTTACTCTTAAAAGGAAGCATGATGTACTTTCTTTGTGGTGATGTAACAATTCTGTATGCTGTTTGTGGTGGTAGCTACACAAACGTATATGTGATATCATAGAATATATACCAGAAAAAAGTGCATATAAAAAACTGATGTCTATAGTATATAGTATTATACTAAGGCCAATTTCCTGGTTTGATAATTTATGTGAGATGTTATCACTGAGGGAAGCTGAGTAAAGAGTACCCAAAAAGTCACTGCGCAATTTTTGCAATTTCTTGCAAATCTAAAATTATTTCACAATAAAAAGTTTAATAAATATAATTTTTAAAATAGTCAATGTAGACAAAAAAAGCAAAACAATAAACTCAGTGATGTAAAAGGTACTATATCCATAAAACAAAGACAAGGATGCTTTTTTTTTTTTAATTTAGAGAATGAGAAAGTTCTGAGAAAAAATTCAAAACACAGTAGCATAAATTTTTAAAAGAATGAAAGAAAAACTGGGAATAAAAGGACAAAGAAATTAAAAATAAGAGAAAAAGAATAAGGAAATTAGAGAATTACTGAAGGAGGTCAACATTTAATTAATAGGTTTCAGAAAGCAAAGAGGGAAGTAAGTTATCAAAGAAAAAATACATGAAAAATTTCCAGAAGTAACTGGTATTACTAGAACTGCTGCTCTGACAGAAGTTATTATCAAATATACTAAAACATTAAAAATACAATTTAGTTAAATACATGTATATATAAATATAAATAAAATGTAAAATATATACAAAGTGAATGAAACTCACTTATGTACAGCATCTTTATGTAGTATACACATGGTCAACCTTACAGCACTTCGGGAAATTACCTTACTAATTTATCTTTAAACATTTTCAGCAACTAACATAACCTAGTGCATCTTATTAATGTTTATTGAATTAAGCTGAAATTTCAGAGTATTTATAACATCTAAATATTTCCCTTTGGCAACTGTTTATTCCTTGTCACATACTACCATATGTATGTGTAGAGACACAGATACAGCTTTACAGTTTACAAGGTGTTTTAAACATTTAATCAAGCTTAGAGTTCACAAACTATGGCCAAGGGGCCAAATTCAACCCTTTGGCTATTTTGTAAATAGTTTTATTAGAACACAACCATGCTCCTTCATTTATATTTATTTATGGCTGCTTTCACGCTACAGTAGCAAAACTGAGTGGTTGCAACAGAAACTGTGTATAGTCCACACAGCCAAAAATATTTACTATCCAGCCCTTAACAGAAAATGTTTGCCAATCCCCAGGGGTGTCAGTAACTGTGACGACATAAGAAATGCTGTCAAACCTCTAAATCTATTTTCAACAGAAGAAATGCAAATTTCTCTCATCTTTTCCCTTTTCTGTCAATTAGCCTTTTCTATAAGCTTTTTTGTTCTGTTTAATATATTAGGTCAGTTTCCCAAAGAACAAAAGCTAATTACTGAAAAAGGCAGTTCTCAACTGAGGGATGGCCTATGCTCTCAAAGGTCACCTGGACGTCTTTTTTTGATGCATTTATTCCATAGAAATATTTCAAGTAATACTTAATCCCAGATTACTCCATCTAAAGACCACTTTAGCAAAAAATATAGCCCAAGAATAGTTCTAATACTAGTCCTAAATCCTGACATATTTCTCTTCTTCCTACAATCCCATTGACAGATATGTCAGCAACTCCAGTGAGAAGCAGTAGCACCAGCAAGTTTGATGTACTGTTATATGACTGCTCTAAGAGCATCTTTCAAATCAAATTGTAGAGTCTACGGCCATGCCATCCTGATCCAGCCCGATCCCGTCTGATCTCGGAAGCTAAGTAGGGTCGGGTATGGTTAGTACTTGGATGGGAGACCACCTAGGAAGCCCAGGTGCTGCAGGTGTAATAAATAAAAAATAAAGGATTGTAAGCTGACAAGGTCCTTGCAATCTGTGAGGTCAACCAAAGGTTGTCTTGCCCAAAATAAAAATTAATTAATTAATTAATTAAACATAAAAAATCAAATTGTAGACCTAGACATTAAAATTTTGACAGAAATTTACCCCCTGGTAGCCAAACTTTAACATTTTACTATTAAGGTAAAAGTTATCCCAACTGATAAAAATAAATTTCGTGTAAACAGCACAGGAGCTGGAGGTTTCTTTTGCTTTTAATAATCAAAAATATCTATTACCTTGTTTCTGGCTTTTGAACTTTAAACAAAGGTGTTGCTAGGCAAGCAACTCTACAAATTGAAGTGCCTCTGAATTGAAGTTGTAATATTTAATTCATTATACTGTTAATTTGTTTAGTTCTAAAAAAATTAGTTTTAAATCATCAATAGGTATTCAAGTGCTTGCAATATACAATACCTAAAATAACTATAGTAACAAAGTATTCTTATCCCCTCCCCTAGCAATGCTTTTAGTTTTATCATGCATTCAACTCTATCAAATATTCACTGAACACCTATCACATGCTACTTACTATTCTAGCCCTGGTGGATATAACCAAGACAGTCTCTGCCTTCAAAATTAATACATTCTGTTAGAGAAAAAATACAGAACATATAAAATAAATACATTAAATGTCATATGGTGATAAATGCTACAAGGTAAAATAAAGTAGGGTAAAAAGGACAGAATCATGGTTTTGAGGTGATAGGTTCTATTTTACAAAGAGTGGTCAAGGTAGGACTCTGATGAGGCAATGTCTGAGCAAAGACCCAAGGAAGTAAGAAACATAACTATGAGAACATACAAGGGCAGAACAGGTACAAAGGCCTTGAGCAAGAGTAATCTTTGTTTTTTTTTTTTTCAAGGCAATCAAAAAGGCCAGGATAACTGGAGCACAAAATGCAAGAATAGTATTAAAAGATGAGCTCAGAGAGACAAGACAAGAACCAGATCATGAAGGGCTTCGAAGGAATGTTCAAAGGGTTTTTGCTTTTGATCTGAGTGAAATAGGTACCACTGAAGTACAAATTACGCGATCTAATATATGTTACATCAAGTGGACAATAGAAGAAAGGGAGCAAAGGTAGAATTCAAGTGACCATTTCAGAAGCAACTGAAAATCCAGGTGAAAGTTAAAAGTGACTTGGACCAGGGTTGTAGCAATGGTATGTGGTAGAGGGCACAAGACTATATAATGAAGAATGAGACTTTGGAATTTAATAGATTAAAAATAAGAGATGAGAGAAGGTAGTGATGAATGACTCTATGATTTTGGCCTGAGCAACCTAAAGGAAGTAAGTTTCATTTGACTTAATAAGAATAAGAGTAAAATATTTAACATTCTTCTCAAACAACTTCCTACCATGGAAAATAGTAAAGTATTTCTTAAAAACAGCTAACCGCTATTAATAATTGTCAAATATATTTTATATTTGGTCAAATATTTTATTATATTTTATAATGGTCAAATATATTTTATATCTACTGATTAGACATTCAACAAATATTGACTAAATGATATTTTGTGCCAGTTACTGTTCTGGGTGTGGTTCATGATTGCGAATAGTTTTATAATGCATACACAACCAAGTACTTAAATGGTGCTTTAAAAATTAGGATTATTTTTGAAAACCTTTTGGAGCATCTTTTGTATTTATTATTCAAGGGAGAAAAGAAAATCCAACCCATGGAAAAAAACATATGAAGTACAAATAAACGATTTAGTTTTAGAAATATTTATCAGATGATTGTGATTATTTTAACAAATTAGTTTCACAAAGTTGATTTCTATAAAGATATTATTACAGCTATCTCACAATCACTCGTACTTCCAAATGGCCTTTTTAAAACATAAACTTACTTGTTCCACTAAATTCCCTCCTCTATGCCTCATACTAAAATTTTAAGCATTAAACAAATTAAAATTAAAATTCTAAGCTACACTGTAATTAGACTGATAAAATTAAAGAATAAGAGAGTATGCATCAGAGGCCCTTTGATATTGGTCATTCAATATTCCTAACTCCTATTAGAAAAACTTATAGAAACACAAGAATCTAACTTCAGAAAAATTATCTTAGGAAATCAGTCCAAACACCTATCTAATTTCTGAGTCTCATTTACAAAGTCCCCATGAATTGGCTGACATATTGCTGTTAATAATGGGGAAAAAAACTCGTTATTTTCTTTGTAACAGTTTTATTCCATCTTTTTGAAAGCTCTGACTCAGGCAGTTTTTTCTTAATATGAAAGCTTAGTTAGTACAGTCACTATGGAGAACAGTCTGGAGGTTTCTCAAAAATTAAAAATGGATATACCTTTTGACTCAGCAATTGCACTTCTGGGTATTTATCCAAAGAAAACCAAAACAATAATTTGCAAAGATCTATGTACCCCTATGTTCATGGCAGCACAATTTATAATAGCCAAGATATGGAAGCAACCTTAATACCCATCAACAGATAACTGGATAGGAAGTTATAGTTCATATATACAATGGAATATTACTCGGCCATTAAAAAAATGAAATCCTACCATTTGCAACAACATGGATGGAACTAGAGGTTATTATGCTGAGTGAAGTAAGACAGAGATAGATAAATAAAGTATGATTTCATTAATGTGTAGAATCTAAGGAACAAAAAGAACAAATTGAAAACAGATTCACAAATATAGAGGACAATCTGGTGATAGCAGGGGGCGGGGTTGGGAGATGGGAGAATGGGGTGAAGTATTAAAGCACAAATTAGTAGTTGATAGACAGTCACGAGGATGGGGAACCTGGCATAAGGAATGCAGTTAGCATTAATGTAATGGCTAGGCGGCGAGCCTGCCAGAAGAAAGAGCAATTATAGGGAGATCATTTTTATAAACTATATAAATGTCTAACCAATGTACTGTATACTTGAAACTAATAATAAAATTAAATTTAAAAAATAATTTAGTTAAAACTTTTTACCTGACTCTAGTTTCAAGGTTTTGGACCAGTTAATTCTTTGTTGTGGGGAATTGTCCTGTGCATTAAAGGAAGTTTAGCAGCATCCCTGGCTTCCATCTACTAGGTGCTAGTAGTACTGCTTCCCTCAGTTGTAACAACCAAAAATGTCTTCAGACACTGCAAGTGTCCAATGAGGAATAAAACTACTCCTCTAATTGGAAACCACTGCCCCTAGCTCTATCCAGTAGGACCAAATAACAATACCAACATTTGAGCATTTATTTAGTACATGCCAGGCACAATTCTGAGCACTTTGCATATATTTTCATTTAATCCTCAGAACTATCCCAGTTTTACAGTTGAGAAAATGGAAATTTAGAAGCTAAGCAAGTTGCCTGAAATCACATAACTAATTAAGTGGCAGGTCTGAGATGTGATCTAAGGAGTTTGATTTCAAGGCTCACACTTTTAATCTCAAACAAGTCTAACTTCTTTTCCAAACGATAATTCTTCATATGTCTGAAGATAGCTTCTACTGTGAGATTCCTTAGTATCTACCAGAGCTGCCAACCAAAATCTCTGAATTCACAGTTATTTAAGCTAACAAGTCTTCCAATTTCTTCACATCCTTCCTTCTGAATATACACAAAACTTAAAGACAACATATTTTGGTGCATAGCAGAGTGGCCCTAGTCTTCTTTCGCATTTATTACAATGGTTTTTTTGGGGGGAATGGGATGATGGCAGATTAATCAATTGTGTTGATTAACACAATTAAGTAGTGGCTAACTCAATTTTACTTCATCTCACACCCAATGTAAAACTTCTTTTTTACATTGCTTACTGCCAAAAGCCACCCTCAAGTCTTTTCAATACATGATGTTGTAAAGTCATGCTAACGTAATGTATATTAGTGTTTTTCAGGCCTTATGTATACTCCTAAAAAGTTTATTTAAATTTAGTCCAACATAATGAGGTCAAATCCACCTAAACAACATTATTGATTATAAGGGAGGGGCACTTCCTCCTAGGAAAATCTGGGTACCTCTAGGGAGGAAAAGAGGGGAATTGATGGGAAGCCAACCAATAATGTTCACCATAGTTCGTTTGAGTAAAATGTGAGAAGCAACTGTTGTTAAGTAAGCAATAATGAGTCCTTCATTGAGTATATTTCCAAGGCTATAAAGGACTCTTCTAAGAAATTCATGAAAATCAACAAGCCTTCTAATTGTAGGCTAAAGCAGAATGGGAAGAAATACAGACTGATCAGCGAACCAAAAGCTGAAATTGTGCTAGAGGTTTATCTTTTAAAAACCAACCTGGAGTAGCAGCAGGAATATACATTTCTTAGATATGGTATTTTGAAGGTGCTGAAATAATGCATTTTGTTCTCATTTTTTATATCCTAATTATAAGAAAGCAACTGTTTTGCTAAATTTATAACTTACCCCAAAGATGATGTTGAACTTCAGGATTAATCTTCACCATTGCAAAAATAGGCTACCCAATTTCTTTCCAATTTCTTTCCCTTCATTTTTTTTTCTCATCCCCTCCAATAGGCTTTTTTAAAAAAATTAATTTATTTATTTAATTGAAGATAATTTAATTTTTTCCCTTCTCCCAGTTTACCTCCCCTCTCCCCATCTCTCCCTCTCCCCTTCCTTCTGTCTTTCTCTTTAAAAGGTTTTAAATTTCCTTGAAATTTTTATTAAAGTCTTCAAATAATGTGAGCTTCAAGATAATAAAAAACTTAAATCAGATTTTAAAATTTTGATTAAAAAGTAAAATAAAAATAAAAAACAATCCAAATTTAGAGATATTTTGGATCTTTTAGTGTATTATTTACCATCCTTCTTTCATTGTTACCTATATATTTGATAATTTGCCTTCTCCAGATGAACATAAGACAAAGCAAAGAACAAACCCACTTTCCACAATCAATAACCTTTGGATAGGGTCATTCAAAATCAAAATTGTGTTGATTAACACAATCAACTAGTGGCTAACTCAATTTTACTTCATCTTACACTCAAAGATATAAAAAAAGATTTTACCAAAAACTAAGCTTCAGTCCAAATACATTATATTGCTACTAGGCTATCAACTGTATCAGAAAAAAAATCAAAGTTGCTCTGACCATGTATTTTTAACAAACCCATTTTGGTTTATTTTTAACCTTTTTCTTCAAGTTAGTCATAAACTATCATTTTCATTTTTTTTGTTCTAAAATCTTCTACCTTTGCTAAAATCAGGCATAGAATTCACTATCTTTTAGCACTTATTATATATTCCCCTATAACTTTTTAAGACCAAAAATAATATCAATAATTTTAAGATTTTGCAGGCGTTCCATCTATAACTATTAAGATATTTCAACAGGCCCAGATGACAACTCAGATGCATTCTTTCTCTAGCTCATGTTGGTTTTCATGTCCTTCCTAGTAGTGTTTGCTTTGTTATTATTATTATTGGTGGTAGCGGTGGTTTACTCTTCCTATTTGACAAAGAAGCTCCTAAAAAAGAGTTGAGGGATTTTTTTCTTCCCTTATTGTCAATCCTTATTACTATACTTTCCTTAATTACCTCTTTAAATGTAATATAGGAAATCTTTTTGATTGGCTTGTTTTTAAAATCGCAGCTCATTTCAGCTGTTTTCCTGATTTTCTAAAGATTTCTTTTCCATATTTTATCATGGCAATCTTAGCTATTTGTTTTGTTTTAAAAGTAGTGTTCATATCTTTGAAGAGTTCATTGTATAACACTATAATATTTTTTTTGTCTGAAAAATATCAAAATTACATTTTACTTAACTCCTTAAAAACTTTTTTTGGGGGGGAGAAATTTATACTGTGTAATCATGATGATCTTTTCTCTGATCAAAAATGAGAAACCTCAGATTGATTAAATAAATTATAAAATATATAATAAATATAAAATATAAAAAATAAATATAAAATAAGAGCTATGCAGGGGTTTTTTTCCTCCTAAGAAGAAAACATTTATTATTTGTGGATATCACCTTGCTTATTTCATTTCGATGCATTTTTTGATTTTTATTTTTTAAGAACTATGCAGTTCTTAAAAATTATGCTTTAGAAGACTATTTCAGGATATAAGGGATGTTCATGATTAAGTTTGGTTTTTTTTTTTTAAGATACAGGTTATATAACAGTATATATAGTAATATCTCAAAATCATTTTTAACTGCATGTGAGGTTTATATCTTTGCATATACACAAATCGGTTATATGCAAAAATAAAGTATTTTTCTCATATTTTAGTTTTTATATGCTTTATATATATATATATCAAATCTACATAATAAATATGTATCACTTTTACAACACGAGCATTATTATTTTAAAAGAATCAGCAGAACCAGAGGAAAACAGTCTATAAAGTACAAGAAAAAAGGTCCAGCTTGAGATTTCTTTCATAACTCTATTATTAAAACCAGCTTAGAAAAAAATGTCTAGATACCAAACCACAAAAAAAGCCAATGCGAGACAACACTAGTCTAACCATATAAATAAGTCCTGAAAACCATCAAAATGACTGTTTGAACTTTTAAAAATTAAATGGGGGAATCACAAGAACTTGCAAAAAGATATTATAAACTATTTATTTAAATACATTAAAAATAAAATAATTTAAAAATTTATATCCCCCAATATCCCTATAAAATGAAAGCTCTGTAGGATAGGAATAATAAAGACACAAAAAAATAAAAATGTTTTAAACTGTGCTACAATTTCCTAATAAAGTAAGTAATGTCACCTGTTAATATTTAAAATCTCATAGCAAGAACAATTCTCTTTATTTAGAATTGTTCTAAATGTCTGGTTGAAGAAAGTCAATTTGCAATAATCCAAAAACTTATCTGGTTACTCTCTATTTCAGTGGCAGTATCTAGCTCATCTATTCAAAGTCTAGGTTCTAAAAGAAACCTTTTTTCCTAGGTTCTAGAAAAAAAGTCATTTTAACAAATAAAAAAACTTTATCATTCAAATACATTTGGTTCTGTTAAATACTAGTACATATAAGTGAAGTGGTTCAACTAATCCTAATTCAGCCATAAGTAAAAACACATTCAACTTCTTTAGGAAATTATTTCAATAATTATATTTCTCTATATCAAATTTTTTCAAATATATCAAAAGTTATTTCAAAATTAGATTTTCCTTAAGTAAATTTTTTGATATTCATAAAAACAATACCAAATATAATGCATTCTCAAGTTACATGAAGATTCTAAGGCTTTAAGTGAAATTTTTAAAAAAGCATCAAACCCATGAAAACAATATTAATACATTTATTTTAAATAACTTGCCTCATTAAACTGACAATCAAGACACATGATCTTTTACAGCCAGAAATGCAAATGAGCATAATGAAACAAAGGCCAAACATCTTTCAATCTCTTATTCATACATGTATAGAATCATAACCCAGCGATATCATGTAATAAATGAATACACACCTTACTTTAGTATATGCCAAGGAAGACACACAAAAACAAGAAAGAATTTTTGAAATCAGAGTATAAAGGGACTCTGCTTTTTCAAACAATGCAGCACTGAAAGCCAGGTCAGCATCCTTGGGCATTACTAGGAAACTTTAGCACATCTGATATTTCCATCATCTTCGAGATTCCTCTGAATAATCAGAAAATTCCCCAGTCTCCTCCTACCTCACCTGTCCACAGACTTCCTTTGACTTTCTTCCCTCTACTGTGTAATAATGCTATTGTGGTTATTTAGGCTTTAAATGTTCAGAGATACAACCCCCTCTATATATTAATTCAGTTCATTTTCTCACAGACACTGACTCAGCCGTGGGTTGTGCAGCACTGACGTTTCTAACCAAACGGGATCGTGTGAGCTGTGATCATCCCACTTCCCCATCTCTGTGCAGTGATTGGCTATTGTGACTGACAGACAGGCTGAAAAAAAAACAGGAGATGAGAGCTTGGTGATTTAAGATATGCTGCCAAATGCCATCTGTAAAGCTAATTCTAGCTCTGCTAGCTTGCCAGGTTTTAGAAAACTAGGTTGTAGCTAACTTTCTTTTTCCTTGCAGTATTTTATTGTGTGCCCATTTTGGAAAGTAAAGCTTTTTAAAACCAAAAAGAAAATATTGTTTGTACTTTAAGAATCCATTTAAGAACTACTTTTTAAAGCAATGAAACTTTCCCATTTCTAAAGTGCTGCTGGGACTATGGAGTGACTTAAAAGGAAACTGGAAAGCTCAATCTTCACGCAGTCTCAGAAGAAACGAGCATGCGTACTGCTATGTGGAAATGAAACCCTGCGGCAAAGTCTGATATTGAATGTATGATGCATTTATCTTTAGTACCTGAGCAGACTGCAGATCTAAGTTTTATAGAGTCAGATTCAACCCAATTCATATATGCAAGAGCTTTTAGCATATTTTCAGTCTAGGCATTTTAACATTAATAATACAGAAAAGGTGATCTTTTTCCTTTTTAAATAGCAAAACTCCTCTAATTTATAATTTAAAGAAAGTTGTCACAATTCAGGCCAAATATACTTCGACGGAAATGATCTTTAACCTTTCAGCAAGCTACCAAATCCCTCTATACAGATATTAACTATAAAATTACTCATAAATAAAGTTCAGTAACTTTTTAACTACGTAATTCATTTGTATGAACTTGCAGCCCATCCATGTCCAAATTAGCTTGGTCCTGTCTTTTGTATCAGTGTTAAACAATAAAATCTACATTCAACAGAAAGTTCAAAAAAGAAAGTACATTAAAGCTTCATTAGATGAAAGAGAAACCATAAGGCAATGTCCGCCAAACTCTCAAACCTAAATGGTTAAGCACACATAAAATAGTAACTATTACTGTTATTTTTATAATTTAATAAATTTATTTTTATCCTGCCAGTAAGGAAAAGTGGGAGGGAAATCAAAGAAAAAAGATCAAAAAAAAAAAAAAAAGATTATTCTAAAAATGTGAATAGAATAAAAAATTTCAACAAGGAAATATTTTCGATTATCTACAAAAATTGAATAACAGTCTTATTTTTTACTTCTAAAGACTGAATGTTTGTGTCCCCCCAAAATTCTTATATTGAAATGTATTCCCTCAATATAATGGTATTTGGAGATGAGATGATTAGATCATGAGGGCAGAACCCTCCTGAATGGGATTAGTGCCTTTATAAAAAGAGACCCCAGAGAGATCTCTGGCCCCTTCCTTCCACCATGAGAGGACACAGCAAAAAGAGCGATATCTGAACTAGGAAGAGAGTCCTTACCAAATACCGAATATTGCCAGCACCTTGCCTTTGGACTTCCTAGCCTGCAGAACCATGTGAAATAAATTTCTATTGTTTATAAGCCACCCATTCTATGCTATACTGTTTTAACAGTATATCTGTACAGACTGAGATATTTACTTTTTGTAATTTTAAATTCCCAATTCTATTCGGGATGGCAATGTGCCCACCTATGTTTCTTAGACTCCCTCATCCAAAGATGGCCATATGACATAGTTCTACCAAAGATTTATAAACCAATATCTTGTGGGAAATTACTGAGAAATGTGATTTCCTGATATAAATAAAACCCTTTTCCCATTGTCCCCTTCTACCTTTCTCCTCCTCATCATCTGGAAGGTGGCTATGATGACTTCAAGTACAATAGGAAGCCATGTTGTGGTCTTAAAGAAAAGCCAAGAAAATCAGATATTTGACCCTAACAACCTTATTAAGCCATTAAATCCACATTAGGCATTGTTTACCTGTGGACTTCTTATGTACAAGAATAAACCCTTAACTTCAGCCAGAATGTAGTCTAGTTTTTTGGGTTTTTTTTTTTTTTTACTTAAACATCCCTAAATAAAAATAGAAGACTTTTAATTAAGTAGAAACACAGGTGAAACAAAATCAGCCACAAGTTGATAACCTGAGGTTGGGAGAAGGGTTGGAAGAAGGGTATACAGGGCTTCATAATACCTGTCGTCTCTACTTTATATGCATTAAAAAATGTACATAAAAGTTATTTAAGTTTCAAAAATAAAAAAGATAAGAATCTTGTTTAAAAATCCTAGTTCTGCCATCTACAAGTTAGATGGCCTTGGGCAAGTTTATTAATCTCATGTTTTCACCAGTCAAATGATGACAAGTAATACTATTCACCAAGCTTCACCTTCAAATCCAGTCAAGATAATCTCCAGAAGGTCTCTGGCAGGAATGTCCTCCACCTACCTAATCATCCAAGGATTAGCTCAAGTCTCATTTTCACCTACTCAAGCCAAGGATTCCTTCTCTGAACGCTTATTTTACTATGACTTGCTTCCACAATTTAGTGTCCAACTGTCCTCTAATTGGTCCATATGTGGGCATTAAAGCATCCTATGATGGTACCCTGACAAGCTTCCGTATCTCTCCTGAACTGTGTACTGGTTCTCAACATTTGCTAACTGTTAGTTTTTAAAAACCAATCAATTAATTTACTATCAATTCACTAAATGTCAAAACGTACATTTTTAAAATATCCTAAATATGTAAAGTACATAGAACAAAAAGTCCCTAAAGCTAAGCTCTTTTCCTTTGGGCAGATTTTCCATGAATGAGGTTAAATTAACTTAAAGAATTTTATGATATTTTCATTTTAAAAAAGCAGTGTATTGGTATTTATTTTCTATTTCTCTTTAATATTTTTCACTTAAACAACCAATATTGAAGCAATCTACCTAAAAAGAGCACCAAAAAGTTACTGATGCTAGTTACCAAGAAGAGCAATGATATGTGTTGCTGAAATAACAGCTATGAAAAAGTACTGTTAGTTTTTATAAATTCTTCCCATTGTATCATGGAGCTTTTGTAAAGCAAACAATTGCTTATTTTCAACCTTTTTCCACTTTATATATAATGCACAATTTGTACATCGGCAGCAGAAAAATATTAAGAACTAGGAAGAATATAATTCATCTGAAAACATGTATACAACGTAGCAGATATCGATACAGCCCCACACTTAATGAGATAAAACCAGTATCTCTTAATCTCAAAGACAAAATAATTATCCATATAAGCAGGATAAGAGAAAGAGAACTAGAGCCACTTGTTGAAGGACACATGCACGTACACACACATGTACACGTACATACACAGAACTAAGAAACCAAAAAAACACTCATACCATTGATGTATATTTACAAATTAATAAAGTCAACTTAACATTTTTATTTAAGACTTCGCCACATTAAAAGTCCATAATAAAGATAGATATCTTGTCAAGAGACTTGAACAGTACCAGTCACTCATATTTTCTAGCTATAGCACAAGGTTTAAAAGTACTTAAATTATTTCTTTTTTAATTACAAAAAAGGATTTTAATATCATCATGTTTTTATTCTTTTTTAAGAAAGCTGGTATTAGTTATGAGAAGTTTACAAATAAGTTATATATTCAATAATATCCCTAAGTATTCATAAAGCACAATACTCTATGAAAACATGCTTACATACCTGTAATATGTGAGGTTTATGAGCTGCCAATTAACACCTTAAAATATCAGATCACAAGTGTTCTAAATGAGATGACCCTTATTAAGTCACCCAGCATGAAATGAAAGCTTTAAAAATAATATATAAATGGGCTAAAACTTTTGAAATGAATTTCATTTAATGTATCAAACTTTAAGTGAACCAGTAGAGTCACTGCAGAAAGACTGATTTTCCAATTGGATCAGGATGACAACACAATATATACTCACAGAGCTAAAAATATATGGAGGCAAGACTGACAAGAGCCTATAAACTGTCATGTATAATCTATATACAATGTATTTAGAAAATAAATTCCTATTAGAGTTTTAAGTACAAAGAACTAACCTTTCTTGCCAGAGTTCCCAATTGACTGTTGTATTTATTCATAGGATTAACTAAGGAGTTTTTAACATTATTTAGAAACAGAAACAAAAATTCAAATAAATACAAGGAAATTAAAAGGAAAGAAATGTTTTTTAAAAGTTATTTAAGGAGTAATGCAAACATGCCCCCATCCTCTGACAAGACTTGTCACAACCAAATGCAGTTTGGTTCTTTATAAAAATCAATTTTATCAGAGCTTTGATATGTGACATACATATTTTCTACCTACCTTGAATGTTTATAAAGTTTACGAGGTCTATTATGCAATTTCCGATCCCAATTCTCTGGATCACTGGAGTTACTGTCATAAGGATGAGGCCGTCCTGCCATCCCACTTCAAGCTTCCTCACACTATTGCTCTGAAAGCACACATGTAGCACCCATAACCTACATAAAAGAGTAGTGTTGACCTTTAAGTCTATTCCATGCAGAATAAAATAGTCACAGAATTTTATATACTTTCTGACATTATTGAGACATTTTCTCAAAGAGAGGAAAAGGATTATTAAATACTAGACACACAAAATGCTACAAATTAGATTAAAATAAACACCAGAAGTCTTTTTAGGTACTTTTCAAATTTGAGTCTTCTATTAAATTTCCTACCCCTGTGCAGCAGTTTAATAACGTGCAATTTATGTTTAATAAATATACTTAACTGCCATCTGGATACCTCATGTTTCAAACATCAATATAGTACCAAAAAAAGGCAAAAATAATTCCACAGAATAATTCTTTCAAAAATTCCCTTGAAATACATTCCTTAATTAAAAAAAGTTTAAGATGTTTAACAAAGCATCTAATAAGACCAAATAACAATGCTGTTATTTCTTTAACCAAGTTAAAGAGCTTGAATAGTAATTTAATATTTGCTTAAAAATAAAAGTACATAAACAACATGATGTTTCCTTATGGTGGAATTACCTCAAAAATATTTTATCCATATGATTCAAATATCTTATACCTTTTCATTTGTGAGACCTGTGACTTATTTCTACAACATTCATATGAATTATAAAAATATTCACCTAACAGCTTTACAGAATACTTGAACTAAATAAGCACTTTAAAGTACATTCACTATCCAATTTAATCTTCACAATCACATTACAAGGAAGGCATTATAATCCCCATGTACAGAATAGAAAACAGTCTTAGAAGTTTAGTAACATTGCCAAAGGCCACAATGCTTATAAAAGGCAGGATTATAAAAAGAACAATGAGAATTTATGATACAGAATAAAGTCCTGATCTTAAAAAATGCTCGGACTGGAGTATTGTGTTTGGAAATGGGCCAGAATGAACTTCAGAAAATGCAAACACCAAAAGAAAAACCAAATAAAGTTAAACAATTTGAACAAAGTATATTAAGTCAGACTGGAACCCAGGTTTCCTGACAGAGTCCTGTATACTTTCTATAAACTTTTCTAAGCTGGATTTGACAGAAGACAGCAAGGGCTAATTGTGTATAAAAGTCAAAGAAAACCCAGAATTGGGGAAATACCATACCTTTCTGAGTTTTATAAGGTATTCCAGTACAATTTCACACACACACACACACACACACACACACGCACGCACGCACACAGAGAGAGAGAGAGAGAGAGAGAGAGAGAGAGAGAGAGAGAGAGAGAGAGAGAGAGAGATGCCAAAGATAAACTCATTAAATGGTTAAGTCTATCTCAGAACTCATTAAAAGAAACATTCATTTTAGAGAATCTATTTTGCTATTTTATACTTTTTTCCTCATAGTTATTTAGTACTTCCAAAAAACAACTGAAAATCTTATAAGGATTTTAATAATTTTAATATAATAGATATGTAATAACTAGGTAGAACAATTAATAAAAATAATAGAAAAAAAGGTGAAGGGGAGAATTATAGGATGGCTTATTCAAATTCCTAAGCACACAGTTTATTTGCTGAATGCTCCTGGAAAAGGAAATCCTATTTCCTTAAAAATCACTGAATGACTGAAAAATCAATCACATATCAGATGAACATAAAAATCATCAAATTTTGGAAAAAAACTCAATCTCATTTGAGTTTTTAATTATAAAAATAAAAATAAAAATGCATTTACTAAAAAGTAAACTTTAAAAAACTTCAACTTGGTAGTATAGCTAATTATATGAACTGAAGCAATGAGGCAGAAGTAAAGGAGAAAGAACAAATTAAACAAAAGTTAGAAAAAAGTGGTCACAGAGCAAGAGATACAAAAGGTAAAAAAGAGTAGCAGGGAAAAATTTATTAAGGAGGGAAAATAAAAATGTGGAGAAGCTTAGCAGGTTCTGTAGAATGAGATTTTGAGCATTTTATCCTCACTTCATAAGTCTTCCTACAAAGCTATTTCAGTCATTAACAGCTCTTTACAAGAGCATTTACTTCCTCCCTGACCCTTAACTAGAAGACATATCCCAGTTCATAGGATAGCTACAAACGTCCATTCAGGGAAGAATGATCCTAAACAATGAGATGCAGTGACTTAAAAAAATACAACCTCAAGGAATGGATAAAGTAAATTCAGATTCGCATTTTCCACCATTTTACCGTGGGTGGCACATACCTAGCAGCAGAGAAATACCAGTATGCCTTCCTAATCGATGGTATTAAAATTAACAAGCACATATTTTACGACCAGCCACAATAAAGTAAAGAATGTTCAAATGAAGGCTGTCAAAAAAAGTCAACTGGAAAATCATATTTACATTTCATTTGTCAATAACTTGATTATCACCATGTGAAAGATTTCTCCCATTCCTCATTCCCAACAGTCACAAATAAAAGCATGCTAAAAACCTGTGAAATTAAAGTTTGAGATGTTGGGGGGGGGGAATACGCCTGTTTGCCTATACATGCTGGTGCATTTTAAATTTTATTAATAAGATATAGCTGTAACTACAAACAGATACAAGGCAAATCACACATTATATACTATTTTTAAACATCTAATGATCTCTTCTATTTTAACCACTTTCTCTGCCATATGAGGTAACATTATATTTATCTTATTTCATTCACTCATTCACTTATTGAATACCTACTACAACATGCCAAGCAATTTATAAGATGCTGAAGCAAGTTGGACATTGCTCCTATTCTCAAAAACCTCACTCTAGCAAGGGAAAAAAGACTCTGCCAATGGCTCTATATTGTCACTTCACTCTGTCTCTCTCTTCTACCTGGATCGTTCTTGCACTGTTATCTCACCGTGAAGTCATCCTTGACTTCTCATTTCCCTACATCAAGTCTACTTCAAAATTTTGACTACTTTCCCTTTTCATTCATAAGGCCTTCATTTAAAACCCTTAACATCTATCAATAAGCCTCCTGGTTGACCTCTTCACATTCTATTCCATATTTGCTCTGAGGTAATCAGAATTTCTAAAGATTTTTAATGGCTCTCCATTTCCACTGTCTAAACTCCTTAACAAAAAAGTTCCCTCAAAAGTTGACACTGGGATCCCCAATATCTACTTCATATTAGGCAAACTAATTTATTATTGTTTGAATTTTGTAGTCAACAAAAAAATTACTAGACTACTGGAAACGAAGTTCTTTAAAAAATGTCATAATCCACTACTATTTTTAGGCATGATAAAAATAATCTAAATTATTCTAAATAACGTAGAAATAATCTTTACCGGTGCTGGAACAAGTGGGCCTGTTGGCTGGGAACATACATTCAGGAGTCTGTCAAAAGTCAACTGCTAAAAAGATGTTTCAATTACTTCCCCTTCTGAATATTACTATCTAGAAAAAGAAGGGTAGGGTGGGACAGAATCTTCAGAACTATAATAACATAAATGTCACCTGGTACATTATTTCCAGGTATTATTAATTAATAACAATGATCCACAGAAGGATAAAACAACCCAATATTATACAGAGACAATTTATTTCATCCTTACTATATACCAATGCACCAGGAAGTTTATATACACAAGGTTCCCCCACTATCCAAGCGTACAGCAATCCTATGAAACTATCCAGGAAAGAAGGTCCAGCCGAAGAAAAAGTCTTCCAAGAGTTTATTTGAGCCAAACTGACTACAATTGCCAGAAAGCAAAATCTCAATGGATCGAAAATATGCTCTGAAGAATGGCAGTTTTGCAGCTTATTTTATATATCAGAATCAAAGGAGGAGATGTAAGGAGGATTATATGAAATTAACTGAGAGCAGAATAGGGAGGCAGGGGGTCGGGGAGAGAAAGTAAAGCAGGGAAACTGAGACTGGATAAAAAGCAAAATGGAGAGACACATACTTCTTTTACATTGGTGGTCACAGGATAGTTAACATTTACAGTACATAGAGCTGGTATGTGGGCAGCAAGGTAACAATGTTGTATTGTGTTCTGGTACCTGCAAATGTGCCTTCCAGGGGTCTGGAAAAGAAAATTACTCTTGACATTTCAAAGGTATGTTATCTTAGATGCACGAAGACAATAACTTCAAAGGTACAGATTGACCTTTGTCAAGGAAAAACTAGAGGCCTAGGACATGACTATCCAACATGACCTGCTTTTAGTTAGGAATTTTTATTTTTAGACTACCCTGCGTGGTTACTTTCAGTCTCTGAGTTTGTAAGGTCCACCATGAAGCACCCCCTCCCAGGTTTGTCAGGTTTAGTATGTGGCCCCTTTTTTATCCACAGAACCTTTCATACAGCAAAGAAACAATAACCATTTATATGGAAAATTTTTTTAGTATTCTCAGACTCAAAAATAACTTATCAAATCATACTAAATACACTTAATTACATCCAGTTTTATGCTAACTAAGCCTAACACCCATATGAGCTCTCTCAGGCTTCTCTGATACCTTAGGACATGTCTTGCTAACAGATGCACAAAATGAATAAAGCACAGATGCTCACAGACAAGTTCAAAGCTATGGGGATTGATGCTGAGATGCTTAGTTTCTGGAGGAGAGTGGCAGTGCCATTCTCACTACTAGGGATGCATACTGCCTCTAATAATGGTCCGTTGCAAAACAAATGCTGGACGTATTTTCGCTTTTCTCCTTTATTCAGAAAAGTGAGAGGGAAAACAGTGAAGAGAACAGAATCACATGGTAATACCAGGGCCAAGAGCCAAGGATTGCCATCAACTGTACAGAAAGCCAAGTATCCGAAGATGTGGGTGGGAGAGACTGACCGAGAGGTAGCCAAGAAAGCACCCAAGCTAGGAAAGTGTCCTCAAGTAACCTTTCCTATGAAGAAGGACCCTAAAAGAGTAGAGGAAGTCCCACAGAGCAAATGAATCACTTGAGATTGAAAGAGCAAAGAACACCGGATTTTATACATTTAATTCTGTACTAACTATATAGAAGGCCTTCAGAGGGACCTAGATGAAGAATTTCTAAAGGGCCAGAAACTTCAGGGATCATCTAATAAGCCTCTCACCTTCAGAATAAAAGAGACTGTATCACCCTGAAAGGTATAACATATATGATATAGATATAATCTCAATGAAAGCTTTAAAAAAGTTATACAAAGTTTTTTATAATTTCCTCATGATCGCTAGCAAACTCTATGTGTAAGATAAATCCTTAAATTGATAAGAAACTGAACACTTTGAGCTACATCAAGAACTGGAGAGCCTAGATAGACTGAATACTACCAGAAATAATCATGAAGGAAAATGAATACGTGGAACACTTCTAAGAGAAGAGAAAACCAGAGGGGTGAAAAGGAATCTCATGCAAATGCAGCCAAGTAAAGCGATTATGCAAGTCCCCGGCAGATAACAATTATCTAAATGACAAATCAGAATAAAACATAAAAAACACACACAACTATTCAAAAGCACTGGAGAGTGTACCAAAGCATGCGGCAGTGCAAGAGCTTACTTTTGAAAAACTACAATTGGAAGAGGAGAGAATCATAAGTTCAGTTTGAAGTTTTTATGCTGAGTGCCCTCCCATGTCTTAAAAATATGGTGAAAGAAACCAGGCAACTATGCAGCTCCAAGTGGTTAAGAAAATAGTTTAAGGAAGTAAGTGCAGCCAGAAATTAAGGCAGATATACTGGGGAGTAAAGAACCACAGAGAGGTGAGACCCAATATCTAAGCATAAACTCTGCTTAGCTAAAGTACACATTCGTGGGGGACCACAGGTGGCTGTATGGGAGACTACAAAGGATTTTACCCTTGAAAAAGGGTATAAGATATGAGTTTGATCCTTTTTTAACTGAGTGCATTCTCCAACCATACACAGCCCAAGCGCCAGAAAGCGGAAGCTCTCACTGGTTTGAGCGTCAGAGGACGGAGCTCTCCACTGGCAAACAGGCTAGAAATTAGGAGGGAATTCCCAGAAGTAGAGGAACCACAGGGAGGGTGGGCTCCAAAATCCGAATATAATCTCTGCCCAAATATTTGGTTGACCACCAAACTATACATGTGCAGGAGATCCTTCCCCTCATCCTATTCCCCAGAAGAACAAGCTAAAAAACAAGTAACTGGAAGAAGTAAGAATTAAGGATAGATTATAAGTTTCTATATACTATAGGGAAAACAAAGTTTGCAGTGTGAGTTCAGGCAAGTCATTGGTCCACTAAAAAAAAAAAAAAAAAATTCTCATAACACTACACTGTCTAGGTTTCAACCAAAAATTCTGAGATGCAAAGAAACAAGACAGTAAAAAGGAAGTCAACAGAAACGGGCTCCAAGTGGATCCAAATGTAGGATTTAACAAATAGACTTCAAAGCACATATTATAAATACATTCAAACAATTAAAGCAAAGTATATTCAACGAACTAAGAATAACAGTGGGAGAAAGGAAATCTCAATAGAGAAGTGAAAACTACCAAAAATATGGTAATTCAGCTCTAGCTGAAAGAAAAATAACTAAAATGAAAAGTTTGTGAGATGGGCACCTGAAAAGAGATGACAAAAAGGGAACTTGAAAATAGAGCAACAAAAATCACCCAATCCATAGACTAGAGTGAATGACTCAAGAAAAATGACACATCTGCAGACACAGGTGGAACAGCATCTAATGATACAACATATAAGTGGAGTCACTACTGATACAGACAACAAAATGGACTCTCAAAGGTTATTATGATAAGCGAAAGAAGCCAGACTAAAAGGTTCTATACCATACAACTGTACTTCTATAACATTCTCGGACAGACAAAACTATAGGGATAAAGAACACAGCAGCCAAGAGTTGGCGTTTGGGGTACTATACAGGGACGGCAGGAGATAATTTGGGGAAGGGGGCGTCATGGAATCATTCTGTATCTGGACTGTAGTAGCAGTGATTGCACAACTGTATGCCTTTGTCAAAACTCATAAAACTTTACACCAGAAAAAGAACTGCGTATAAATTTTAAAAGAAATTTTAAAAGAAAAAGGAAAAAAATCAGATATTAAATTAAAACTTATAAGTATCAGACATATTAATTAGTATGACATAATTATTTTTCTCCCTCTTTAATTCTCCCCTCCCCTTCTTTCATCCCTTACCTATAGATGTTGCCATTTCTCCTTAAGAACTGGATCTCTAAAGGTGGGGCATCTCCTCCCACACGGTCGTGATATGCATCTGGCACCTTCTACTCCCCACCCCCAGAGCCTGGTGCCCCCAGGTCCTGGCACCCCCAGTGCACTGGCGGGGGACGGGCCTAGAGCACCCGGGGTATGGTCCGTGGCGCCATCTGGGGCGTGAACTCAGGACCTTCTGCATGTAAAGCAGATGTGCTAACTATTACACTATGGAACCACCCCAGCATGACATAATTAAACCACTTTTGATCAAAAACCTCAAATCATATTGACTGCATTACCACCCCAAGCATAATCAATAAGCTATACTTCCACTATCATAAACATACATAAACTTTCAATAATGAAAAGTGGTAAGAACTTCTCTACTTCTGCCACAATAGTAAATGACTAACAAAAAAAGTTTTTGGAATCAGATAAAACCAGCTGTATGAATTTGTACATGTTTCTTAATCTATAAGACCTCAATGTCCTTAAATGTGAAATGAAGACAATAACACAATTCTCATTACCATTATTTTATCTATTACTACTATAACTTCCATTCAAATTATAAAGAATAAATGAGACAGGCCACCCTAAATAACAACACAGTGCTGGGCACATTACTGAATGAAAATTTTGCATAATATTTTACTAGCTCATTCATCACTTTCTATTTACCTTCTGAGATCACAGAAGATGAAAATTCCTAAATAGTCACTCAACATTTACTGAGCACCTAAAATGTGCAAAGCAGTTGGAATAAAAATGAGTATATCATCCATGCCCTGATTTAAAAAAAAAAAAAAAAAAACGAAAAGCAAAACAAACGAAAACACTAAATCACAACACAGGAGACAGGGGAAGAATGATTAAGGATAGGCTTTCTACTCTGCATTTTCCTAATTTCTCCAGGGTACACCTGACCCTCCCCATTCTACTCACCATCAAAAATACCTTAGACTTTTACATGGTCATCAAAAAGCCATGTACTTTGGACCCACTTGCTGGCATCAGTGTTAGGAGCTAAATCAAACCTTGTTATTCCTATAGTAACTAAGATAAAAACAGAATTATTTCACTGTTAGCTTAAACGTAAATTTTAATCCCTGGAAGAAATATCAATCATCCTAGTTTCTAACCTTTGCAAAAACTCCTTCAGTTACTTTTATCAGAATGTTCTTGCTGTATCCAAGCTTAAATTTTTAAAATTTTTCTCTTTTGGACATAACAACCTCCTCTCTCTGTAACAAATTACTATAAACCCAGTGGTTTACAACAATACACATCTGAGTGTCTGTCCCTCAGGAATCTAACACAGTTTAGCTAGATGTTCTACAAAGCTACCACCGAGATGTCAACCATGACTAGGTCCTCATTTGGAGGCTCAACTAGGGAAGGGTCCACTTCAAATTTACTGAGATTGTAACAATTCATTTCCTATGGCTGTAGGATTCAAAGCTAAGGAAGAAAAAATAGCAAGTCTGTTATGTTAGCAAAATGGAGTCCTATTTAATGTAATAAAAAAAGTAACATTCCATTACCTTTAACATATTCTTTTGGTTAGAAGGAAGTCATAAATTCTGCTCACACGCAAGGGGAGATTATACCAAGACATAAATAACAGGAGCCAGAAATCATGGGTTAGAGAGTCTGTCTGCCATAATGTCCAATACACTCTACCTACGTGTTACACCAGAAGTTTAAGATTCTGCTTAGCCCTTGTTCTAATTATACATACCACTATATTAACAAACATACACATAAAACACATCTCTTTTCTCTCCTTGGCATATACAAAGCATTATTTTGTCATAGCAAAAAACCAAGAACCAAACTAATTGTTCGCAAAAAATGAATTCGTTAAAAATCTGCACAATATCATGCAACCAGAAAAAAAATGAGATTAACAGATATATACTGATAAGGAAAAAATTCTAAGATATATTGTTAAGCTAAAAAGCAAAATAAAAATATGCATTAGGTATCCAATGTTTTTAAAAAATATATACATGCAAACATTCACCCATGCTTGTATATGTTTTAAAAATGTCTAGAAATATCATTAAACTTATGACTAGTTGCCTCTGAGGAAAGACTGGAATGAGAGAGAGAGAGAGAGAGCAACTTACTTTCCATTATATCCCTGATAGTATTTGAATATATCACATGCTGTTTTCATGATGGCAATATGGAGGTGGCTTTGTTACAAAAATGTTTTCCCTTCTTTAACTTTACTGATTAAGCATAGTTTTGGTTTTGTTTTTGATTATTTAAATATAGTCAATATATACTGTAGAAGAGGAATAATCTTCTAAGTTCTTGACCGGGACTCCTGTAACACAAGACAGATTAACAAAAGAAAAGCATACAAACTTATTTAACATAAGTTTTATATGATCTTCATAAGGAAATGAAGACCTGAAGAAACAAATTTGATTATTCTTCTTATGCTAGGTTTAAAGAAGAGTGTAAAATCACAGAAAGGTAAGATAGGATAAAGAGTATGAGCTAAAAGAAGTAAATAGTAAACAAGAGGGAATCTTATTAGGAAGGCCTGTTGTTCAGATTCCTCTGTGTCACCTCATCTTTGGAATTAAGGATGCTCCTGTCCTCTGGATATAGGGACACCTCTCATATGAGGATTTTATGACTTGTATCAAGGGCAAGTCAGAAAGCCCTCTCTGCTCATACTGTTTCTCGAATTACTTGAGCTATATGTGATATGCCCAGGTGCCATATTTTGAGGTAACATGTCCTAAACCCCATCAGGATGCATTAGTAGAAGACATTTCTGCCACGTGTCCCCCATTAAATTATAAGATCCTTGAGGGCAATAAGAAAGTATGATTCATGTATGTTATCACAGCTTAGTACAACTAGTATGTAAGCTTTTACAAAATGTTTTAATTATTTAAATTAAGATGAAAAAGACACTTAACACAATCCACCAGTGGAAATACAAATTATAAAGATTTATAGGCAGTCTTTAACTCAATTACTTGTCTTAAAAAAGAATAGTACATAATTCTATCCACATTTTAGCTATGGTAAAGAGCACGAATCATGTGTCTCTTACCTTCAAATAAACAAAAATTCTAATGATTCACAGTGACTTCTAATTTCCCCAAAATATTCCTCAAAGCTGCCTGTCTAAATCTGACAGAAGCCCTTTCAATTTTCAAGGCATGTCCCTTTCTGATTTCCTGCAAGTAAAATAAGGCAAGTAACTAAAGCTAGTAAGTTTATTCAGTATGTTTTTATACTAGATTTTATCTGACTAAATTTCATGTAACTAGTTCTAAGATATCAAATTCTGTTGATTTATGCTTTCTTTCATTCAAAATCTATTCACTGAATACCTAGCACATTTTGAGGCATTTTGCTGCTAGAGATACTTAACAAACAAATTTAACTGCATGGAAGTTCCATTAAAAGTAAGATACTTTGTTTATTAAAGGGCTTCCTTATCATAGCCACCAAAATGTTAAGACTTCCAAAGTCAATTCATATTCAGTCCTTGATCTTCCAAAGGTGAAGTGGAGATAAGAGCTTTGAGTTATTTGATTTTACCACTTTTTTACAGAATTTCTATTCAAATTTGGCTCTTATTCAAAGCAGCAACATTCCAAGAAACTTTCATTTTATTCCCATCTTAGCGCAATAAATGTTTGAAAATCTTTCCACATCTTAAGCATTTTCTAAGTACCTACATTACCTGATTAGCACTGTAAGAACAAGATGCTGTATAGTGTTAAATTCTTAAAATTCACTAAAAGGCATGATTTTTTATATATTCTTTAAAAACTTAATGTCTTGTTTTTTGTGTGTATATTTATTTTTCCTTTTCTTCTATGACTAAAATAGCATTGCCTTCAAAACCAAAACATCTTAGTTAAAGCAAATCACCTTGACATAAAATTTAATATAGGTAAATCTCCAATAAGCTGATGAAGTGCCTAAATCAAAGGAGATTACATTCAACTCCTAATAACCAGTACCCTTTAAACAAAGTCAGACTCTTAAACAAGATTTTCTTTTTTCCTCTGTGATACTTTTTAAATGTTTTATTTTTTTATATAATCTTGACTGTGTTGTTCCATTTTGAACCATTCATTATTCCTATTACCTTCCATTCCGTTCAGATTTTTTGCTTGTTTATCTGTCATCTGTTCAACAGCCTAGAAAAGGCCCTAGCTTTTGCAAGTTCTAGACTGCAGTGCAGCCCAAAAGAATTGTGTGTGATAATGGAAATGCTCTGTCTGCATAGTGCAAAAAGCAGCCACTAAGTCACGTGTGGCTCTTAAACACTTACAATGGACTATGACTGAGGAAATGAATTTTTAATTTTCCATTTTAATTAATTTAAATTTAAATAGCCACATGTGGCTGGTAAATACCATATATGCCAGCAGTTAGAGGCAGAATATCAAAACCTTCTCCATCAAAAGTTATTTTCCCTCTAAATGCTTCATTTTAAGGAATCTAAAATTTGCTTTGAGACAAAATACTTGCTCACAAAGAAAGACTCTACATATATTTGTGTCTTAGTATTACAGAGTGTTCCATTTTAATAAAATAAAAATATTTCTTATATTCAAAGATTACTAAGGCTTATTTCAAAAGCTAAAAAGTCTATGGTACTGGTATATGAATAGACAGACGAACCAATAAAACAGAATAAAAGGTCCCGAAATAGATCCCTAAAACATAAGAATCTGATAGATGAAAAGTGGTTTCTCAAATCACTTGAGGAAAGGACAGACAATAATAACTGGAATTAGGACAACTGGATAAACATTTGTGAAAACATAAAATTGAATCCATACATTTAGATTCGATATCTAAATGTAAATATTTAAATTATACAAATACTAGGAAGAAAAATGAGTGATTTCCTTTAGAACGTGGAGAAAAGCCTTATTTGACTATGTAAAAATAAACACCTTTGCATTGCCCAAAGCAGCTGAAACAATAAGCAAAACAAAAAACAATTTTTTTACTATATAAAGAGCTCTTTAAAAACAACAAAAGGACACACTCAAAAAATAGAGAATGCACAAAAGACATGGTAGGTCTCAGAAAAATAAAGACAAATGGCCTTAAACATGTGTAAAAGTGTGCTCAACCTCCCTCAAAGGGAAATGCAAACACCTCCAATTTTGACCATGTACTCTGTTGGTGAGAAACAGACATTCTCCAGATTCTAATAACACTGCTAATGAAAAATACAAAATGATATAACCCACATAGAAAAGAATTTTCCAGTAACTAAAATTATACAAACGTTTACCAGTCCCACTTCTTAGAATCTACCCCAAAGATATAACTACACAAATACTAAACAAAATATTCAAAATATATTCACTGTGGCATTATTTGTAATGGCAAAAGACTGACCACAATCTGAATTGCATCAAAAGAGGCTAAATGAATAAACTATAGTACATCTACACAACAAAATACCATGCATCTATAAAAAATAAGAAAGATCCCCCTGTATTAATATGGATTAATATACAAAGTATATTAAGTGAAAAAAAAAAAAAAACAGGTGCAGGACAAGCAGTATACCGTTTGCTACCCTTTTGTGAGTAAATCAAATAAACATATACGCACACATATAAACGAATACAAGTACACACTTATTTTTGTAAAAAGAACCCTAGACAGATAAGACATTAATAGAAATGGCCACCTACAGGGCAGGTGTAAGCAAGGCTTCTGATTATTCTTTTTATATAGTTTTGATATTTGAAACATGTAATAATGTATATATTCTAAGTAAATAAATAACTAAAAGGTCTACAACTATCATGTTCTAAATTGCACCATTTTATGGTTCTTTGGATTTGTTTAAATAAAGGAAACAGCAGATGTACACTACGTATGAAACAGCATATTTAATAGTAATGAAAAGGGTTTCTATATCAAATTTATTTACCTCTTATTAAATACCTCCACCCAGAACAGTAAGCAGTGACCAATAAGTATTGAAATGGGTTCCTGAAGAATAAGCTCAAGCCATTCTTCTTTGGGAAAGTTAACACACTGCCAGTAGATGAGATATTCCTCAGCACTAACTATAGCAAAAATATTTAGTGAGATTTTTCAAGCATAATGGAGGCACAGGGTCTAGATGCTAGCATATAATTCAGGGACCCTTGGATAATAAGCTGGATTTTCACATATATTATCTATGCTAATCCACATATCAGTCCTGCAAGATACAAGAGGTGTCTTTTATTATATAAAGGTAGTCTTTTTAAAAAGTTGAGAAACTGGCTTAAAGGGATATTATTTGCCTAACATCATACAGCTAATAAATAAGCTAAGACTGAGATACCTATCTCTACAGTCAAATTCCATGTTTTTTTCACCCTACTATATTGTCTCTCAAATTTAATACACAACCCATCAAAATGCTAAACCCAGAAAACAGTGTTAGTGGTAGCATTCAAATCACTAAAAGATAAACAGATGATAGATTCAAGTTTGGTTAGATAGGTTCTAAAAAACTAACTGGTTAACTATTTGAGCAAATTAAAAAAACTCAAAGTAAAAAACCATAAAAATCAAGAATGAAATATAAGTGAAGAGGTATCTGACTCTCAGAATAAAAAAGAGATTTCTAAGCCTCAGATTAAAGAAAAGAATTGTCAAGTCAAAAGACTGTTACTGTGAGAAATAGGAATATGCAGCCATCTCAACAAAGGCTAGTAAAAACTTCAGAAAGCTGGACTGCAGACCAGCTTTCAAGAAGCATTAGATTCGACTAGATAAAAATTCAAAGCTACAAAAGATATAGGAAAAACTATTTAAAAAATTTTTACAGTACAAAGGATTTAAAACTTAACTACATAAACAATATTTATAAATTCGCATTAAAAATCTGAAAATTATAATGAAAAAACAAGTTCATAAGCTAGCAATTTACAAAAATACTAATGGCGGGAGAAAAAAATGGTGTAGATGATAGAGGCTCTGTTCATCCCTCTGGCGACCAAATCCAAGTTGTGATAGAAACAAGGAGCAAACAGCAAGGAAAATTGCCTAGGGTCTAGACGAACAAGCCATACAACTGGGGAGAAATCTAAGAAATTCCTCTGCGATGGCGATGGCGGAAGGTAGGTAGGACGGGGAGAGGTCTCGAGGCTGCCCAGAGCAGCTGAGTGGGACAGAGGCTACTGTAGCCGCAGCTGCAGCCACAGATTTTCTTAAAGGGGCCATGTCCGCACGCGGACTTTCACGGTGAAAGACCTGCTTGCTCTGAGCACCAGTGCTGCTTCAGCAGCACAAGGGGCACCAGGGATTTACAAGGGGACACTAAGCTGTCGGAGTGAAAACTGAGGCCAGACTTACTCTGTACACAAGTGCTGGCAATACCACTGTTCCTCTCTTGAGCCCTCCCTCCTTCCAGGGTGTGGATGCAGAGCCGCCATAGTGGAGATGTCATCAAACTGGATAACAGAGGTCACCTCGCCAAGAAGATTCCCAGAAACCCTGCCTCCCCACCTCACTGCCCAACCGAAGCCACATCGGGGTACATCCTCAGCAAGTCAGGCAGTCCTTGCTGAGTAGAGCCTAGACACACTGGAGGGGAGCTGGCCTTTTGAGGCAACCATAAGCACAGCATCTGTGGATTGCTTGCTGAACCTTAACGGGTGGCCCCGGGGTAGAGGCTTGGGCTAAATTTGGACTGTAGCTGACCCCCTCTCAGGACTGTGCCACTGGACACCTACTTCACAAATCCACACTAATAAGACCGGAAGACTTAGGAGCTATGCTTAGTACACAGAAACAGACATGGAAAGGCAGCCCAAATGGGAAGATAAAGAAGCAGAAACCATATGAGAACAGAACAGAAATCCAGAAATAATGGAGTTAAGCAATCTAACAGATGCAGAGTTCAAAACACTAGTTATAAAGATGCTCAATGAACTTATGGGAAGTGTAGATAAATTCAGTGAGAACTTCAACAAAGAGATAAAACATAAAAACGGGGATGGAAATTAAAAAGGGGAACCAATCAGAAATGAAAAACACATTATCTGAAATGAGAAGTATATTAAATGGAATAAACAAAGTGAACAAAAGAAGACCGAATGAGCTATATAGAGGATGGGAAAGCCAAAGACACTCAATCAGAATGGCAAGAAAAGGTCTATGGCCATGTCACACTGAACGTGCTCGATCTCATCTGATCTCGGAAGCTAAGCAGGGTTGGGCTTGGTTATTACTTGGATGGGAGACCACCTTAGAATACCAGGTACTATAGAAGTTTTTAAAAAGAAAAAAATAATGGCAAGAAAAAAGAAGCCAAAACTATAATAATAATTTAAGGAGCCTTTGGGACACTATTGAATGTAAAAATATCCATGTCATAGGAGTATTTGAAGGAAAACAAGACACTGAAGAGCTATTTGAAGAAATAATGGTGGAAAACTTCCCTCACCTGGTAAAAAATATTGATATAAAACCCCAGGAAGCTCAAAGTCCCCCAAAAACCAGAAACCCAAAGAAGCCCACACCAAGACACATCATAATTAAAATGCCAAAGGTTAAATACAAAGAAAGAATCTTAAAAGAAGAGAAAAGCAGTTAGTTACCTATAAGGGAGCACCCATAAGACTGGCAGCTGATTTCTCAAAAGAAGCTAGGCCAGACAGAAGGGCTTGGCACAAAATATTTGACGGGATGAAAATCCAGGATCTTCAACCAAGAATATTTTATCCAGCAAAGCTATCATTTATAGTCAAAGGACAGATAAAGAGCTTCCCAGACAAAAATAATCTAAAGTAATATATCATCACCAAGCCAATATTACAGAAAATGTTGGAAGGACTTCTTTAAGAAGAAAAAACATATATCAAAAACAGGAATAAAGAATGGTAATAACTACATTCCTATCAACATCTCATATGGAAAAGAATTAAGGGCTCCCACCAAAAGACAGCATGGCTGAATGGATTAAGAAAACGAGACCCCTACATGCACTGCCTACAAGAGACTCGCTTCAGATTAAAAGACACACACATACTAAAAGGAAGGGAATGGAAAAAGATACTGCCCTGATGGACTTAGACGGTATTGCGCTGAAGGAAATAGGCTGGATAGAGGAAGACATATATTGCATGATTTCACGTATGTGGGATCTAAAAAACAAAATCAATAACAACAAAAACAGAAATAAATTCATAGACAGAGACTATTTAGGATACTAGATAGGAGGGGGAGGAGAGAAAATGGCAAAGGGATTAAGAGGTACAAACGGATAGTTGCAAAATAGACACGGAGATGTAGAGTGTAGCATGGGGAAGATGGTTAATAATGTAATAAATATGTAAGAGGGAAGACAAGTACCAGATTTAGTGGGGTGATCACTTTGTGAGTTATGTGGATCTCCAATCACTATACTATACAACTGAAACTGGTATATTATTGTATGCCAACTATAATTGAAAAAATACTCATTAAATTGTACAATGTAAACATGTGCAGCTAATTGTCTATTATATTTCAATAAACACAGGGGTTGAAAAAGAATACTAATGACCAAAAAAGAGGAAAAGAAGAAATAGTCAACCTCACTACTCAATTCTGAGGTGTTTAACCTATCAAACTGTTAAAGGTTGTCAGTTTAATGATAACTGGTGATGGTTAAAGTACAAGGAAAACGGCTACTCAAGCTTGTGGAAATATAAATTGTAAAATTTGGAGGGTGTAATACACTTTGACAAAAAACTCTTCCTTTTAAAATTTTATCCTAAGAACTATGTTCGTCAAAGCATTTATGGTAAGAGGAAGAAGGGCAAGGGAAATGAAAGAGAGAGAGGGAGGAAGGAGGGAGTGTTAATTTTTAAATCTAGTCGTATTATTCAAATTTTCTTTTAATTTCCCAAAATAAAAATTTTAAGTCATTACACACAAAAATGAAAACAGAATAGAGTACTAAAATAAATACAAATGGAAGTTCTATTGTTTTCTTCACACAGCACAATTAACAAGTTTTTCATATGTTCCCAGAGGTACATGCGATCCATTAGGGAGATCACCAGAATAAACCATTCAATCAGAAGACTTGAAGAAGACCTGTATTCCAGTCTCAGCTTTCCCACTACCAGCCTATACCTTTTATCAATATCAGGTAAGTTTAGTTTTTTCTTCCAAAAATTAAACTATTAGTGATTTTAAAGTACTTTCTGTATTACGGGTTTATAATTCCATTACTCTCGAATTACTAGACATTCTCTTTTAAAAGACCAATCGGGCAATTTGAAACATTCAACGAGAAGGAAACTGTCCCACAGCTATCCATCTTACAGGAACTTCTTTAAGAAAACTCAAAATTAACGAATGAAGAGCCAAAAAGACAAAGTAGATTGTATTGCTTGCTCTCTAGATGTGAGAAAAATCAAATTCAATCCTGAATTGTATAAAGCGAACTGCCCTGAATGAAACAATTATCTTTAAAATAACCCAGCACTATTTGTATGACCATTCATGAATGAAAAAATTATAAAAACGTTTTGTTGCACAATTTTGCATCTGAGATTCTTCCTAAAGTATCTGAGCTTTAAAATTTATTTTTAAAATGACATTTCATGCAGTCTACGAATAGAATATTCAGGATAATTTTCTACTCATCTGCCACTAGCAATGACAAAGATCTTAAAGAGAAATAATCCAAATTAATAAAAATAAGATGGCTTTATTTTTTAGAAGTAGGTAACAGTATCTCAACAGATTTTTTAAATGCCAGACCATCTCTTTCTTCGATTTATTCCCCCTTCCCTTTTCTCTACTATTCTACCTGGCATTCAAATTACATGGAATGCAGGTATCAGTTAATGGATGCCAATATGAAAAGCAAGAAAAAGAGCTTCCTCTTGTTCAACAGTGACTAGAATAAAGAAAAAAGTCTTTGTAATTTTCAGTGGAAGAGTCATACTGGCAAGGCTGTAAATACTACAATTTGAATTTGAACCCTCCACACTAGACAGCTGGCTATAAATGTAAATCTACCTCATGAATGTGTTTCAAAGCCAGATGATATTTTCTAAGCATAAAGAACAAAGTTCTAACAAGTTATACTCATTTTACTATTTACATAGCACTTTTATATATTTTAGTTTCATTTCATTCTTAATTCCTGATGATTGTGTACTATCTCCATTTTTCATGTAAGGAAACAAAGGCTCAGAGTTTAAGTAACTTTTATACTATAAAGCTAAAAGTGGGCTTTAAATCCAGATCTAAATGACTACAATTTAAAATGAACTTAGAAAAGTTTATTCTGTTTCTAATTAAGTAGTACTTCAATCAGTGATTCATTATGACACCCACCCCCAAAACAAATTAAATGTTAATTTCAGTTAGTGACCAAAAATACTAATAGATCACTCATTTAAGCTGCAAAGAGAAATTTAAACTACTAAGGGTAAAGATGCTTTTATTGGCAGATACCTTTTACCATCTTACTAATCTACAGAAATTTGTGACATAAGATCACATATTTGACATAAAATCTTTCCCCTTTTATGTTCAAGTTTCTATTTCAAATACAGTAGCCCCCGTCTCCACGGTTTCGCTTTCATGGTTTCAGTTACCTGAGATCAACCCCCAATCCAAAATATTAAATGAAAAATTACAGAAATAAACAATTTCTAAGTTTTAAATTGCCCACCCTTCTGAGCAGCGTGATGAAATCTCTCACCATCCTGCTCCATGAATCAGCCTTCTGTCCAGTATATCCACACTGTAAACATTACCTGCCCATCAGCCAGTCAGAAGCCTTCGCAGTTATCAGATGCACTGTAGCAGTATCACAGGGCTTGTGTTCAAGTAACCTTACTCTACTTAACAATGGCCCCAAAGAGCAAAAGTAGTGATGCTGGCAATTCAGATATGCCTAAAAGAAGTTGAAAAATGCTTTCTTTAAATGAAAAGGTGAATATTCTCCACTTATTAAAGAAACAGAAATAAACTGTATGCTGAGTTTGTTAAAATCTATAATAAGAACCAATTTATCCATGAAGTTGTTTAAAAGGAAAATGAAACTCTTGCTAGTTTTGCTGTCACACCTCACACTGCAAATTATGGCCACAGTGCATGATAAGTGTTTACTTAAAAGGCAGAAAAGGCATTAAACTGTGGGTGGAAAACACAAACAGAAAATATATGTCTGTCTGTGTTGGTCTGTGTGTGTGTGTGCATGTGTCTGTCTGTTTATTGTACAGTTCAGTACTGCCCAGAGTTTCAGATCCCCAGAGGGTCTTGGAACATATCCCCCATAGGTAAGGGGGGACTACTGTACTCAGCTCATTGTAGTCCCACTGCCTACAACTAACATTTACCAACCTCTTAATCCTCTCCCAGAGAACATCTTTGAATTGATTGGTTACCTTCCATCTCTGAGTTCTAGATAGCTACCTGTTAAGCAAGGTAGGTCTCAGTTTCAAGGATGCCAAATTAACCAGAGCAAGCTATAGTAGGGGAAATGCAGCATTATTAGCTTGAACCCTTGTAAAGAGTCTATCCAAAAGGATAAAAATTTTAAAGTAGTTCTTCCTCCATTAATGAACATATACAACTATCTCTTCCTCTCTTACTATGGGTTCATAACCAACAAAGAAATAAAGGACTCACACAGATGAAAATAAAAATATAGCTGAAACCAGTGACCAAAAAAGCTTCCTATTAACTTCAATTGTAAAGTAAATTTACTCTGAACTGTAGATGTTCCATGTGTTTCTCCCTCATAGGGTCCAGCCTAAGATAAATCAACCATACGGAGTAGAAGATGTATAGCCTAAGAATTGGGAACTCCAAAAATAGAACCAGAAGAACAATGAGCAAAAGCATACTCAATTCTCCGAGCCTCACTTAATCATCCCTTGTGAAGGCATTTGAGGGGGTAGAAAGGAGGAACATTACTTATAAGAACTTCCTACTTTACAAGTGATGGTAGAAACATGCAAAGAGAAAAATGATGGCTTGTCCTCAATGAATATAATCTCCACAAATATACAACAGATATTTCAGAATGTCTTAAAATTTTTCAAGCAGAAACACTGTACAAAAATCATCTCCTCCTGTTTCGCTTCCTATACCAGAGAAGGATTAGATGAAGAGATAGTAGACTAGCTTGACCTGAAAAGACTGGGCGAAAAGAAGAAAATCAGGTCTGCAAACACCCAAAACAGTCCTGATTAAAAACCAATATTCTATGTAGCCTTTGCATGAGTTATGATACATTAGTCATAAAAGTCATAAAAGGCTCTCTGTACAACTGCACAGTAGACAAAAGGATATTTAACCATTTTATTCTCCTTTTCAAAATTCTCTCCCTCCCCTACCCTCCTCTCTCACTCTTACCCACACCAAAGACCCACACCTTGCCTTCTATATGCCAAGGTTCACTTCTTTCTTAGGTCTGACGACTAAACTCCCATTCCCCACAGTACGAGTATGAATTAGATATGATTAAAGCACTTCATGCTAACAGGTAGATGTGGTTTAATCCATCAGGGCTCAATTTTGCAAATTTCATTAAGCTTTACTATGTAAAAGGTACTGTGTTTTATCTATGAATGTACCTATTCTTCTTACAAGAAAAACTAGTTAACTCAATCTTTCAATGGACAACGTAAGAGGCACATGAATGCCTGTTTCACATCACACTCTCTCCATCCAATTTTCTTCCATCCGATGACCCTTCCCCCAACTCCAAGAGCCAGGAAATAAAATCAATATGCTTCCAGTAAAATTCAATGACTGTAAAGATAAAGTGGGAGGGTACAGCAAATACTAAACATTCAAAATCAGAGCTGAGTTGTAGAGAATCTTTTGGATTTAATTTTACATATTAATTGAAAGTACAATAAAGGACTTCTCAATAAATTGATTTCCTTACAAGTTACCTATAAATTAGCTTTGCTCAGAACCCTGACTTATTAAGCCATAACTACTGAAAGGTTTTTTTCTTCAGTTATTTCCAGTTAAAATGTTAATAAGTACCAGTTCAATTTGCCCTACTGAATTTAAAGGCTATTAAAATTGGCTATTAAACTTATCTACTGCTTTCAATTAGACTTGACATTTTTCCCATATCCTCCTAGGTTTGAAATTCCAAACTAATTAGCATACTTGCTTTAAATCCTTTTTTTTTTTTCATTTGCAAAATGTATTAATTCTCACCTGTAAGAGGTCTAAACTGAAGAGCAGAATACAACTACTGACAGGTTTGGGTTTGGTTTGGCCATATGAAGTTATTTTTAGTTGTTTTAATTCATTGTCAATCTTTAAGAATCAGGTGGCTGCAAGCAAAAAAAAAAAACCTAGATTTTCTTTCTATGTTCTCTTGAGAAAGCTGAAGACTGGGCCCATATGCATGTAGGGAACTAATCAGGTAGACCTGAGAACTCGATGTCCCTCTTAGGTGAGGCATAAATTCTCTAGAGCATTTTACTCATTCTCATTTTCATCTGCCTAGTAGTACCAGAAGGGATGTGAGTGCGCTATTCATAAACTCTTCCTTTGAAAGGTGCAAAATAATTTCCAGATCACTTCCACACTTCGCCAAGTCACCTAAATGCAAAAAGCCACAAAACAGACTATAGCAGTTTGCAACTTCATAGTTAACAATAAAAGAATATCACAAGGCTTAGAAGGGTGAGAAAGAAGAAAATACAGACCAAAAGAAGGGTGACAACAAAAGGTAAAAAGCTCATCCAAAAGCTTTTTGGGGAATGAAGAAAAAAAGGTGAAAGAACTCAAAAACATTTTTGAGACACTCAAAGCTTTCCTGATTGCACAATACATTGCTCCATGGATCTTTTCACCACACTCCACGCTTCAGAACCTCCCTTCCCACTTTCTTTTTATGTATAACAATAGCAGTTAGGTCATAAAACTGAAAAATGTTAGGAAAATTTATGCAACACATTTACATCTTCAAAAATAATTCTCACACACTTTTTTAACAATCTATCAGCAAGTCCTTTCCCAAGTATTTTATACTGCTTTCTACTTTCAATTCGAATGACAATTGCGGTCCCCAATTTCAATACTTGGACTTCAATCCTGGATGGGCTCTCCATTACAAAAATAAATTTTGGCTCTATGGTTGTATGCCTTATTTCTACAAATATTTCTAAAAATATTCCAATTTCTACATTCTATTTCATTCAAAACGTATCACTAATCTCTCTGATTTTTAATCAGATCTGTGTAGTTGGGGAAGAGGGAGGGTGTGCCCAATAGTCCAAATAAAGTCAATATATCATGCTGCTTCACTGATTGTTAATTTAAATAAAAAGCATCAAGACCCCTAAAGATAAAAAATTTAAATAATTTTATATGCTAAGTACACAAAGTGACAAACAGGTGAGGCTCTATAGCACGTCTGGATTGGTGTCTTTTCATCATGGACTCAAAATACTGAGGAGAACGAATTCTCTGAAGACAGGGGATGGTCACACTGCCCCCACATTAATAACAAAGTGATGCCTCACCTTCCCGCACCCCATTTTCCAGGAAAAAGGGTGTTAGGAAACGTGCAACTGAAAAAGAAAAAATAAGCCTTCCTATGCAAGTTTTGAGAAAACAAAGCTTTACCATACTATGCTATGTTATAGCAGAAAACCACACGCAACGCATTATTGGGGTCTCCTCTTCGCCTAAACGGAGACTACCTGCCACCTTATCCTCTATTGTGATGCGCCCTCCTCAGGATGTCGCTGCGTTAGCACAGGGAGGACAGAAAAGGGGCGGGGCACGGGGCTACTCTGCCCTGGGAAGGAGGGATTAGGGTATCGCCTTCACCCCTGGGGAAAGGCCTCGGGACTCCCAACGCAAAAACAGCACCCTCGAACCCAATTCCACCCCTGCCTCTCCGACTTTGACTGCTGATAGCTGGAGCCCAGAACCCCACCCACACAGTCCCCTTGCAGGGGAAGACGCCCAGACCACTGCCACAGCCGCCCAGCTCTCAAGCCCGGATTCGCCCTCCTCCCCCTTCTTCCTTCGCCCCCGCCAAGCCCAGCCGCCGGTGCCGCCCCCACCGAGTTCCCCAGCTCCGTCCACTCACCCTCGAACCTGTAGTCCCCCTTGAGTGTCCACTGAGGGCCTAGGCAAAAGCCGAGGCCAGCGACACCTCCGCTTCCTCCTCAACGAGATCCCTCCAGAGGTGTCTGTAGTGGCAGCCACTCAAGCGGCCGCGGCTACCAGAGCCGCCCCGCAGGTTACAGGCCGGCTCCTAAGCCTCTTCTCGCGAGAGTCCGCAGTCCGAAGAGACGAGGCTACCTATGTTCTCGCGAGAATGATAGCTCACCTCCCAGGAGTGGGCGGGGTGCGGAGTGTGAGGGTAGTTGAACCAGGGGCGGCTTGAGGTGGGCGTTTAGCCTGAGAGCTGGCACCGCAGAGTGGAAGTTAGTCCTCATATACCTCAGCTGGCGATCAACAGCGAATCTCAAGGCTGAGTGGCTGCGAACAGTTATACCCCCAAAACATATGAACCCCACGTCTTCCTTCTACTTCCTAGCACCGTTATAAAAAAGCGGACAGCGTCTCCAATCCAGAGTTGGAGAAATACCTGAGACTCTGAGTTTGCTCAGGAAAAGCGTTTCCCTTAATTGAGCAAACTGGAAAATCGCCTTTACCAGTTCAGCTGCAGGGTATTAATCGACCCAGATCATGGATGGCGGTCGTTGTTAGAGCCACCTTCTATTCCCTAACGTCCACAGCTGTTTGTTTTTAAACGCTGGGTTGGCGGGAACTGTGTGCCAGCTGAAACTCTTGCAGTTGGGACGTCTGCCGAACGTCGAGAGTAAACCGGATGGAGTATCATTTGTGGGAAGAAAGTCGTCAAGGAATAGTTTGTCGTACACCTTTACTGACCCTGCCCTGTACCAAATGCTGAACTATACAAATGCGAAAAGATAAAAGACGCGATCTCCGCCCTCGAAGCTCACACCCGGGGAGCGAGACCCACCCCAAAACAGATAATCCCATATACCGTGGTAAAAGCCGAGTTCCCCCGCGGTTAGCTGTGGAAACAGAAAGGGAATGACCTGCTCCGCCCATCAAGTTTAGGAAGCCTCTACCAGGGAGTGACATCTGAGCTGAATCTTGAAGGATGAGTAAGAATTCCCCGTTTTTTTTAGGAGAGTGGGAGGAGCTTTGCAAGCAGATGAAGCAAAGAGGAAGAGGACTTTGAGTAATTTGGTATGAAAACATTTTGAGGCAAGAACTTTGGTGAAAACTTTTCATCTGTGTTTGGTGCAGAGGAGAAAAAACTCTCAGGATCCCACGTGTGATAACCAAAATGTTTCCCAACCAACGTTTATGCTAAGATGAGCAGTTGAACATGAATTTAGGTATACCTAAGGACACTTAGGTATCAAGGACCTAAAGGAAACATAGGCTATTGTCACAGTATACCAAGTTATTATTATTATTGCCAACATTCTGCTAAATTGGAAATTGCCAATAATTTTTGAGAATTTCTAAGAGGAGCAATCTAAACAGGAATTTTGTACTATAGGTAATCTCATGGAGAAATTTCAAAAAAAAAATTCTCAGGTAACAAAAGAACAAAAACCTCACCAATCTTGATTTATTATTAAATTTTTCTTCTGCAGGCTAAGATCAAGAAAGGTAATGTTATAGTCCAAGTAAGGGTCAGTGAGGTCTATCGAACAGGAATTATTTCCTGTATTGAAATCAAAGCCATCATTTTCTTTAAAAGTCTCTGGTATTCTATACATAGTTCTCACCAATCTCCCTTTAGACACATTTTCATATTATTACCCATATTTATGTACACTGTAGTTTCATTTGGCTCACCGTACTCTTCCTACAAATGAGCCCAACACTTAATTTAAAAAAAGTAGTTCTAACCCTGCTATGGGCCAATTAGTTCTTCTGCTTAGGTTAATTCACAAGTTCTAGCCCAAGTTCTAGGAATTTTTCAGGAAACATTGAAGGAATAATATCAGCAAAAGATTTCAGATGAAATAGGGAGACATTGTTCCATATCAGAATCCACTCAAACTATTTTACTTTGCTTTGAGGGGCCATGGTTCATTTCATTCTGTTATTATTTAAAAAACAAATGAACAAAAACAAGAAAATCAAAATTTTAAATATAAATGCAAAAGTTCTAGAACAGCCAAAAGAATTATGAAAAAAAATATTGAAAAACTTGTATTTCGAAATTTCGAAACTTAACTACAATGCTACAAAAATCAAGGTGATGTGGGATTGGCATAGAGCTAAGCATAAAAATCAATGGAGTAGAACTGAAAGTCCAGAAATAAAGCCTTACATTATGGTCAATTGATTTTCAGCACGTGTGCCAAGATAGTTCAATGAGGAAAGGATAGTCTTTAAAAAAAAATAGTGCCTGGCACATTCATATGCAAAACAAACAAAAAAACCTCTTAGATTCTTACCTCACATCATACACACAAAAAATGTAACCTTAAAAAGACTATAGGCCTAAATATAAAAACAAACTATAAATTGAGTAAAAGAAATTAAAGGAGAAAATCTTCATAACTTTTGGGTTATTTTCCAGACATGACATCAAAAGCATATGTCATAACTTATAAGAAAAAAAAATTGATAAATTGGGCTTTTTTTAATTAAAAGTTTTTGAGCTTCAAAAGATAGCATTAAGAGAATAAAAAGATAACTCAAAGACTGAGAGAAAATGTTTGCAAATCAGAATAAAGGACGTATTATCCATAATATATAAAGAACTCTTACAACAATAATAAATAAGACTAAAAACCCAATTTAAAAATGGTATAAGCCTTGCATAGACAGTTCTATGAAAGTTATGAATGACTAATAAGCACAAGAAAAGGTGCTCAATGTCATTAGTCATTAAGTAAATTAAATTAAAACCGCAGTGAGATACCTCCACGTACCTACTAGAATGGTTATACAGGCATACCTTGGAGATACTGCAGACCATCGCAGTAATTGCAATAAAGGGAGCCACCTTTTTGCTGGAGGAAGTTCTTGCCCTCAGTTTGTAAAAGACATAACATTTGTGAAGTGAAATAAAGCAAAGACAATAAAATGAGGTATGTCTGTAATAAAAAATCAGACAATCACAAATGTAGATGAAGATAGGGAGAAACTGGAACCCTCATGCATTACTGGTGTGAGCATAAAATATTACAGCCATTTTGGAAAACATCTTGGTAGTGTTTTTTTAAGTTAAATATAAATTTACCATACTATCCAGATATCTAACTCTTAGGAATTTACTCCAATGAAATGAAAACATGTGTCTACACAAAAACTGTATATAAATGTTAATAACAGAGTTATCTCTAGTAGCCAATGATTAGAAATAATCAATTGATGAGTAGATAAATAGAACACAGTATATTATACAATGAAGTACTCTTCAGCAATGAAAAGGAATAGCATACTGTTATGTGCTGCAACACAGATACATCTCAAAAACAGTATGCCAAACAAAAATAATCCAGATGCAAAAGACTACATATAATTCCATTAGATAAAATGACCAGAAAAGACAAATTTATAGAGATAGAAAGCTGATTCATGGTCATCTGGGGTTAGGAGTGGGAGGCAAGGATTGACTGAAAATGAGTTCAAGAAAACTTTCCATTGTGTTGGTAGTCTTCTTAAATGGGATTCTCATACAATAGGCAAATGTTATGTAAGTTTTACCTTGGTGAAGCTATAAAAAGCAAAAAGACATTAATCCTATTGGATTGCATATCTCAATCTTTTAGATCCCATTTTTTATAATCGCCCATTTTAGATTGTTTAAAAAATTTTTTGAAACTCATACAACTTAATAGCAAAACAAAACAATGAGATATCACTTCACACCTGTTAGAATAGCTATTATCAAAAAGACAAAAGGTAACAAGTATTGGCAAAGATATGAATAAAGGAGAACCTCTGTACATTGTTGGTAGGAATGAAAATTGGTACAGCCACTATGGAAAACAGTATGGAGGGTCCTCGAAAAATTTAAAATAGAGCTACTGTATGATCCAGGAATCCCACTTTTGAGTACATAGCCAAAAGAAATGAAATCAGGATCTTGAAGACATATCTTCATGCCAATGTTCAGTGCAGCATTATTCATAATAGCCAAGATATGGAAACAACCTAAATATCCATTGACAGATGAATAAAGAAAATATATACGTATACACATGTACGTATGCATGCAATGCACACACACACACACACACAAGAATACCTCATTTTATTGCACTTTATTATGCTTCACAGATGTTGCATTTTTTTATATATTTAAAGGCAAGACCCTCTACCAGCAAAGATTACAACTTGCTTTACTGCAGTTGTCTGGAATCCAACCCACAATATCTTTGAGGTGTGTGTGTGTGTGTGTGTGTGTGTGTAAATATATATCATATGTACATATTATATGTATGTAGAATACATAGTATATGTAATGGACTATTATACAGCCTTCAAAAAGAAAGAACTCACCATGTGACAACATGGATGAACCTGGAGGACGTTATGTTCAATAAAATAAGCCAGACACATAAAGACAAATACTGCATGATTTCGCTTATATATGGAATATAAAATAGTCAAACTCATAGAAGCAGAGAGTAAAATGGTGATAGCCAGGGGCTATGGGAAGGGAGAAATAGGGAGATGTTAGTCAAAGGACACAAAGTTTCAGTTATGCAAGGTGATCTAATGTATAGTATGGCAACTATCATTTATAATACTTGAAATTTGCTTAGAGGATAGATCATAACTGTTCTCACTACAAAATAAGAAGAAAATGTCAACTATGTGAGGTGACAGTGCTATGAAAACAACTGAAAATTGAAAATGTGCAAGTAAAATCCCCCAATTCTAAATTTAATATGCAACATAAAAATTTTATAAACACATGGAAAAATTAAAGAAGACTCTCATAACTGAAGACTCAATATTATAAAGATATCAATTCTCTGAAAATTCATCTGTAGGATCAAAGCAATACCAATTGATTTTGCATGTGTATAGGTGTGGATGTGTGTGAGGAATAGGACAATTTAGAGAACTAGGTCTAAAATTAAAATATTGAAGTAGAAAGAGTAAGGAATTGCCTAAACATTTGTGAAAAGGGAGAACAATATGTGATGAATTGTTTCACCAGATAACAAGACCTAATATAAACTATAGATTTAAGGCCGTGTAGTATTAGCATAAGAAAAGACAAACGGGTCAATGAAATAGCATAGAGACTGCAGAAATAGTATCAAACATGCTGACTCTTGATTTACAAGGAAGGTAGCATTGCAGAAAAGTATAGGCAGCATAGTGTTTTTGGTAAATAATAAAACAATAAATTGAAACAATTGGATGCCCATATGAAAAAAAATTAAATGACCTCTACCTTACTCTTAGACAAAAATCAGTTCTAGTTCGGTTATATATCTAAATGTAAAAGGCAAAATAATAAGGTTCTGGGAAGACAATATAAAAGAATATCTCTATTTTCTCAGGGTAACTAATGACTTCTTTAATAGGACACTAAAGCACTAATTATAAAAGATGAGCACCTTGACTACATTAAAATTAAAAATTCTCATTCATCAAAAAACACTATTAAGAAAGTGAAAAGGCAAGCCACAAAGTAGGCAATATAGTTGATTGACAAAAGTGTGGTATTCAGAATAAAAGGTGCTTATAAATTGATATCAAAAGACAAACAGCCCAAAAATGAAATGGAAAAGAGCACTGAATAGGCACTTCACAGAAGAAAAAAAAACCTAAATGGAAAATAAATATATGAAAATATGCTAATCTGGGGAATGAGAGCAAAGAAAAACAATGAGATGCCCATCAGATGTCAAAATTTTCAAAGTCTCACAATACTTGGTATTGGCAAGAATGTGGAGCAAGAAGAACTTTCATACATTTCTCAGAAAACGAGATATAAATTGTTAAAAGCACTTCGGAAAATAGATTGTCATCTCCTACCAAAGTTGAACATGCAGTTCTATTCCTACCTATGTACACATCCTACGGAAACTCTTACATGTTTAAGAGACATGTAAAAGAATGTTCATCTTTAGTAATAGCCCAAAACTGAAAACAACCCAGATATCCATTAAAAATAAAGGCATAAATAAACTAAAGTATACTTATACAATTAAATACTATACAATTAATATAACTACAAGCTATGTACATCAAATATTTGTTTATTTGATTGTGTTTAGGAATTGTGGCAGAGATGTCTAGCTTGCCACCAAAAACCTGTGCTTTTCTAGAACAGAGTTGTCACTAGGAAGAGTCTACCCAGCCAGAGACTACATTTGCCAGATGTCCCACCCCACTTTACAATATTAGGCATGATTACATAACTGTATTATAGTCAGAGAAATGTGTAGAGACTGTGTCACCTATTCCAGGCCTGGCTGGTAAACACTTCCCACATGGCAAATCTAACTGGAATAGAGACAGCCCTAGGGTTACCATGGTAGAAATTGAGTCCCTGGCCACGCTGTTGACCTGTTAACCTGCCCAGTACTGTTGAATGAACAAGAAATAAGCTTCTTTTTAATTTAGGTGGTTATACATTTGGGATCTATTTGTTTTAGCCATTTGCTCACCCCAATTCAGAAATGAGTACCTTTAAATGAAGTGCTGACTAGCAAAAACCTAAAAATATGGAGCAGGGACTCAGTTAGCCATAGTGGATGATGAGAAAATGTATACCACGGGCTGGAAAGACAGAGCTCATGTTATGCAACAGCATACATTTGGAAGAATAATAGTAGACTATCCATCTAATCAAGGGATCTTGATTTTTCTATTTAAAAAAAGCAAGGGAATAATGATAAATATAAAAATAAAAAGGTGATGATGAAGAAGGATATGATTAAGAAAGGACTTATAAGGAATTACTAAGGTACTGGCAATATTCTGTTTTATAATCTAAGTAGTGAGTAATGGGTATTTATTTTATTTTTTTTAAATCTACATATATGTTTTATACATACTTCTGTATATACAATAAATTTTGTTAATATATATCTACTATATATATTATATATAGTACGTATATGTATATATTTTTTAGGCAAGGCAACCCTTGGTTGACCTCACAGATTGTAAGGACCTTGTCAGCTTACAATCCCTTATTTTTTATTTTTTACACCTACAGCACCTGGTCTTCCTAGGTGGTCTTCCATCCAGGTCCGACCCTGCTTAGCTTCCGAGATCAGACAAGATCGGGCTTGTTCAGGGTAGCAAGGCTATAGACAAATTTCGCTATTGTAAAAAGTAAAATCATATCAATACCAAGTAGATTTTATTCCAGGCATACAAAAATATCACATTAACAGACTAAAAGTGGAAATTATGTATTTTTGAAGAAACAGCATATTATAAAGTTTAATGCTCTTTTATAATTTCAAAAAAAATCTTTTAGAAAATTAGTTATAGAAAGGAATGTCATCAAATGTTAAAGACCATTCTTTTGTTGAGAAATTACAGATGCCCTCCTGTTAAGGTCAAGAATATGATAAAGAAACCCAATATCATCACTTATTAACATAGTATTAGAGGTACTAGATTACACTATTAGAAATGAAGAAAATATGTGTAATAAGAGGGAGAAAAGAAATAAAAGTATCATTATTTGAGATGATATGATCACCCAAATAGAAAAGCAAGTGTAATCGAAAGACAAATTATTAGAATTAATAAGAGAGTCCAGGAGGGTTGTTGGGTATAATATAAAATTATAAAAATGAACAATGTTTCTCCACACTCAAAACAACCAAGTAGAAAATGTAACAAAAATTTAGACATCTTTCACAATAGCTGCAAAGGATACATAAGATTTTTCTAGAGAAAATGTTTAGACTCTATTTAAGATGCATTATAGGAGATCAGAATAAATGAAAAATCTTACTATGTTGATCAATAGGATGATATAATAAAGATAGCAATGATTCCTAAAATTAATATATAATATATAATTTTAATATAATAGCCCAAATTGCAGCTGGATTTTTTAATAAACGTAACTCAACAAATTCATTGTAAAATTTGTATGATAGAATAAAGCCCCTAAGAAGGATGTGTGTGTGTGTGTATTTTATATTGCAGAAACAAACACATTAATAGAATAAAGAGAGCTCAAAAATAAACCCATGTTAATGACATCAGCAAGATGATGGACTAGGAAGTCCTAGCCCCTGTTCCTAACAGAAACACTGTTTTAACAATGATATACAGAGCAAAATACCTTTAAGAGAAGTCTACAGTCCAGTTAAGAAGTTACAGTACCCCGGGGAAGCAGAAAACTGAGACCAGCCACATTAAAATAGTGGACATGGCAGAAAAACTCAGAAAAAGATCAGTATGCTCCATCTCCCTAAATTATTCCCAAGGTCCCTGTTTGATATTCTGCAAATATAACTTTTGCTTCACCCTCCTCAGGCATCTGGAGAGGGAAAATCAAGACACTTTCCCCAGTGTCTTGACATCTTTGGATCCAAAGAATCCAGACTAGTGTGGCCCTACGAATACTAGTGGCTGAGATCTAAGTGATGATGTCTGTGATGAGCATGTGCTGCTGGTTGCTGAGATGCCATGTAAATATGACTCTGAACCATCCACAGACAATGACCTCCTCACATTCTCTTAATGACCTGCAGAGCATTGGATATAGGTAGGTCCAAACCAGACCACTAGAGAATGCCAAAACATTCATCTCTGCTGCTTGTGTCCTGGGGTCCCTCCTGCTTCATCTCTGGCTGTCACTATTGGGAGATAGGAACCAGAGGAACACTTGAGTGGGCTGTGGATGTTTTCGGGGAATCTGCATATTGTGAACAACCTTTCCTGGTATCTACAGATCTGGGTTTCTGGATTGTGAACCTTAAGGAGGACATGAAGTCATGTTAGCGCAGAAGCCAGAACTGTTCACCACGTGAACCCAAACTTGCAGAGGTAGGGATTTTTCTAGATTGACCTGAAGGCCATTTCATTTTTCAATGCCACTGGTAGTTTCCATTTATGCACCTTCACTAATATATCTACCTTAGAGCCTCTGTGTTCACTCTTCTGTCCTGAGATTCCAAGAGAGGGTGAGAATATCCAACCCATGAAGATCTGTCACAAAGAAGCTACAGATGTTGCAGTTTGGCCAAGACATGTGATCTCTGTGCAGAAAGAAGAGCATCTGGAGTGAAACTGCTGGATCATATGCTCTCAAGCTCTTCTGATGTTACCGGGAGTTTATATGGTTGAGAAACCCATCCGTTTTGTTTTATTATAAAGGGAGTCTTAGGATAAGAATTGCAAAAATAAATTATTGATTTTAAAACCTGATTTAATTCTAAATACTGGGCTTTGCTCTAAATGAAGTTATACCAGCCCGAGAGGTCCACAGTTTAAGGACAAGTTGTTTCTTCCTCTAGCATGTTTCCTGGGAGCCACCTCTGAGATGGAACCAAGAACTTATTTCTGTAGAGTTCTATATAGCCTAGGTTGGATATTTACAGGCTCAATCCTTGAGGATTTTGGAAGAAGGTATCCTGTATATGAGCCACATAGAGAGGAGAATTATAGGACTAGAGACATTCAGAGAAACAGTGTCCAAGGATTAAGTCAAGAGATGGAAGGAAAGTCAAGGAAGCTTGATTTGTGGTCCTCCATATGAGAATGACCTTTCATTGGCTGAAAGTTGATTCAAAAGGAACGATAAAACAAATCTTCACTCTTTAAAAATAAAATAAAATAATCTATGCTTACATAGTAACAAGGTATGATTTTTTTAAATGGATCTACAAAGCTATGGAGAAATAAAGAATTGTTAGATAGATAGTATTTGGAACACTGTCCACATGAAAAAAATAACAATAAAGTTCATACATAGCATTTGTCATACACAAAATTAGACTTCAGAAGAATATAAGCCTAAAAGTGAAAAGTAAACCTCTAAAGCAGGTGGTCTTGATAACTTTGTGACCTAGGGTTAGGGAAAGGCTTCTTCAATAAGACTCCCTACTATACAAACAATAAGGTGAGAAATTGAGATACCTGTATCCATCAAAATTAAGCATAGTTAGTAAATATACTGGGAAAAAACTGGGAGAAAATAGTTGTGACGTTTAAGACTAACAAGGAATTTGTATCAGAATAAGCAAAGAATTCAAAATGAACAGGGCCAGAAAACCAGAGCTTACTGCTTTGTCTCCCTCATTAGAACACAAACTCTTTGAGGCCACGGATGGGATCTTATTCAGTTCTCAGTGCCATGAGACATTTTAAAGGCACACAAGGCCACTGTTTTGGACAGCCCAATATAGAACTTGTCCATTATCACAGGAAATTCTATTAGACAGCATTGATTTAAATAGGACAGGGCTCTGTATTTTACACTCCTGAAGAATCTTGTACTTTTCTTTCATAGCAGTTATCGAAGTTAATAATGAATTAATGTCTGTCTTGCCTACCAAACTGTAGGCCACAGGAAGATAAGAACTGTGTCCATTTTGCTTACCCATGTATGCCCAGTGGCTAATATAGTACATGACCTATAATGAACATTTGTCAGATGACAAGTTATATTCTAAAATATATGAAAATTCTATTCCTTGAAATTTGGGGTCCAGAAATATGATCAGTATTTGTGTAGAGGCAAATGTTTTTGCATTCAAATTTTGGACCTCTTTCTGCCTTTCCTTGCTGAGCATCTTATTTCCTTTCCTGAAATGAAGAGGATAATAGTATCTAGCTACTATGAGATTTGGCAACGTAGTACTTTGGTAATACTAAAAGGATGATGTTCAAAATATCAGAACGTGAAACACATGATTAAAAAACATCTTGATGATGGATGTTAGATGAACCTATTGTGATCATCATTTCACAAGGGACGTAAATCATTCCATCATGACTCTATGCCTTAAACTTACACAGTGATGTATGTCAGTTATTTCTCAATAAAACTGGAATAAAAACATTTTGCATTGTCTTTCCTAGCCACGATCAACTTAAACCTATTGGTGTTACTCATTACAAAAAAGGTAAGAAATACTTAACTTCATTTATTTAGAAGGATGATCATTAAATTTTTATTTTGCATTGTAAGATAAGAGGTTAAAAAGTGCCATTTTATTCTTTTATAAATTATGTGACAACATACTTTAAAAAGAATAAACGGTAGTAATAGAATAATTAACAGAGCTCTTAAATGAATAAAAGTAGAATCAAAATAATCAATTAAAATTATAGCTAGTGTGGCTAGCAATTGATTACATGTAAAGTTTGGTGATATTAGAAATATTGGCACTTGGTGATCTTAATGGAGCTTGAAAATATTAGCAGCATGTAATATTGTTGCCCTATGATGTCTAGAGCAGCACTCTGATCTGTTTTCATTGGGATTTAGCTTTAGTTAATACATCCACATCAGCTTTGTCTGCTTCTCCAAGATTTTTTTGATGTTTCTCAACCAGGACATTGTCTTCCTTTTTTCGGGGCCTCTGGGAACCCGCATCTCTGTGAGCGATAGAAGTTCCAAGGGCAACGAAATTGTGCACGTCCTGCAGCTTCTTCCTCAGCCATTCCACCCTTTCCATTGAGTTCAGATGTTTACCTAGGTTATGCATAAGCTGTATTTCACTCACGGATCTCTTTCTGTAGAAAGCAGAAACAGAGAGGACCACTCCATTAGCTTCCCTCTTCCAATCATAAAGCCAACCCTGGAAATCCAATTCCCATCCCCTCACTATGCAGAAAAGGCTACAGTACTTACTTAATAAGTTTCCCATCTGATTTTGCAAAAAAACATATTGCAAGCATGACAATCATTACTTTAACCATTTCTTTTGCAGACATCTTCGCTAAAAAGGAAAAGCAAAATGCATGTATTTAAAAATATTTTTAATACTACAAACCATATAATTAAATTTAGTTGTTTACATTTATAACTACACAACTGCACACAGAGTGTTACAGTAACTAACTGGATTGGTTTTCATGGGAGACTTTTGGAGAATATATTATGTATATACATAATTTGACTAGAAATTAGACAGATTAGTTTTACTTTCTTAAATATTTTATGAGAGTTCTTGCGCAAGTTTTAATACATGGATTTTAAGCCATGTGAGGAATGAAAAAGCTTACTTTTTAGAACTTCCTCCCATATTTTATGTTAGTTCTGGCTAAAAGCTTATAATTTGCTTGAAATGGCTACTTTACCTCTTAGGTAAATTATTAACACTGCTTATTAGATTCTTTTTTCATAAGTCAACTCATTTCAGGCACTGAAATAATAACCATAAATACCAAATTAATAGGCTCTGATTTAGAGATTTTTACTGAATTAACACATACTTCTACCATTAAAAAAAATTGGTCAAAGTTTTAAAAATCATCTAATGACTTCTTATGTGGATTTAGAGCTTTGGCTTTATACAAAATGTTTGTCTATATTATTTCTTGAGCTTATTTTATTAACAATCTTGTTTGAATATAATTTTTAGTACTTTTCTCTTTTGCTCATAAAGCTTTTCATCTCGGAATGGTCTTACCTTAATCTGCACTTCAATCATTGCAAAGTCTATTATTATAAAGTGTTTTTCTTAATGTTTAATGTTCTCTTTTAATATACATATAGAGTGGTTATGAATTCATATTTTAAAGGGAAATAGCATCATTTAGAAATAGCATAAGAAACATTATCATCTATATTTATTTTCACTGTGCAATATAAAGCTATTGACAATGACAAATGCGTATTCTTCAATTTTGGTTTATGTTTAAAAAAGGCACTGTAGCTAGAGGACAGGAGTAGTGGTGTCTAATTCTAGCTTTGCTACATTCACCTAGTGACTTCAAACATCTCTACTTTGCTTCCTTGTTCTTATTCTTAATAGAGATGAGCTTCTTACAAGAATGTCATGAAAAAGCTGAAAAACAGTTACAAAACACTCTTAAAATTTTTAGAATAGAAAATTAGAAAAGGCATTATGTAAAGGGAATAAATATTCAGGAGTAAAACTAAGGCTCTCAAACTGTAATATATAGACTGAGCTCTCTATAGGTCAAAACAAATAACCTAGATAAGGATATTCTGCATGAAAAATGGAATTTTAATTTAACTTAATAAATTTATATTGGTTATTTAAGTCAGAATTATTTATTCCTCATTAGGCTGTTTTATTTCAAAATTTCATTGATGCCTTTAAAGCATATCATGCCAAATTTTAATTATTTTTTGTGTAATTTAAGATGAGTTTAGAAAAAACAGGCATCTCAAAAGACTTTAATCACAAAAATAAATGATTTTAGTAGCATACATTTTATTTTGTATTGTGGCATTTTATATTAAACATAATTCAAACCCTCCCTTAACATTTTACTTTGAAGTTTGAAGAAACAACATGTTATTTTCAGAAAATGATGCCCATTAAATAATTACTTGATATAAAAAAAATCTCATATGAAATGTAAAAGAGAAAGATTACTCACCATGCAATGTCTTAAGACAAGATCTTCTTTCAGGTGTGTTAGCAGCTGATGCTTTCTTAAAGTTGAGTGAATTTGAGAAAGCTGGCGAATTGGGCTGTAGACCTTTAACTGTGACTTTTATATATAGGTCTTCCACTCACCAAGAGAATTTTTTTTTTTTATTGTTACAGATAATGTCACTCCCAATTCTCGGGACCATAACTACAGTATCAGAGCAACAAGCAGATGCCCACATTGGGAGGGGCCCCTCTTAAGTTTTAGGTAATTGGATATTAAAAGGAAAACAATGTGGGCCTGAGAAAAGGATTTTGCAAAGATTTCTGGCAAATAATGAATTGTAATTCTGACTGAATTAATGAGTTCGTTATAAAAAGACTAATTTCAGAGATTCATGGTAAAGTCATCACTTTACTTGAAAGTAAAATCTGAAAATAAGTATATTTGTTATCACCCTATTATTGATATAATTATTATGAGGATTATAATGAGTCATATCATGTTATTCTTATTTTATAAGTCATATTCCATTAATTCATATAATTCCTGGTCATTTTTTGAAAAAAAAAAAGATGTAGTGTTTTCCTTAAAGGAGTTGTTAAAAATATTTTTAAGAAATGCTCTTAGTACGTAATAAATTTTAAAGGTTTCAAAAGTGAAATTATTCAAAAATTTATTTAACTTACATTTTATTCACACATTTTAATTTGCAATAAAAACATTGGATAAGCACTAACTATATGCCAGACTTTGCACATTATCCCACTAAATCTTCACAGCAATCCTTTAAATACTAGCCCCATTTTCACATGAAGAAATTGAGGTCTGAAAGTGGAGAAAATGAAATTCAATAAAGGTCTTTATGACTCCAGAGCCATTTTGATTCTTATCAGCTTAGTTTTCCCCAAGAAATATAGTCCTTCTATAAACTCCAATTTGAACAGTATCTGTATGGAGTCTAGAATTAGAGATGTCTTGCTCTGGGAAATTCTCTACACTGGGAAAATATTACTTGAAGTATATGTCCAGACTCCATTTATGAAGGGTTAAGGACAAATTTCAACATGTCTGGAGGATATGAACCAGGTGTTGAAAATGTTAGAAAACATGATATACGAGAAGTAGATGAATGACACTGGAAAAGAAAAGTCCTGGGATGACTATTTAGCTGTTTTTAAGTATTTACAGGACTACCATAAGGAAGGAGGAATATTTTCTGTGGTTTAAGAAGGAAGGACAGACTTCAATGGTTAAAGATTACAAGTAGGCAGATTTGGGCTCAACTTGGATATTATAATTGTTGAAATAAGGAATCAAATACCATATAAGCACTGAGTTCCTCATCACTGGAAGTGTTCAAGTAAAAGCCAGATGAGCATTTACCAGGGATATTAGAGAGATTCATACATAGCCAAAGGTTGAACCAGACAACTGAAAGGTCTCTTTTAACTGTAAATATCTATTGTTTTGACCTTTTTAAAGACCTCTTCTGATGCAGTCTACACATATTTGTATATCTTCTTTTTGCTATACTTATTCTGTTAAGAAGAAGAAGAATTGAAAATGAAAATGATTTTATAAACACATTTTTCATAGTTATTATAAAGCCACGTTTAACATTTTAATTTGTAGATTTTCCTTACTTCTTTGGGTAAGTTGACATAATTGACAGCTTTCTAGGAGTGATGCAATTAATACATTCACTGTCTTCCTCCTATACAAGTATGTAAGAATAAATTGCCATGTTAAAGATAACCACAGTATTAAACTAATTTTACAGAGAAATAAAGTAAGCAATTTAGACAACACTCATTCATTAAAAAAAAAAATGCATTGAGTATCTACTATCTCTCAGGGGCTGTGCTAATCCCTAGATGATCAAAACAGGATCTGTGCCCTCAGATTTAACACACAATTGCAATATAAACTGATAGGTGTTATGATATGAACGAAGGCTTATAAAAGCACAGATGAGAAGTCACTAAATTTCCCTGGAGTTGTTGGAAGATGTTTTACTGAAAAACTGAAATGTTCTCAAGCATGATTACGAGTTTTCCATCAGAGAAGGTGAAAAATGACAGAGAGAACAGCATGTGCCAAGCCATGGAGTCAATAAAGACTGAATATGTGCTGGTGGAAGGAGAAGGGAAATAGTGATGACCTTAAAAAAGTCGATTGGGTGCAAATTGTGTAATGCTTTTGTGTGTGTGAAGGAGTTTTATCTTGTAGTTCTCTCTAAACCAATATATGCATTAGTAATATTTTTGTATTCTTTAGAATTTTTTAAAGGACTACTTGACCTTCCCACAAAGAAGAGGTACAGCTGCCAAGATTTGGCACATGGTTTATCTGAGCCATCAGGCTATGAGACTGCATGAATAAGATAGAAAGAAACCATTTAAGGAATAAGAAAGCTACGGGTTATGTGGGCACAAGAGGTTGATGTCACAGTGACAGAGAGAAGGGCTGAGCACAGCTTTTTGCTTTGAAAAGCTCAGCTTTTCTTAGCATTCTCAAGCATTCTGAAGTTAGGATCAGACAACCTACTGTATCCCTCACATTTGAGAAGGATAAAGGGCCATGTATTATTTCCACTTGCATTATGGGAGGTTTAATTTGAGACTGATACTTTTTCCTTCTATTTGTTCAGTAAAAATTAGTGTGGATTTGAGGACTTAGCATCAAGAAGAAACTTGCAGGACTTAGAAATACAGCTACAGTTCTCCTAATTCCATGTTTTGTCGACAGATTGGATGATGTCTATCTTAACAGTTGACTTGGTCTTTTGCTTTAAGCTCCTCTGTGGAATCTTGAGCTACTGAGTTCTTCTTGATCTGTCAGAGAAAATTTTCCTCCCTCCCTCTCACCAACCCCTTACCTGTCTGTAGTTAGAGACAATGAGCAAAAATGCTTTAAAACTGTGAGTGTGGTTATCTAATAGGCAGCATTTAATAAGCTATTGATCTCTCTCATTCATGAGCTGTTATAAACCCTGGAATCCATTATACCTGAGTAGCCTGTTGAAAATGAAATATGCAACTACAGTCACAAACAAAATGTTACTTGCTGCTTTTTGTCCATTCTGTTGGTAAATGTCCATCCTGGCATCTGTTTGCAGCCTTCTGCATGTTAATGTGGAATGGAGTAGTGTGGAGATGACACTGTCTTCACAGTCCTAGACAGAGGCATCTCTGTAGGTAGCATCTCTGAGGGTAAATGTGTGGAATGAGACAATCTTTCTACATACAGAAAGGAATGTCTCTGCCTTGTCACAGGGTAGACCAGGATGTCATTTAGGAAAACCTTTGGATCTTTATTTGATTGAAAAGATTTCTAGTTATGCAGATGATTCTGTAACATTCTCTGTGACACGAGTAAAGAATGAAGCAAATCCTTGAGTGCTCCTCATTCAAAAGCTCCCTGAGATTTCATCTACTTTTATCCTCTTTTTCTCAAAGAAATAGAGGGGGAAATTTAGCTTAATTGAAAACTTTTTTTTCTTTTCTTTTTTCTTTTCTTTTCTTAACCGTAAAGAACATGGACAGCCACAAGAATTTAATCGAGAAGTGAAATCTTACATTTTTGGTGGCCTTTCTCAGTGAGCTGACCATTGATATCATTCCTAATTCTAAATATTATTTTTTTATTGTCCCATAAATGTACTCATTTTTCAGACCAAATGTTCCAATTTGGAAATAATATGTTCTCAATTAATGTGGATCTTCCTCTGAATTACACAGATTATCAGTTCTTTTACTATTCTTTTACTGTTAGTGGAATATCATATATAACATATGACACCAGGAAAAAAATTATAGTGTCTTTCATATTCCTTCCTAATGTCCAGCTGGAGCCAATAGACTGTGTATTCTCTTTCCTATGTTTTTGAAATTGTGTGAGGAAAAAGCCAAACAGGAAGTATTGGTTTTCCTATTAGTGAAGATCTAAGTCAAATGATCTGGTTTCTCACACTCCTAGTTTAGCGAAACTGACACTGAAACTTGAATTATGGTTTTGGTCTAATACAATAAAGACTTGCAGAGCATTTAAAGTCAACCAGTCTGTCAAATATATGGTGACAGAAGGAAATTTAACTTTGGATGGTGAACACACAATGCAATATACATTTGATGTATTATTGAGTTGTATACACTTGAAACCTGTATAATTTTATTAACCAATGTCACTTCAATAAATTCAATTTTAAAAAAATCAACCAGCCAAGAAGAAAGAGTAGTTTCTTCCCTGATCACAATCTTCTCTCTGAAATTTGTTTTCATGAGATTCTTTTTTAATCTTTTAGATCTCAAATTTCACATCTCAGGGTAGAATACGGCCTTCCCTCCTCTGAGTTACAAACTTTCAGATATGAGCTATTATATGTGAAAGTGTTTTGCATGTAATTGGCATTCAAAAAATGCATGTCAAATCAAAATCCGAAAGGAAAGTGGCACTTGCTCATCCCCTTGGATGGGTCCACCTCACTCCAAGAGTCCCCAGTAAAAAACGTGGAGAGTATTGAGCTCCTGGGCTCAATCAGTTCTCTGCCTTCAAGATCTACCTGCCCAGTCCTTTGAAGTACAAAGAATTCTGAGGCAGTAGGCAGTGACGATATTCATAAAATCCATTCTGAATGTTATAATTGTACAAGGAATTGTAAAATTTAAACTAAACTTAAGCATATCTTTGTATTGCTGGTAATACAATACTTTAAGTGTGGAGAGTAGACTCCTATGCAAATTAACAAACTGACCAGCAGCAATAGAAACTACATCCTTCTCACTCTCACCTAGCAGCACTGTGCAGTGGAAATGCTCAGGACCTGAGTATGGACGATGAAGGCAAAAGCAGTATCTCTGGCACTTATTAATTGTACAACTAAGGATAAGTCATTTAATCACAGAACCTTAATTTCCACAGGAAAATAGATATAAACTACTCCACAGATTTATTATGAGGATCATATAGAATAATGCATACAAATGCACTTTGTCATCTGCATACATGGTATTGATTAAAATCACAGTTCACAATAGCAGCATTATTTTCAGGAATCCTATTAAGGTGACATAATTTTAGTCTGTAGCTTTCTGCATCCCTTTTCTAAGTTGATTATGTGGCATTTTGAACATTACAGAGCTGCTTTAAGGGTTGAACCTAGAATGCTATTGCATTCATCTTTCAACAATGAAGAGAATTTCCAGCATGGCTTAACAAACCGTACAGAAGAATGCTCTAATGGGTACAAACAGAGGCATGAAGATGAAAGTCTATATTTCTCCTCCAGGGACATTTTTCAGATGGCTAGAGTACCAATATAATGCAAAAAAGTCACTGAAATGTAATTCCAAACATACTCATGTGGTTGTTGTTTTATGAAATCAACTGGAAGAAAGGTCACAGTGGAAGGACTGCTAGGTTTAGAGTCAGAAGACCTGAGTTCAGATTCTGGCATTAATAGGGTTGTCAGATTCAGCAAATAAAAACACAAGACACCAGTAAACAATAATATATTGTATACTTGAAAGTTTTATTGAGAGAGTAGAGCTCATGTTAAATGTTCTTTCCACAATTAGAAAAAAAAAAAGAATTTAAAAGAATCCACAAGACACCTAGTTCGATTAGAATGATTTCTAATTACCTATGCATATATGCACTGAGATAAAAGAAAAATACTGTATGAGACATATTGATACTAAAAATTATTTGTGTCTATCTGAAATAAGTTATAAGTATCTAAATTACATACCTCTTTTTAAAGTTTATTTCTCTAATCATTGGGCTTTTCTTAACAGCTTATAAGGTTTCTTACAGTTACAGTCTATATTTTAATTACATTGTAACATAGCTTCTACAACCAAATTATTTCATTATTTTCTGCATTGAATATACATTAATGAGAAAACATCCTCAACATTATCATACATGCTGATATCCTAAATATATACTGGAAGAAAATCAACAACTCCAAGAACTGCTCTTCAAATTTGATTTTTTAAAGCACATAATACCATCTTTCATGGCATAAACTGCTTTTCATTATTCAAGATTACAATTTATGTCCTAATCAATGGCTTTTTAAATTGTTATCTACTGACAAAGAAAAAAAAGAAATTTGTTCACCAATTTTGATTTCCCTCTTCTTCATCACTATACCTGATGAGTTCATTTGTTCCCATGCTGGCTGAGTATTTAGGAATATCCATGTAAAAGAATCAAATTATTCAAGAGGGGGAATCCACTTGAAAAGATAGTGATTATGGCAAATGCCATAATCATTGTTCACTTCACATTGAAATTTCTTTTCCTGCTATTAAGCAACACTGTCTCTTTTAAGAACAGGCCCTTAAAGGGATACATTTTTCATCAATTTTTTTTTTAACATATTTAACAAGTTCCTTTAAGCCAAGGAGCACTTCAATAACACTGTTTGCTCTTCTTTCAATTTGTGTTATCTTACTACTAAGGGGATATTGAAAACCATGAACAAGAAATAAGTAGGCTTCACTCAGTGAGGAATTTAAAAAGTCAACAAGAATTTTGAGAACTTTTTCTTCAGAAAGTATGATTTTAATGCATCAAGTAAACTAACTGTATTTGTTAAAGAGATTCCATGGGGTTTTAAAGTTGAGAGAATTGAATAATACTGAGTGCCAACAATATCACAAAAATTGTTTAATCATTTAGTTTAAATAGAATAAAAACTGAAGCTTAGATGGCTATCTCTGTCCCAATCGCGGTCCGTTGGTCTGCTGTTCATTTAGCTGGGGCTGTGGATGGAGACAACTTTTCTTAAAATGAGCTCTCGGTAGGGAAAGCAATAACATATATCCCTACCTTATAGAATCAACTCATACATCAAGTATTTGCTCTAAAAAAATATATATATAGAGAGAGAGTAACTTCCTCCAAAGGGTAGAGTATGGAAATGGGGGAAAAAGCATGACTTTATAGTACAGAAATCTGATGAGCACTACTTCAGCCGGGTGATCAAGGTCAACATCAACCTTGATAAGTCATTTTTATAGAATGTACTCTTGATAGTATATGACGAAATGACACTTTACCTCCGTAATTTTCCTCCCAAAAAACCATATCCTCTGTTTAATCATAATAAAAATGTGAGGGAAATTCTAACAGACATCTTATAATATATGTGACCAGTAATCCTCGAAACCGTTATCCAAAACAAAGGAAGTCTAAGAAACTGTTATGGCCAAGAGGAGCCTAAGGGGACATGCCAACTAGGCCTAATATGGTGTCCTGGATGAGATCCTGTAATAGATAAAAGGACACTAGGTGAAAACTAAAGAAATAGATTATGGTATAGTTAATAAAAATGTATCAATATTGGCTCATTACTTATAACAAAATGTATCATAGTAAAGTAACATGTTAATAATGGGGGAACTGTAGAGTATATAGGAACTCTATGCATTTGTTCAAATTTTCTATAAACTTAAAACTTCTAAAAAATGAAGTCTAATAATTAAAAAGAAGATTGGTGATATGGCAGGTAGACAAATGAGTACAACTGTCAGGGAAAAAAAAGTTTAGGAATTGAACTGAGAAATCAAGAGGTGACTATTATGAATACAACAAAATTCAGAGTCAAATAAGGCTTTTTTGATGATCTATTCTCACTTTGCACAGCACTTTATATAATGCTTGTCTTATTTGATTCTCACAGTACCTGTGAGGTAAATATTATTGCTATCTTTTAATTAAGAAATTGAAGCTTGGACGTATAAAGTTACTGGTTTAAGTTTACTCAACTATTGAGAAAACATGGCCAAAATTTAAATCTACATCTCTTACATCATGGCTTTTTCCTTAATGTTATATTGCAGAGAATAAAAGTCAATAGAATAGAAGCAGGGAATTCAATTCAAAACATATCTGCTGAGGTCAAGGCCCCGTGTTGGAAGGTATGGGATTACAGAGAAGGTGAGGCATAGACCCTGCTCATGAGGAATGTATGCTCAAGTGAGGGAGACAGACAAATATGATTTACAATAATACCAGATCCATTGGTGTAGGGAGGAGAAGTAGATGTGACTGTTTAATCTGCACACAATCTTATTTCTGCGGGTGCTAAGAAGTTTCAAGGTCAGACTCCTACACTTTTACATGCAATCTCTGCAGATTGGAAGATTACTTCTTTTTACCTGCGGGAGCACTGAAGGGTAGGAATCTTGGTTTCTTTTCAGGTGTAAATAAGATGACATTCACAAATGATAAAGCTGACAATCTTTTTATCTAGTATAAAGGTCTTTGCCTATAGTTTTTCAACTGTAACTGCTTTTCTTACCACTAAATAGTTCAGCAATATGATTTTTAGCATGATTCAGCAGAAGACTTATTTTTCATTAGTCAGAGTACAACAATATAATAATAGTTATCCTAAAAGAGCATTTACTATATGCCATGAACTATTTCAAGTGTTTTATAAACATTATCTCTTTAATCTTTACAACAATCCTAAAGGAGGACTATTTTAATCCCTATTTTACAACAGAGGAATCTGAAGCAGATAAATTTAAAACTTGCCCAGCATTACACAACTATAGTTGCAAATGCATAGAGCTCCTATATACTCATGATTTAAACAATGTGACTCCAGAATACATCTTATAATAATTATGTTATATTGTCCACCTACCTACCTGCTAACATATATATACATCCTGAAACTGTATATTAAAGTATGTTTACTTGTACTATAATTTATATGTGAAAAAATAGAGTTTCTCTAGTCTTTAAAATTATTTTGATCTTCTCAAGCTTCCCAAGAGCTAGGTAACAAGTTTATAAATATTATCAATTTGATTTAGTTTAAAAGTTAATTCAATTATATACCATCACCAAGTGGGATTTATTCCTGGAATGAAAAGATTCAACATATGAAAATAAATTAATGTACTACATTGCATTAACAGAATAAAGGAGTACAAAACACATAATCATCTCAATATGTGCAGAAAAAGCATTTGACAAAATTCAGCACCCTTTCATGATAAAAATACTCACCAAACTAGGATTAGAAGAAAAGTACCTCAACATAATAAAGGCCATAGAAGAAAAACCCACAGCTGATATCATACTGAATGATGAAAGACTGAAAGCTTTTCTTCTATGATCAGAAATAAAATAAAGATTCCTGATATTGCCACTTCTATTCAACATAGTACTAGAAGTCCTTAACAGAGCAATTAGGTGAGAAAAAGAAATTAAAAAGCATCCAAATTGGAAAGGAAAGAGAAAAATTACCTCTCTTCATAGACAACATGATTGTGTATATAGAAAACCCTAAAACACATGCCAAAATAAAAAACAAAAAACAAACAAACAAAAAACAAAAAAACAAACAAACAAAAAACACTGTTAGAACAAATTTAAAAATTGCACAGTTGCAAGATACAAAATCAATACACAAAAACAAGTTCACTAACTTACACTAATAATGAACAACCCAAAAAGAAAATTAAGAAAACAATTCCATTTACAATAGCACTTAAAGAAATAATATATTTAAGAATAAACCATGAAGGAGATAACTACAAAACATTGCTCAAAGAAATTAAAGACACCAATAAATAGAAAGACAAACCACAGTCATGGATTAAAAGACTTAATCTTGTTAAGATGTCAGTATTACCCCCAAAAGATCTACAGATTCAATGCAATTTCTATAAAAATCTCAGTGACATATTTTGCAGAAATAGAAAAATGCATCTAAAATTCACATGGAATCTCGAGGGACCCAGAATAACCAAACAATCCTCAAAAAGAACAAAGTTGTAAAACAACACTTGCTAATTTTAAAACTTCCTGAGGTAGGAGTTACACTAGGGGCCCTCTCCAGAGCAGCTAAAATTAAAAATAGCCTTAAACAATAGCCTTGACTTAACTCGTTGTACCTGACACAATAGCAAGGCAATGATAGGGAAATTCCCCAACATAGTCATGCACATAGGACAGCTGGTGTAACCTAGAATTCACCTCTGCTTCATTAAATGATCATTATAAAAATTTGCATTGCGGTTTTGACTCCCCTTATGAGCAAACCGAGTGCATTATGGTTACATGTATGTTTAAAGAGAAGATTATATAATAAACCTGTCAATCAAGGCTTGTCAGGGAAGGGCTATGGTAACAGGGGGAAGGCCAAAGTCTTGTAGACAGAATAAAAGAGCCAGATACAGGTGGCTTTGGGGGTTGACCCCTCTTTGCAGCCCACTCAACTTTCTGAGAGTTTTCTCTTATCCTCAGAGTTGACCACTCTTGGCAGCTACTCTCCTGTCTGTGAGTGTTCAATCACTTTGAATAAAACTAGCTTGCTATAATTGCTAGATGTCTGCCTTCAATCCATTGTCACCAGATGCCAAGAACTGAGGACCAAGAATTCTAGAACTCCCTAATTCAGTAACGTTACTACAGAGCTATGGTAATCAACACAGCGTGGTACTGGCATAATGACAAATATAGAGACCAATTGAAATAAACCTGGTGTACGTGGTCAAATGATTTTTGACAAGGGTGCCAAGACAGTTCAATGGGAGAAAGGACAGTCTTTTCAACAAATGGTGTTGGGAAAACTGAATATCCACATATTAAAAAATGGAAGTTGGGTCTTTGCCTTATACCATATACAAAAATTAACTCAAAATGGATCAAACACCTAACATAAAAACTAAAACTATAAAATTCTTAAAAGAAAACATAAGGGGAAATCATGACATTGGATTTTGCAGTGACTTCTTGAAAATGACACCAAAAGCACAGTCAACAAAAGAAAAAATAGGTAAGTTGGACTTCCTCAAAATTGAAAACTTTTATGCATCAAAAGACACTATTAACAAAGTGAAAAAGCAACCCATAAAATGAGAGAAAATATTTGCAAATCATATACCCGATAAAAGATCAATATCTAGAATATGTGAAGAACTCCTACAACTCAACAATGAAACAAATGACCTGGTTAAAAATTGAGCAAAGAACTTGAATAGACACTTCTTCAAAGAAGATATACAAATGGCCTATAAACACATGAAAAGAGTCTCGGTATTAATAGTAATTAGGAAAATGCAAAACAAAATCACAAAGACAAACTATTTCCCACCAAACAGAATAGCTATTTAAAAAAAAAAAAGGCAAAAAAGAAAATAACAAGTGTTCATGAGGGTGTGGAAATTGGAATCCTTATGTACCGTTAGTGAAAATGTAAAATGGTGCAGCCACTGCGGATAACAGCATGGTGGTTAATCAAAAAATTACACAGAGATTACCATACAGTCCAGCAATTCTACTATAGACCCCAAAAATTGAAAGTAGGGACTCAAACAGATATTTGCATACCCATGTTTATAGCACTATTCATAATAGCCAAACGGTGAAAACAACCCAAATGTCCATCAACAGATGAATAGATAAGCGAAATGTGGCATATTATAAAATATTATTCAACCTTTAAAAGGAATGAAATTCTGATTCCTGTCACAACATGGGTGAACCTTAAAGACATTACGCTAAGTGAAATAAGCCAGACACAAAAGGACAAATATTGTGTGATTTCGCTTATATGAGGTACCTAGAATTACCAAATTCATAGAGACAGAATATAGAATAGTGGTTACCAGGGGCTTGGAGGCAGGATTTGTTGTTCAATGGGGACAGAGTTTTAGCCTGGGATGATGAAAAAGTTCTGGAGATAAGTAGTGGTAATGGTTGTAGAACACTGTGAATGTGCTTAATGCTAATGAACTGTACACTTGAACATGGTTAAAATGGTAAATTTTATGTTATGTGCATTTCCCACAATAAAAAATAAAATAAAAAGTTCAAGTCACTCATTTAAAGGCTAAATTAAATTTAGCCTTTCTAAATTTACCCCCTCGCCTTTTTTCTTTTCAAGATGACATTAAATAGTATTGGTGGAGAGTTTTGACCTGCAAAATCTTGTGACATTGGTGAGTGAAAAGCCCCACATCTAAGTTGGTCCGTGAATATGCACTGCCTGCCATCCATTCAGATATAGTTGGTGTACTCCTGACCTTTAGCATGAAATTATGGCCTATTTCTTGCTGATTTCATTTCTCTTGTTTCTAGGTATTAGTTTCCACTCTCAGTTTCTACTACATCCCCAATCAGACCCTCTTCATGCCTTTGCTGCTAGATTCTTATTTCTGCTATTATTGGCCCATGACAGACCATGCCAGAAAAACAGGCCGTCAACTCAGAGTTCCCACCACAGGGGAATCCAGAGCTCTTGGGAGAGCAAATTGAACCCTCTCTCTATCTAATGGGACCACTCAACTCACTTAACTATGCTACACGTGCCCTTCTTTTGTAGAGCTGTGCAAAAATAGTGATTTCCTTCCAAAGTCCCTAATGGAAATCAGGGTGAGAACTCCTTTGTTCTTTGAGTTCTTGGAGGTGAAGGGAAAAAACAGAGATAAAAGTCAAGGATGACCAACTGCTGCTGCTCCTGTCTTAAGGGCACTTATGTAAAGGCTTCTCTGTTTGAGTTTATGTCTTCCTGGCCTAGATTCATTGACACCGAATATGATTAAGAGCACATTTTTAAAACCTGCAATTTTGATACTATTACATTTATCCTACAAGGCAGCAGTCCTAAGTTCTTAGCTTGCTGGCATTAAGACTTAATTATTTCTGTATCTTTTGCAACACTTAACACTCTATTAACACACAGGTTTGATGATCAATGAATTATATGTTGAACTAAACTCAGAGAAATTAAATATCCTCAAAGTTGTCAGGTCTATCTTTTGAGAACAATTTCAGAATTTGGGAATAGACAAAAAGTCATTAGGAGTCAGATGTAAAAATAGCTTTATTTAAAGGCATAGCGTCTCCATGGAGTAGTGAGTGATTTTCTTGCATAATTCATAAACTGACAGAAAAGGCAGCTCCCAGGGAGGGACTACTCCTTCCTCGAACTCCTGAATCCACACACTAAGCAGCAAGCGCTCACTTACTGAACACTTAATGTAAAGAAACATTCGAGTCAGTAGAAAATTCTTATAATAGTTTATCTGAGCCAAACTGATGACATAGGCCAGGGAGCAAGACCTCAAATACCCCAGAGAATAACAGTTTTGCAGCTTCTTTTATGCATTTGAAATCAAGAAAGATTGGAGAAAGCAAAGTGGGGATTGGATTACAGGGTAGTTAACAAAATTATGCACTCTCTTAAGGGTTAATACTCCTTTCGAAGGCTATTACTTCTCATATTTCACAGGTTTATTAACCTAGATGCACAAGAATTATGGACAGAACTGGGTTAAAACTTTTCACTAGAGAAGTTACAGGCCTGGGGAATGACTGCCCACCATGATCTGCCCAGCTAGGAGTTTATGATCAGATTATGCTGTGAAGTTACTTTCCATACACCTCCCCCTGCCACCACCTTTATTTGGTCCACACAATAGTTAGGGTACTATCTGGATACTGGAGATGTAAAACTGGATAAAATATGGGCCCCGAAGATAACCAAGGTGACCCCTCCTACGTAATGTATCCATAGCTACCAATACTTCCTCTATCAAAGCATAATCTCACTTCACTGCAGTTTCTTGTTAGTCAGCTTGTACTAAAGAAGGCTGATGTGCTCCTCAACAGCAGAGATATGCGTTTTGCTCACCATTGTATTCCTTGCCCCAAGCAGTTTCTGTCACATGGTAAAGTGGTTGCCTTTGCTTCCTCATCCTTCTTGCCTCTTTGATGAAAAAACCCCTTTTCCTTTGAAGCACCTACTCCATGTGGTTTACTTAGCTCTGAACCCATCTGTACTGCAAAAGAGCTGCACGTGTCAGAGTTGTTCCTAGAACTTTTCGGTCAAAGGTTTAAAGGGAAGACTCCTTCCTCTGGAGTTGGCCAAGCTGCAAATGAATCTTGGGTTGCTGACAGCCATCCTGCCTGCCATGTGGATGCTCTTGGTGCTCCACCTAGATCCTCTTCACAGAGCGGGATGGGGAAGATTAGCACAACCCTTTCTCATCCATAGCCCTTGACCAACTGCCAAGCGGTACAAAAAGCAGACCCTCTTGCCTTAAGGTGGGATAAATTCTGTGATGTAATTTATGCTTCAGATTTCCCTATGAGAAAGGGCTGAAGCTAGCCTCCATCTGAGACCACAGTCTTACTTAACTTTCTTTCCCTGCATCCCTCAAGCACCTTTTCCTGGAGCATTCCCTCAATAAATCACTATCTCAGTCTCTATTTCTAGGGAAATCAACCTAAACAGTCATACAAAAGAAAGATGAATACTAATGACATCATTTGAATGCTTGGATCTCAACCATATTTTCCCTTGTACTTTTAGTTAGGTGAGCTAGTTTGTTTAAGCTATTTGGATTTGAGTTTCTCTCATTTGCATCTAAAAGAATCCTGATATTCAGCAGGCATTCTATTAATATTTGTTGAATAAGTTTATTAAATTATAAATAGAGTGAAATGGAAAATAGAGATGAAGATGCAATGAAATCCATCAAGTGTTTTGAGAAGAAATGATAGTTTATATTTATCTAAGCCTGTGAGTATGAATAGTAGATTAGCAGGAAGGTGAGTAGTGGGGACCTCCTAGGTCTAAGGAACCTTTGTGAAAACAAATGTTTGGCAATGCAAAAGTACATGGTGTTTGAGAAAAAATAAATTGTTCTACATGGTAGAGCGAAGGAGTAAAAAAAATGCTTACTTTGTTGAAGCAGCAAGTCTATGAGATTGCATAGGGAGAAAAGCAGACCATTACCGGCATGTGCTGTCAGGATTGTGGGCTAATGCTGACAGGTGGGCTGTAAAAGATGCAAGATGTACAGACATAACTCTGATATGTTTGGGATGCGATGACAGAGAGATTGCAGCCAGTATCTGTTAGTCATGGTTACATACAATCAGAGTAAAGATCTGTTGAGACCCATTGATTCTGAGGTATGTTCTTTACCCACATGGGAGCTCGAGCGTACACGTGTCAGTCTCCTTGGTGTCATTCTGTCTTGATCTGTTTCACCTGGGTCCTGGGTGATGCAAGAGCTGGCCTGTACGGGGTAAAATACATATATTTTGATCATGTTAAGTCATCAGCAAAGTCGTCGGTTGTTTCCAGAAAGTGATATTACAGGTATACAATATTATTCATATTGATTGCTCGTAATAACACCTGCTCCTGTGATGCATAATATCAACCTACATTTATATAGCCAGATGCTTTCACACAAATTATTCCATTTAATTTTCACAACTGTTACACAAAGATTAAAGAAATTAAACTTTAAACCACGTTTCCTTTCTTCAAGTTCATGACTCTCTCTAATACCTGAAAGAAGCCTCATGGTGAGTCCATGGGCATTCAATAAATATTTGCTAAAATGAGATGAAATAGAACCATTAGTTCTTAGTTCTTGTTTCTTTGTGCTCCTCAGGATGATGACCTATTTCATTTGACACCTGCCCCAGCACCCAGGGACTCAGTCTTCCCTTGACAGTAAACCTTCTTCCTAGGCTGTCTTTCTTGCTAGAAGAGCCTCACCCTCATCCTGCATTCCTTTAGGACTTTCATGAACATTTCAAACTTAACATGTCTAAAATAAAATTATTAATGATTTTTTAAATTCATATATTCTCTAGTTTTCTCCCATGCTTGCTCCCATTTCAGCGAATGGTCCCGCCATCCAGTGAGTTATTAAAGTCAAAAACTTGAGTGTCAACTCTTAATTTCACTTCCAAATTAGATCTAATATCTGTTCACTCCTTTCTATTTATCTCCACCAGTACCATCTTAGTCTAAGACATTCTTCTTTCATTTTTCAGCTGGAATAGCCTCCTGGCAGAACTTTCTAATTATAATCTTGTTTACCTTATATACCCAACCCATTCTACACGAATCAGCCAGGGTGAGATTTTAAAAATGTAAATCATATTATGACCTTCTTTGACTTGAAATTCTTTCATGGCCTCCAATCGTACTTTGGATAAATTAATTCTTCAATAACCTATCTTTAAGGAATACAGTGAAGAAATAAAATGGAGTCACTATAGTCAAGTTGCTAACTTACTAAAATCAAGTAGGTTGAGGAATGAAAAAAACAATTCTATTCCTGTTTTAATAGTCTGAAAATTTTAACTTTTGAACTTTCCAATCTTATGTCAATGCCTGGATATACATCAGACCTCCAGATAGCCCTCTCATTACCCACTGAAGGACTCATATCCAGACCACGTGACATTCACCATTCAAAACTCTGTGTGACCAGACCTCCCGGCACCCATCCTCCAGATCGCTGGTATCCATCATCCAGACTGCATGACATCTGACTGATAACTGTCCTGGACCCATCCTGGGGCTGAGAATGCAGGACTGATTATTTTCAAGAATGTATTTTATACTTTTCTTTCCTCTTTGCAACACTTCTGGGTTTTTGCCTAGTGTGTTTCATGTCTGCAAACCTGAAGACCCTTGAACATATTTTTATTATTTATTTTTAGCCAAAGCCTCCGAACTCTTTTTAAGTCCATTTGACACCCTGCATATATTGCCTGCTTACCTCTCCAGTATCACTGTTCTCCCTGCTCAGCACACATCAGTCACTTTGGATTTCTGTCACTTTCTAGAGAATATCTAGCTCTTTCCTGGCTCAGGGACTTTCTATTTTACTCTCTCTGCTTTGGATGGGACTAGTTCTCCCTATTCTTCATGAGTTGGCAAAATTTTAACTCTTAAAAAAGTTTTCTGGAAAATCCCTGTCTACAGTAGGTGTCTCTGACAGTCTCAATTATTGCACATTGTCCTTTTCTTTACAGAGATCTGAAATTATTTACTATAATTATTTTATCGATTGTGAGGTTCCTTGTTATATGTCTTTTGTACTAGAAAGTGAACTTCATGAAGGCAGTAACATTGTCTAGTCTTGGTAATATCATTAATTCTTGGCACACAATAGGCTTTTAATAAATTATTCTTTAAATCAACAAATAATTTAATGATTATCCATTTAATTGAGAAGACTTAAGATTTAATATTTGTCCTTGCCTCATGTCACTCATGTGACACTTATCCAAATATACAAAGTACTCAGTAATAAGAAGACAAACAACTCAATAATAAAATAGGTAACAGGTTTGAAGATCTCCTCTTTAACTGATAAAGATATATAGAGGGCAAATAAATACAAGGAAAGATGTTCAACATCGTTAGTGATTAGGGAAATGTAAATTAAAGCCACTATAAATACTTCTATGCACCCACTAGAATGGCTAAAATGAAAAAGTCTGATAATACCAAGTGTTGACAAGTGTGTGAAACAACTGGAACTCTCTACAGTGGGAATGAGAAAAAGTATAGCCACTTTAGAAAACAGTTGTAGTTGCTTATAAAATTAAATTTGTACCTACTATCTTCCCAGCAATCCCACTTCTAGGTATTTACCCAAGAGAAATGAAAACACATATTCACTCAAAGACTTGTATATCAGTCTTCATAGTAGACATAACGATAAAAAATACAAACATAATAAAAAAAAATTTAAAAAAATTAAAAAAATAAAAATCAGATCTGTGTTTTTAAGGGCCAGGAATAAGGGAAGGAGATGGTCTACAAAGGGGCAAGAGGAAACCTTTGTGGTGATGGAAATGAAATTTTTTGCATCATGATGATGGTAGTGGTCCCAAGACTGGACGCATTTTCAGAACTTACCAAATTATACTTAAAAATGGTGAATTGTATATGCAAATAATATCTCATTAAAATTGATTTTTAAAAAGAGCTTCACCCTCAAACCTCATTAAAGGGTGAAAAAGTTGAGATCTAAAGGTGAGTGATTGCACAAGTAGCAGAAGTGAGAGGTTTACTACTTAGCATTGGAATCAGTCCTTGACTCCTCATCTAGGCCTCTTTGCATTATAACTTATACCTGATTTTCCAGAAAGAAAAATATCGAATGTACTTTCATCTATTTAGGTGCCCCCTCCTCTCCTATTTGCTGGATTTTCGTGGGAACATGGTAATTAAATATTTTTATTTTTAGGTTTCTCTTCTGTTTAGCTCAACCTGGGCTCAAACCTCTTGATAACAAACAACATATTGGAGTCCTCAGTTGAGTGATAAACTGTGTTATAGTTCTAAATCCCTTAAGTGGAAGGGGATTAATAATTCCCCCTGCTAGCTTTTCAAAAGACTAAGAAAAAAGAAGACAGTCTCAGACAGTAGTTTGATATAAGAAAGGTTTTATTTCTAGGCTTCTGACTTGTTTTGTGTTTTCTCTATTGCTTTGTTCAAGGAAACAATTGACTTGAGAACTCCCAAGTGTTACTTCAGGTTGTTGAAGTAACTTCATTTGGAACTTCATTTGGAAAATTCAGGGGGGGCCCCCTGCTGTAGCTTCTTGTTACTGCACTTGAGTGACACTGCCATCAGAGAGAGGGGCTGAGGGCAAAGGCTAGAAAGGGAACCAATAAAAGTGCTAATTTGACATCTTGTTGATTATAATGCTCCTGGTCCTTAATGTTCACCACACTGATCAGCCAGTCTGATGCAGAATGTGTTCGAGTTGGATGTAATTCAACCAGCACGAAGCATAGATACTTAGAAACAGACCACTTTATATTTATTTATTTATTTATTTATTTATTTATTTATCTATTTATTTATTTATTTATTTATTTAGTGAGGCAGCCCTTGGTTGACCTCACAGATTGCAAGGACTTTGTCAGCTTGCAATCCTTAATTTTTTATTTTTTACACCTACAGCATCTGATATTCCTAGGTAGTCTCCCACCCAAGTACTAACCAGGCCCAACCCCGCTTAGCTTCTGAGATCAGATGGGATTGGGCTTATTCAGGGTGGCATGGCTGTCAACTGAAAATAGACTACTTTAGAGTCAAAAGTTACATGTTACAAAAGTGTATGGCTTACAAAGTGCTTTTATGCAAATTATTTGGTCTGATCTTCTAACGACTCTATGAGGCAGGTAGTGTGGTACCCTAATTTTACAGATGAGGAGACTGACACTCAGAAAAGCAGAGATTTGCCCAAGATTACTTTTTTAGAAAGTACTTTAAAGCCAAATACCTTCTAATTATGTACCACACCTTTGGCCAAGTTTTAGGGATATGAGGAGAAATAAGTTTGAGAACCTCACCATTCACTGTAAATATGCAAAATAATTATAACACAAAAGAATCCCTGAAAGATGATAGGAAGACTTGGGAAATATTTCCTAACAGCAATGAGTCGGACCTCAAAAAGTGAAAATGAATTCGCTGTGTAGGGTAGAAGGGGAAGAAGTTATCAGGCAGAAAAAAAAAAAGTCATATGCAAAAATCTGGGAGTACGGTAAGAGACTGGTGAAAATTCCATTGACTAGAGCATCAGGTAGATGTTGACAAGTCACAGGGTTGAGCCTGGGAAACAAAGTTGCAACCAGATTGTAAAGAGCATCCATGCTATTCTAAAGAAGTTGTATTTTTAAAATCTCTGTGAGTTGCTACTGCTTACAAAGTCAAAAGAGTAATGTTTTGGGAAGATAATTCTGGAGCCAATGCAGAAGCTACACTAAAGAAGGCAAATTAGTTGGGGGCTGTTGGAGTAGTCAGGCATGATATGATGCCAGGGTCAACTAAGGTACAATGATGATGAGAACAAAGAGGCAGAGCTAAGAGATACTAGGAGTCAGGCCATCAGAATTGGGTCCCCGGTTGGAGTTGGAGGTTTAAGGAAAACAAAGGAGGAAGAGATGACTCCTAGTTTGAACCACTGGGTGGATGGTAATGCTGCCATTATCTACACATAGAGCACAGGATTTGGGCCAAGTAAACCATAGATGCAGAACTCAACCCTAAGTCTCTGACTTCAAATCTTCTGTTCATTGTACTCTTAACACTTTGTGTTTTATAGGCTAGGGATGCCATCGGTGGTAGAAAAATATTAATAAAAGCAATTCAAAATTTTTACAAAACAAGTTCTACAATATAGCTAAATTATTATATCATCATAGCATCTTCTGTTGTATAATAATTTCTCAGGAATATATTCTTTTACAGCTCTAATACACTTATGTCACTTCCTCAAGTTCACTAATTCTGTGCTAGGTCTCAATCCACTTCCAGAGAAGCTATTATATCCAGAAAACTTGGATATATAAAATCCAATCCAAGTTATACTATAATGGCACAGAAGTCCACTTGCTCTGATTCAGAGGTGCTCACTCTTTCTGCTTGACAGTACTGTAAAGTCCCCCGGATACCTAGACCCGTCACCATCTGTCCATGATTCATCTCTCAGTGTCATTCTTTCAGTCATTGCACCATGCTGGCCCCTACACCAGGCACTCTACATATGGGAGCTGACTCAATCTTCCTAACGTCTCTGTGAAGGAACTATTACTCTCCTCACTTTGTACTTGAAGACCCTAAGATCCAGAGAGGCTGAATAACTTCTCTAGAGTTCGATAACTTGAAGTATGTATCCTAACTACTCCCATTCCTGCACTTCTAGCCAAACAGTAGCAAGTCCCAGACCTGTACCTCCAATACTCTACCAGTTGCCTCACCTAGACCTTCTTCACATACCTCGTAACTCAATTTCAAAATAATGAACATCAAGTTCATTATTTTCCCCACAATCCGCCACTCCTTTTTCTTTTTGTCATGCCAGGTGAGGCATCAGTATACACCTGATTATTCAAGTCTAGAATCTGAAATTCACCTAAATCTCCTTACTTTGTTCTCTCTACCCATATCTAGTAACCTAACTTTGTTCACCTCACCTTTATGCCCATTTATATTTGCTTTAAAATATGATTGACTATATAATCATAAGTGTTTTCTCACCCTCGAAAATAGTTCTTCAAAACTGCCTGACTGGCTGGTGTATCTCAATAAAAGTGCAACTTGCTTTAAGTTACGGAATGTTATTTGTAGATCTATTGCTTGATGGGGCCTCTTACTGACAACATTAGAAGTGAATTTTGTATACTCAGGAGCCATGATGAATAAAACAACATGAGATTAAATCAAGCACAAGACAAAATGACGCAGTCAGGAGACATAGTAAATATGAATAACATAGTCACTTATTATCATTATCAAGTATTATGTACTCTACATAATTGTGCTATTCTTTTATACAAGACTGGCAGCACAATAGGTATGTTTACACCAGCATCACCACAAACAAGTGAGTAATGTACAGCACTATGATGTTACGACAGCTATGACGTCACCAGGGGATAGGAATTTTTCATCTCCATTATGGTCTCAAGGAACAACTGTTGTATACGCGGTTCTTTGTTGATTGAAATGTCGTTAGGCAGTGTATGACTTAAAACACAAGCAAATGAAGATGGATTACTTGTTACTGATCTTTGTCAAAGCATCTTATCCCCAGAAAATGTTATTTTGTGATGTTAAGGTTGGGTTCTCATTGTTTAAGTTATCTAGAGCTTGTTAATATGCTATTTAGTCCATTATTGAAGAAAGTAGTGGGAAGAAAAAGCCTGCGTATTTTTCAAGTATTGCAGGTGTAAATGGCCTGATCCCTGGAGAGGTAGATTAGGAAAGTGGGAGAAAGCCAGTGGAGAAGTGGGGAAGTAGTGGGTTTCTTTTAATGGTAGAAGTCAGAACCACTCAAATTCAGTATACTAGATAGATATGGGTAGCTGCCTTATTTACAAAATAGGCAGTGGCAGGATTTGGCCCCCAGTTAAAGTTTGTCAACCCCGGATCTATACTATTAAAACTTTTAGCTGCCTTCTAGTTATCTGTGGTTATGATTCAATTTAGTATCCATCTACTTTAGGATTATTCTTAATATCAATAGTATTAACATTTTGGATAAGACAATTCTTATTTTATTTTTGCTGAGACTTAATTCGTACCATAATTCACTGTTTAAAGTATAAAATTCAGCAGTCTTTTGTATATTCACAGGGTGTGTTCAACAATCGCCACTATCTATTCCAGAACATTTTCATCAAAAAACAAACCATGCATCTATTAGCAGCCACTCTGCAGTCCCCTCCCCACCCATACTCTGGCAAGCACTTCTCTTTTTCTGCCTCTACAGATTTGTCTATTCTGTACATTTCATAAAAATGAAATCATACAATATGTGGCCTTTTGAGACTGACTTTTTTTCACTTAGCATAACATTTTTAAGGTTCATTCATGTTGTATTAAGTACCCGCATTCTATTCCCTTTTCACGGCCGAAAAATATTCCACTGTACGTATATACCACATTTTGTTTATCCCTGCATCAATTGATGGAGATTCGCGTTTTCTCTACTTTTTAGCTATTATAAAAAATTTTTTTATGAAAATCATGTACTAGCTGGGTCATACTGTAACTCCATGTTTAACCTTTGAGGAACTGCCAAACTATTTTCCAGGATGGCTGTGCCATTTTACATTCTGACCAGTCATGAGTATTCCAGTTTCTCCACATCCTTACCAATACTTGTTAATTTTTTTTTTAAATTATATCCATTCTAGTGGGTCATTTTGGCTTTGATTGGCATTTCCCAAATGGCTAATGATGTCAAGCATCTTTTCATGTGCCTGTTGATGATGTATATATCTTCTTTAGAAAAATGTCTAAATTCTCTATTTTTAAAACTGAATTGTCTTTATATTATTCAGTTGTAAGAGTTTTTATATTTTTTGGGATACTAAACATTTATCAGATATATAATTTGCAAATATTTTCTCCAATGATGGGGTTCTCTTTTCACATTTGTGATAGTGTCCTTTGAAACACAAAGTTTTTCATTTTAATGAAATTTAATTGATCTATTTTTACTTTGGCTACATGTGCTTTTTGTGTCTTATCAAAGAAACTTGCTTAATCCAAGGTCATAAAGACATATTTTCTTCTGAGAGTTTTGCACATTTAGTGCTTAGATTTAGGTCTTTTATCCATTTTGAATTAATTTTTGTGTACAGTATAGAGGTCCAAAGAGTGACAACCAAAAATGTCTACAGACATTGTGAAATGTCTTCTGGGGGCAAAACTGACCACTGATCCAGATAATAGGAGTTGTCTTGAAATGAAGTGTGTAACCTCTGGGCTTTACTCTTTAAAAGGAAAGGGGAAGGCCTTCTCCTTGACAATTCTTTTCTGTCTGCTGGCTGGAATGTAGATGTGATGATGGGTGTTGGAATAGCCATTTTATTCACAAGATAGAAAGAAGCTGTAAATAAGAATGGCAGAGGAATAATGCAAACAAACAAACAAAAAAACCTGAGTCCTTTATAACTGTAGTGCAACCTTACCAACCTTAAATTGCTTATCCAGATTTATACATGAGAGTAAAAGAAATCTAATTTATTATTTTGAAACATCATGATTGAACCTATATCCTAATAAACACACTTTTTTTTAAATCAAGAAAATATTCTCTAATCTTTCTCCACTCCCGGCCTTTACTTCAACTTGTAAAATTGTTGCTTAAACAAATTTCTGTAGCTCTCCCAGAAGAATGATCACGTAGCATAATAGCATAGCCTGGGGATGGGAACCACAAGGAATTCAATGCAACTTATGTATAAGGTCCAAATGGGGAAATAGTTAAAATTTAGGTATACACCAGGTTTTGAAGTCTGCCACATGTTTTGAAAAACTCAGTCTTTTCGTAAAGGTCATGGCGAGTCATTGAAGTACTTGATTAGATTTCCATTCTAAGAAAATAATTCTTTTTTTTTTTTTAATTTTTAATTTTTCAAATTTTGTCCACCCTATCCCCAGGAAGATAATCCTTAAAGCCATGTGAAGAATCGGGTGAAAGGAATCATGATATGCAGAGGAAAAATAAATGGAAAATATGGCTATTTGCAGAAAAAAATTAAAGAAAAGCATTTTAGAATATAAACTAGCTAGTCTAACCATAGCAGGTTTCAGAAGATAGGCTAGCTAGTCTAATAAAAGAAATAAGAAGAACAGAAAAACATAAAATGAAGAATGGTGATAGGGGCTTAGAGATAGAAAAAATTAAAGAACTTCACGCACATCTTTCTCTTCTTCCCTCATCCCCACTTCCGTTCCCCTTCTTCTATAGGTATTAATTTTAGTATAATAGTGTATGTCTTTTCAATTTACCTTAGGTATGTTCATTTTTACAAGTATTTATATATTTGTGGAAAATACATCACTGTTTTGGCTTTAAAATAACTTATCGAAATATAATATATATACATATATGTGCTGAAACTGTGTGTGTAAAGGTTAATAAATTATCACAAGTGAACATTTTCTGGTAGTTACACCCAAGTCAAGAAATAGAATATTGGGAAAATTCCACAAACCTCTGTTTTAACTCCTCCTCTTCACTATGTCCTCCCCAATGACACAGAATGACATCTGGCACTACAGTTTTTGTCTGTTTTGAACTTCAGATAAATTCAATCATATGGTATGTATTCTTTTGTGTCTGGTTCCTTTTATTCATCATTACATTAATGAGATTCATTTACATCGTGTATAAGTTTCTTTCTTTCTTTCTTTCTTTCTTTCTTTCTTTCTTTCTTTCTTTCTTTCTTTCTTTCTTTCTTTCTTTCTTTCTTTCTTTTTCTTTCTTTCTTTCTTTTCTTCCTCCCTCCCTCCCTCCCTCCCTCTCTCTCTCTTTCTCTTTCTTTTCTTTCTTTTTCTTTCTTTTTTCTGTTTTGCTGTATAATACTCCATTGCTTAGCTATACCACAATGTATTTGCAATTCTACTATTGGTAGACTTTCGGGTAATAGCCGATTTGGCCTATAATGAAGTATGCTTCTGTGAACATTCTGTTATATATCTTTTGATATGCATGCAATTTCATTTCCTATATCAAGGACTTAAATTGGTTGTACTAATATATATTTCCATCTGTGTTTTCAAAGATTCAGTTGCTTTAAAATTTCCTACACATGGAATTATTACTATTTTTTATTTTTAGTTATTCTGGTGGCTGTATAGTAGGATTACTCTGTGATTTTAATTTGCATTTTTGATGACCGTTGGGGTTCAGCACCTTCTCAAATGTTTATTGGCCCTTTGGATATCCTCTTTTGCAAAGTACCTCATCAATTCTTTTCCCATTTTTTTTATTGCATTTCTTTTTTTTCCCTTATTTTTAGGCATTCTTTATATATACTGGATATAAGGCTTTTATTATATGTGTGTCTATATATATATAGACACACATATTTATATACACACATATTTATATATACACATGTTTATATACACATGCACATACAAAAATATAAAATATCTTCTCAAAGACTTTTCTATTACTGGTATCTTTCGAAATGTCTTAATTTCAATCTAATCCAGTTTAGCAACATTTTTGCATACTCTAAAATCATAAAAATATTCTCCTCTGTAATAACTTAGAACTTTTTTTTTTTGAATAAGAGTATGGTGCTATTCCTGGTTCTTTGCTTTTCCATATAAATTTTAAAATCAGCTTGTCAATTTTCATACACATAAAAATACTTGCTGGGATATGGATTAGAATTGCATTGAATCTCAAGATCTTTTGGGAGATAATCGATATTTTTATAGTAATTGGTTTTATGATCCATGCATAATTGGTTCCTCTTGAATTTCTCTCAAAATGTTTTGTGATTTTCTATATGGAGGTCTTGTACATCTTTTGCTAGATTTAGCCTAATATTTTATAGTTAAATATATTTTTAATTATGTCTATTAAAATTTTTATTTTCTACTTGTTTCTTATATGTTTTATATTTAATATTGCTAAATTGAGTTTACTATTATTTTGTTTAAGAATTTTACATCTATAATCATAAATGAGAATTACTCACAATTTCTTATTATGTTTTCACAAGTTTTTATGTGAAAGTAATCCTCACTTTATAAAATAAATTGATTTTCCCTCCTTTTGTATTCTCTGTAAATATTCATGTAGAATTGGTATAATTTCTTCCTTAAAAATTTGGAGAAATATCCAAGCTCCCCTTGCCCCCACCTTCTAAATTCCAATTTTCTCCTGATGCCTTCCATTGGCCAAACCTGTCTGAAAGCCAGGTGGCAAGGGAGCCTTGGCCATATAGCTCCCTACAAGGCAGAGCAAAGAATGGGTTTTAGGGGGAACGACAGGTGTGCACACCTTCCATGGCTTGAAGTAAATTGAGATAAACAGTCCCAAAGAGTGTAATTTACAAACTTTGATTATCCTGTTTTCTCCCTTTCTAGATCCTGCATATCTTGTTGGCTGCGGTGTACATAATCTGGAGGCACAAGATCTGGGCTACACTTTGGAAAACATAAATCAGCTTAGGGTGACTCTGTAGTAGATAGCCCAGGAACACAAGCATCAGTGCCTCCTTTTAAATTAGATCTGGTGAGGAAATCAGGATGTAATTTAGTGATTTCATTACAAACCTTTGTGAAAATTAATAGAGAGCAACCAGATTTAAAATGGAGTCGAGAGGCCAGAAGGGGGAGCCCTCACAAACTACTGCTCTAGTAAATTACAGACTCCAACAGGAAGAATCGTCAATTTTGGACCTTAACTCATTTTCCTGAGGCTTGGAGAAGTTAAATCCTTTTTGTAAGCGTATATATTTGTTAAAGTGTACGTTTTGGCTTTAAGCTAAGGAAATCTGACCCAAGAACCCTCATCCTAATTACTCTCTGACTAGAATACATAATTCTCAAAAATACGTGGTTTGAGTGTGTGGGAGAGAATGGTATGTACTTATTTAAGTCAACAAAACTGTGAGATATAAATGATCAAAATGATTTAGCTGATGATTCAAGAGCAGTTTTCCTGAAATGATGGGGAAACATGGGCATAATCTGAGGCAGGTGTCTAGTACTATGCAGAGGATAAAGAATAAAGCTGTAGTTGGTTTAAAATAAGTCTCTGGACAGTCTGTCCCAAGTCTTTTGGCAGCTCTTCATCCCCTGAGAATTTTACATTATTGAGTTGATCTCTTTCACTCCTTTGCAACTCCTTTGAACTTTTTTGATCTTGTTAGTACTTTTCCTTTCTCAGCAACCCAGTGAGGTAAGCAAGGTAGGTATTCTTATTCTCATTTTACTAATCAGTTAAGGGGTTTGCCTAAGGTGACGCTAGAAGGTGGCAGAGTCAAAATTAGCCAAGGTTATAGTCTCCAGATTCTGTGCTGTTTCTGTTTTGTCACATTGGCATTCTAAATTATCAAGCACCTCCACTTTTTGCCATTACTCTTTTTGCTTTTTAATTTGTCTTTTTTGTTTTCTCCACAGTCTATTGTACTGGATAATTACATGCAGCAACAGGCTTTCGTTAGTATTCATGTCTATCTTACCAAAGAAGCTTGATGATCCAGTTCGAGTTTATTGAAAAACTATTTGGAGATAAAGTTCCTTACTGATGAATTCTCAGGTTTTAGATATTTCAAAAAAGCTTTTCTAATGAGTTCTTTGTATGACTAATAACTAGTAAGAGAGCAATTAGGATGAAGTTTCTTGGGTCAGATTTCCTTAGCTTAAAGCCAAAACCTACACTTTTAACAAATATATACGCTTACAAAAAGGATTTAACTTCTCCAAGCCTCAGTAAACTATTACCCGAGATTTACATGGCTTTCATTTTGGCAGAATAAATTCAGAAATTAATGTTTTTCTTTCTCCTATATTTCCTACTCTTAGGAAGACAAGAGTATAGAAGCTCTCTTTCAACCAAGTCACATTGACCAGTTCAGAATATATTTAATCAGAGTAAAAATATATTCACTATTTGAATATTGGACTTTAAATCTACTACTTTTTTCTTGTTTTATTACTGGTACCATATCTCCATGTGAAAAATATTTTAGATAAGGCTACAATTGCTTTTTATTACCCACAACAATATGAATCTGTCCACTTCCACCATAGGTAACTAATATCACTTTCATTTTCTACTTTCCAAACTTTTTCTCCGCATTTACATGTACATACATACATACATTTCCATGGGAAACAAAGTTATTTTGTAGTTTGGTTTTGTAAGATTTTATAGGTTTTACATAAATGAAGACTGTTCTGAAACTTCCTTTTTTTCATTTAACTTTATGTCTTAGGGATCTTTCCATATTAACGTTATTTGTTTTAGTGATTATATAATATTTTATGGTATGACTCAACCACAATTTATTTCTCCACATCCACTGGCTTGTTTCTTACAAGAAATGCTGCAACAGATACCCTTGTACATGCTTTCTTGTGCACCTGACCCTTACCTATCTAAAAAATTCAGATAGAAAAAGCTGCTCAAAGGAAGGAAGCATCTCCTTAGCATCATAATATAAACTAAGTGTGGCAGTCAGGGAGAAATCTAACAAAACCTGTTCATTGTACTCTCTTCTATATCCCAACGTTTCTGGGTAGTCCAACAGGAATTTCTTTACCACATATTTGCCCTTCCTTACCTACCTGTGAATTGCTTACTTTCTCTTTGAAATCCAAGACCCCTGCTTCCCTCTTCTTAGTCTAGAATAGCATATTAGCCTCAACAGCCCAGTTTGTTCTAGAACTTTGTTATTTTTAATATCATTTTAGCTATTTTAGGTCCCTGGCTATTTCACGTGAACTTTAGGATCAGTTTGTCCATTTCTTCAAAATAGGTATTTGAAATTTTGGTAGACATTGCATTGAATCTATAAATTTGGGGGCTATTGCCATCTTAACAATATTAAGTCTTCCGACCCATTTATTCAGGTTTTCTTTAATTTCTCTCAACACTGTTTTATAATTTTCAGTGTACAAGTCTTGCATTTCCTCAGTTAAGTTTATTCCTAAGTATTTTATTGTTTTTGATATTATATATAAAATAGTTTTCTTAATTTTGTTTTGATTGTTCATTGCTAGAATATAGAAATATAACTGAATTTTGTATGTGATCTTATGTCCTACAACTTTGCTGAATTCTTTTATAGCGCTAATAGTTTTTTGATAGACTTAAGGATTTCTACACATAAAATTATGTAATCTGTGAATAGAAAAAGCTTTTCCAATGACCACTTTTTTTTCTTGCCTAATTGCCCTGGTTTGAACTTATAGTATAATACTGAATAGAAGTGGCAAAAGCAAATCTTGTACCTGATGACAGGGAGAAAACTTTTAGTATAATGTCAGCTGTGGGTTTTTCTCATAGGTGCCCTTTATCAGGTTGAGGAAGTTTCTTTCTATTCCTGGTCTGTAGTAGTTTTGTTTGTTTGTTTGTTTTTGTTTTTTCATAAAAGGATATTGAAATTTGTCATATCCTTTTTCTGCATTGCCTGAGATGATTATGTGATTTCTGCCCCCCTTTTCATTTTCATAATATGGTATATTACACTGACTGATTTTCATATATTGAACCACCTTTACATTCTTAGAATAAATCCCGCTTGGTCATGGTGTATAATCCTTTTAATGTGCTGCCGGATTTGGTTTGCTAGTATTTTGTTGAGGAATTTTACATCTATGTTCATGAGATATTGGTTTGTAGTTTGTTTGTTTTTTTAATTGTGATTTTTCTGGCTTTGGTATTAAGGTAGTACCAGCTTCACACAATGAGTTAGGGAATGTTATCTCCTCTTCTATTTTTGGAAGAGATTGAGAAGAATTGATGTTAACTAGTAAATGTTTGATAAAGTTCACCAGTGAAGCCTTCTGGCACTGGGCTTTTCTTTATGAGAAGTTTCTAGTTAACTAATTCAATCTCTTTACTTGCTATGAGTCTGTTCAAATTTTCTTTAGTCAGTATTTGTAGTTTGTATGTTCCTAGGAATTTGTCCATTTCAGCTGGGCTATCTAATATGTTAGTGTACAGTTGTTCACAGTATTCTCTCATAAACAGTTGTATTTATGATAGTGGAAAGTATGTCTCCATTTTCATTCTTGATTTTATTAATTTGAATTTTTTATTTTTTGCTTGGTCATTCTAGCTAAAGGTTTGTCAGTTTTGTTAAACTTTTTAAAGCATCAACTTTTGGTTTTACTGATTCTATTATTTCTATTTTCTTTTTTATTTATCTCTGCTCTAATCTTATTTCTGTTACCTAACTCAGGGGGTTCATTTGCCTCCATACATCAAAGCCAAAAGATATACAGACAGGAATCTGCAGCAAAGAAAGTAGAGGTTTATTTAAGGAAATGATGCCAATCCCAGAGACACAGTTGAGCTAGCACCCCCAGTGTCCTCTAGGGGATGCGTTACAATAGGGGAAAACTCATCAGTAGCTAAGGGAGTTGGGATCATGGGCTCTACTGATTGGTGGGGGCTAAAGGAGGAAGCAGTTGATCATTGAATCAAGTCCTGATATCAGTCATGGTGTCATTCTCCCTGGTTTCAAGGGGACTTTGGAAGGGTCCATTCAGCCTTATGGGTGTGAAGCTGCAAGATGTTAATCTTTAGTTTGACTCAAACTCTGTTTCCGTGGTCAACAGACCCAAGGCTTTGTTCCTAAGAATGTCTAATGCTGACCTAAGGACTTAATAATTAAGGGAGTGGTCATGCAGTGTGCAGAAGGATAAGAAAAGGAAAGAAGTGAACCCAAGACCAGTTTGAATCAAGGATAAAGGAAAGAGAAAAGGACATTTTAAAAAAGCAAACATTTGCAGGGTTCCATTGCCTTCCTTCTAGTTGCTGTGGCTTAGTTTCCTCTTCTTATTCTAGCCCCTAAAGATGGAATGTTGAGTCCTGATTTTAAATCTTTCTTTTTTAATGTAGATGTTTACATATGTAAATTTTTCTGAGCACTGCTTTTACTACATCTCCTAAGTTTTGGTATGTTGTGTTTTTGTTTTCATTCATCTTAAAGTATTTTTAAATTTTTCTTGTGTTTTATTTTTTTGAATCATTTGTTGTTTAAGAGTGTAATTTAATTTCCACATATGTGAATTTTCCAGATTTAAAAAATTGATTTCTAATTTTATTCTATTGTGGTCAGAGATGATACTTTGTATGATTTCCATATTTTTAACTTTATTGAGATTTGCTTCATGGCCTAATATATGCCCTACATTAAAGAATTTTCTATGTGCACTTGGGAATAATTAATGTGTGTTCTGCTATTGTTGGTTAAAGTGTTCTATATAAAGGTTAAAGTTAGTTAATTTATAGTAAGTTATATTTATAGAGTTATATTTAAATATTAAAATCATCTTTCCTTATTTAACTTTTGTCTAGTTGTTCTATCAATTATTGAAAGTTGGGTATTAAAGTCCCCAATTTTTGCTATTGTACTATCAATTTTTTCTTTCAATTTCATCAGTTTTTGCTTTATACATTTTAGGGCTCTGTTGCTAATTACATATATGTTTGTAATTGTACCTTCTTGACAAACTGACCTTTTTATCGTTATGTAATATCCTTCTTTGTTTCATTTAATAATTTTTGCCTTAAAGTCTGTTTTGTCTAATATTAGAATACCCTCTCAAGCTCTCTTTTAGTACTGCTTGCTCTCTTTTGGTAACTGAAATATCTTTTTCCATTCTTTAATTCTCAGTCTATTTGTAACTCGAATATAAAGTATATCTCTTGTAGACAGTATGAAGTTGAATCCAATTTTTTATCTCTTCTGCCAATCTCTACCTTAAATTTGAGAGTTTAATCAATTTATATTTAATGTTATAACAGACAGGAAGAAATTTACTTTTGTGGTTTGTCTATTTATTTGTATGTCATATATTTTTCATTCCTCATTCAGTTCTCCATTACTGCCTGATGGACCCCAGTAAATGTTGAAGAGGAGGAGTCAACAGTAGACCATCTGAAGGAGTGGTCTATCACGTAGAAGGAAAATCAAAGGGAGGAGAGGAAAAGAATGATGCAGGTGATAGAGGCTCTGTTCATCCCTCTGGTGACCAATCAAAGTTGTGATGGAAACAAAGAGCAGCAATAAAGAAAAATCACCTGGGATCTAGATGAACAGGCCATACAACTAGGTAGAAATCCAAAAAATCACCCTAAAACGAAAGAAGGTAAGATGGGGCGAGGACGTGAGGCTGCTCGGTATAGAGCAGCTGATTGATATGGAGGCTGCAGCAGTGGCAGAAGCCTCTTAGAGTGGCCGCATCCAGAAGTGGATTTTGTGGTGACAGACCTGCTCGCTCTGAGCACCAGTGCTTATTGGGCTGGGCTGCGCACAGGGGGCACCAGGGACTTACAGGGAGACATTGTTGGAGTGATGGCCAAGGTGAGACTCTGTACAGAAGGGTTGATGGTATCCATTGTTCCCTATTGAGCCCTTCCTCTTACCAGTGTGCCAGACACAGTGACACCATAGTCATGATGTCATCAAACTGGATAACAGAGGTCGCTCAGCCCAGAGGATTCCCTGAAACCCCGCCTCTCCCACCTCGCAGCCCCATCCAAGCCATATCCAGGTATATCCTCAATGAGTTAGGTGCTCCTTGCTGAGCAGCACCTAAGCTCACACTGGAGGCAGCTGGCCTTGGTTTCTGGTGTGGCCTTTTGAGGCAACTATAAGCACAGCATCTGTGGATTGCTTGCTGAATCTTAACAGGTGGCCCCAGAGGGGTAAAGGCTTGGGCTAAACTTGGCCCATAGCTGACCCCCTCTCAGGACTGTGCCACTGGACACCTTCTTCACAAATCCACACTAATAAGATTGGACACTTAGGAGCTTTGCTTAGTACATAAAAATGCATACAAAAAGACAGCCCAAATAGGAAGACAAAGAAGCAGAAACCACATAAGAGAACAAAACAGATCCAGACATAATGGAGTCAGGTAATCTAAGAGATACAGAGTACAAAACCCTGGTGGTAAAGAAGCTCAATGAACTTTTGGGAAGTGTAGATAAATTCAGTGAGAATTTCAATAAAGAGATAAAAAAAACATAAAAATGGAAATGGAAATTATAAATGAAGAACACATTATCTGAGATGAGAAGTCTATTAAATGGAATAAACAAAGGAATAAACAAAGTGAATAAAGAAGAGGATCAAATGCCCTATCCAGAGGATAGGAAAGCCAAGGACATGCAATCAGAATGGCAAGAGATAAGATGCCAAGACTATAAAAATAATTTAAGGAGTATATGAAACACAATTAAGGGTCCGAATATCCATCCGATCAGTGTAACTGAATAAAATCAAGATGTTGATCAACTGTCTAAAGAAATAATGATGGAAAACTTCCCTAATCTGGTGAAGGAAATGGACATAAAACCCCAGGAAGCTCAGAGAATTCCAAAACTTAGGGATCCAAAGAAGCCCACACCAAGACACATCATAATTATAATGCCAAAGTTTAAATACAACCCCAAATACTGGCAGCTGATTTCTCAAAAGAAGCTATGCAAGACGGAAGGGCTTAGCAAAAAATATTTGACGTGATGAAGACCCAGGATCTACAACCAAGAATACTTTATCCAGCAAAGCTATCATTTAGAGTTGAAGGACAGATAAAGAGCTTCCCAGACATAAATAAGCTAAAGGAATTTATCACCCCCAAGCCAGTATCACAGGAAATGTTGGAGGGACTTCTTTAGGAAGAAAAACACATATCAAAAACAGGAATAAAAAATGGCAACAACTATATTTTTATCAATAAGTACCTTAAATAGAAAAGAATTAAGTGCTCCAACCAAAAGATTGAGTGGCTTAAAGGATAAGAAAACAAGACATATGAAAAGGAAGGTTATGGAAAAAAGATATTGCTTTGATGGACCTAGAAGGTATTGAAGTCAGACAGAGAAAGATAAACACTGTATGATGTCACTTATATGCGGAATCTAAGGAACAAAAAGAAGAAACTAATCAAAAACAGACTCACAAATATAGTGGACAATTTGGTGCCGGACAGAGGGGAGTTGGGTCTAGAAGGCTGGGAGAAGGAGGTGAAGTGTTAAAGAAGTACAAATTAGTAGCTGATGGATGGTCGCAGGGATGGGGAGCATGGCATAGGGAATGCAGTTAGCAGTAACACGTTGGCTAGGTGGAGGGTGAGGGGAGGGAGGCAGCAATTGGGGGGGATCGTTTTATGAACTATTTAGATGTCTAACCAATGTACTGTATACTTGAAACTAATTAAAATAAATAAACTTTAAAATTAAAAAAAAGGGATATGGTGTTTTGGAAGCCAAGTAAAGAAGTATTTAAGAAAAGGAAGTGATCAATTCTGTCAATACTGCTAAGAGGATAACAAGATGAAACTGAGAAATAATCATTGAATTTGGAAACATGAAGGTTGGTAACTTGGCCAAAGTTGTTGGGACAAAGCCTGACTGGTGTAGATTTACGAGGAAATAAGAGGATACAAAATAAAATAGAATAGACGACTCTTCTGAGGAGTCTTGCTACAAAGCAGAACTGAGAAATACAGCAGCATTTGCAAGGGAAAATGAGGTCAAGAAGCATTTTTTTGAAGTTGGGACATATTAAATTATAGGGCTTTGAGCATCCTCTAGTGATCTGACCCAATACCATAGCCCTAATCTACTCTGCAACCTCCCTAATCTACCCTGCCCTTTGGAAGGTTTGGTCATAAGCAATATATCTTACCCCCTTAACCTGTTCTCTGAACCTTTGCCCTTTTATATGGATAAGACTTATGTACACCAAGTTGGGCTGGGAGTAAAGCAGGAGAAAACCTAACCACAGATATTCCCTGCTCCTTTTCCTTAATGAGAATTCATTGTTAGACACCCTGTGGTTTCACTGATGCTCTTTTCAGGGATTCTCAAATTAGAATGACTTTTGGCCTTTGTTAATGATGCAAATACCTTGCTTCTACCCCGGACCTACAGATCAGAATCTCTTTAAGCATACCTAAGTTTGAAAACTACTGCTACTTCTTATTGTCTCCTTTGCTGATTCTTCTCACTTCTTTAGCTCTGCACTTGGCTCTTAATACATGCCTCAGGCATTCCTGACTAAGTAAGACTCATTTTATACATAATACTGTATCTCAACCTCAGATATCTCTGTTGTTTATCATTTGGCCCTAGGATTTTTGACCTCTTGTAAAAAATACTCTCTATCCTTAGCCTCACAGCTTCCTCATTCAGGGAATTGGCAGCCCCAACCTATTCAGTTACCTTGGAAGGAATCCAGACAAAAAGCTTTGCAGTTGGATATTCAAACAAATGCATAATAGTGCTAGAGAAATTAAGTTAAATCTGCCACTTAAACTTTGAATATGTAAAAAATGTCATAGTGGTGTCATTTAAGAGAGTCATTTCTTAACGAAAGAAACAAGTACTTGTGAAATGGCAGAATTACAAAGAAGCTTTAATATAGAACTGTAGTTCTTCAAGTTTTTAACAAGAATATGAACATAAGGGCAAAAAAATGTTTTCATAAGCAATGCGTACCTGCAACATAGTAATTATATAAAATGATGCAAGAGAAAAATAGAGTTAAGAACCAAACAGATCAGAATTCGAATTTTATCTCTGCCTCTTATCATTGGGTGACCCATTGGGTGACCGTAAACAGCAGTTTACTCAACTCTGAATTTCATTTTTATCTCATCTGTAGAGATAATGGCACTTCCTACAATGAGTTGTTGTGTGGATTGAGTAAAAAATATTGTGTATAGTGCCTAGAACAGGATATATATTCAATAAATGGTAGGCTTTCCCACTCCATTCTCATGGGACTCTAAGGCTTAAATATTAGCCACTTCATAAAATTTTACCTGGGAACCTGGTTTTAAACTTATGTTTTGAGCAGAAGTATCAAGCTTACCAGTTTTATACTAAGAAGAAAAGCAACCATGTGATTTGGAGAGGAGATCCCCAGATTTCAAGAGCCTGGTCTACAACACTATAAGGCACAAGCCCCTTCCTCACTGCTCCAGAGGTAAAATTAACACACTTCTAAAGCTCTTTTAAAGTCAGAATTTTTCTCAAAAGCAAAATTGGAGTCAGATAAGTAAGACACCACTTTAAGAGAGTTACTTCAGACATATAATAATAATTAAACAAAGATTAAAAAACAAAACAAACAAAACAAAAATCCTCCACTAAACCAAAAATCTTCCTGAATATGGAGGTAAAAGAAACTGCAAAATCTTTACCATCTCCTGGATGTTGTCATCTGTTAAAGCTAAAAAACAAAACAAAATAAAATAAAATGCAAAATAATGTCCTGCAGAAAGTGGTTCTAAGCCAGAGATGCCCACATTGCAATTTCTCATCCTTGCTTCTTTCTTTACCTGCAAAAAGGAAACTCAAAGGACCAAATGAAGAGCTACATAGTGGTGGCCAACCAGTCACCTCACTTCACCAAATGACCAACCACCTCTAAAGCCTGCTCACTATTTAGTAAACTTCTTCTTTCACCTGCTTTGTTCTGGTCTTTTGACAATCGCTCTTCCTCCAGGGCAGCCTGTGACAAATAGGTGGGGCTACTCGGCAGAAGCAGAAACCCTAATGAGGAACTTGGCTGCTTCTTGCACAACCGTTTGTGGAGGGCCAGGGTGGGGCCCTACACCAACTCTGTTGTTCTCTGTGTCTGCACCAAGCTCCTTGTTATAGTTATGACTTATTTGGAATTATGTTGAACACCAGAGAGAGCCACCGTGATATTTGCCACGTCCCTAGCCTCTTCTATGGTCCATGCTGACCTAGTAACACTGATTTGTATCATGCAACCACCCCATCCCATGCTCCATGGCCACAGCTAATTGCGTGAACTGAAGAACAGCAAATACATAGGCCGGCCTACATATTGTACAGTGAGATGGCATGAAATGCTGTGCCTTAATAAAGGCAGGGGTTTGATTACTAAGTATTGAACCTTATAAAAAATGTAGATGCATGAAAAAATTTTAATTTATGTATTGTAAGCACTTTCTGCAATCCAGGATGAAAAAATAGCATGATTTTGGAAGTAGACCCTCCCTATGTTCTGGGAAGTATTATTTTGGCATGACTTTTTAAAGTTATATGGATATGTCAAGTATCTATCAACTTTTGGAAAATTCAATGAAAACATAGAAATTCAATGAAAATATAGAAGATGTACATTGAAAAAGCGAGTGTCTTATTTAGAAAAGTAAATTGGTATATTTTTTAGCAGAGCCATATCCCTGAAAACGATATTTCAGACATTTTCCCCTAATCTGGTATTAGAAAAGCCTATACTTAAAAATCGCTGTTTTAGAAAAATAGATTTGATTTCATCTAAGTAAAAATAGGAAATTAGAACTAGAGACAAACCACAATTACCCAAAATGAACTTGACTGTTTGGTTGTAAGCCTATATGTGATATTATTAAAAACCGAATTGTTCATATTTTGGAAAATGTACTGTTCATTATTTTCAGAGGAACCTTCTAGTGAGAGCCTAAGGTAAGGAAGGAGAGCCCAAAGTGTAGGAGATGAAGAGAACATGTGCTTCTGCCTTCGATCATACTGGGAAAAGGTAAATTCTGGAGCCTCAAATGAGGATTGTGTGGGAAACATAAAAGCAATTTTCCTCACTGAGCCTTGGGAATTTGAGAAATGGACTTTAGGGAGGAAAAATTTGCTCAAGGGTGCTCCAGCAAGAATTAGGCTGACCTTCACATGCAAATAGGATAAGGCATAGTTTCCAAACACTATGCTGAGGTAGCCCAGGGCCAGCATTGGGTAAGGCAAGCAAGATACTCAGGGTGCAACATTTTAGGAAGTGCTCCCTCTCAGGGTTGTGCAAACGCACAATTGGCATGGGTGCTTTGCTTGCTTTACCTTAGTCCCAGAACTGTGGCAGTCTGGATTATTGGAGAATGAGCTGTGGCAAACAAGATTCTCACTCACGGGAGCCTAATTGCAGAATTCTTAAAAATTCATTCAGTAATTTAAAGATGAGAGCAGAGGCTCAAAAATGTGATCCCTGAGGGGATCAGAAAATGTCACCCCAAAATATAATGCTTAGACATATTATTTTGCGCTAACGGCACCGGAGAAACAATAGATATAGAAAGGGCTCTCTGACCTCCCTCTTTCAGACTAAAAGCAGATCATAAAATTGCCCATGAGAAATGTTCCTTACCTGTACCAGGAAAAGATGAACATTCTTATCAGAGACTGGGAGTCACTGCCAAAATGGATCTGTACAAACCAACGTACTAAAACAGCCTGTATTTTCCACGTTTTGCCCATATATTTCCTAGTCATTTCCTCACGATTTACTACTCTTAGAAACTTAAACTTTTTTCTTTTGTCCTGTTACTACTCCACAAATTTATCGTTCTTTGTGTTAAAAACAGTATATGAGCTCTTGGTCCTAACTGCTTCTTTAAGTCTTCAGTTTTCCTATAAAGGTGTCAAGCGCACATAAAAATATTAAATAAAGTTTGTATACTTTTCTCCTGTTAATATGTCTTATGTTAGTTTGATTCTCAGGCCCAGACACAGAACCTAAGAGGACAGAAGAAATGTTTTTTCCTCCCCTACAGGGGCCATGAGAGTATAAGAGAATAACTGAAAGCTCGAATATACAAAATTGTGAGCTAAAAAAAACATAAAAGTGAGGAAGTCATTGGTAGTAGGGAGAGAAACAGATGCAGAGTAGCAGATAGGCAGAGAGTAGGCAATTACATCTTGTAGATAGTTCTCGAATTTCTATTGTTGAGGACCCTAGAGCTGTTTTGGATTCTGCAAGACCACCCAGTCCCATGGGACCCAGCCCTACCAAGGTTCCTGCCACTCGGGTGACTCTTCCTGTGGCAAGCTGCCAAAAATGGCTCTAACTTAAGCAGACAGGAAATATATTCAAAGGCATTAAGGATATAATGAAACAGACAGAAGGTGGGAGAGTCAGGCCTGAGAACCAGTGGGAACTAAGACAGCCCTGGAGACCACAGCAGTTTCTGTGGCAGAAATGGTCTGGTCGGAATGCTGTTACACAAGGGAAGATTCATCACTGAGGACTCTGTCCGTAGAGATGCAAGTTCCAGGGAGCGAAGCTACAATGCTCTAGTTTGGGTCACAAGCCAAGTCCCAAATAATAGCTCTACCAAATTAACCAACATGGAAGAGGTGGCGGTGGTGGGGGGCAGGGGATGAAATTGGAGTACCAAGAAGCAGAAAAGATGAATATTGGGAAGCCAAAGCAGAACTGTCCACTACCCAGCAACGTATTTTTTGTCCTTTCCTGATTCCCATAGGCCTTCCCACATGCCTGGGATTCCTGTCTCAGATTCCTGAGAGTACCATTACTCTGGCTACCCCTTAACTTTTACTTGAATGATTCTCAGTCCCTTGCAACTGTAACAGCTGAGGCAAATCACCGAGGAAAAGGGTGCGTGTGCGTGTGCGTGTGCGTGTGTGTGTGTGTGTGTGTGTGTGTATCTCCTCCAGAAATTATTAAAACCTCTTTAAAAAACAAACAAACAAGCAAACAAAAAACCCATCCAACCTGTTTCTTCAGGGAATGTTTGGCTCCACTGGATTCTCATCTTTTCTGTCAGCTTTTTCTCGTGACATTTTCCATAAGGGAAGGAATAGGGTTCAAAATATTATAGTAATTTTTATTTTCAGTTAATGCTTTAGCCTGATATGGTTCATAGATGGGCCCAAACAGGGGCAATAATGGACTCTCATACTCTATCATTCTTTTTTTGAAATAGAGCTTTAATTCACATGCCATAAAATTCACCCTTTTAAGGAATATAATTCAGTGGTAGTTGATGATGATGTGGTTTGTTAACTTTATCCTATTAATGTGGTGTATTACATTATTGATTTTGTATGTTAAACTAACCTCGCATTCTTGGGATAAGTCCCACTTGATCAGGGTGTCTAATCTTTTTTATATGCTGCTGGACGTGGTTTGCAAATGCACAAATATGCAGCTGTTATTTTGCTGAGGATTTTTGTAACTATATTCACAAGGAATATTGGTCTATAATTTTGTTTTATTCCTTGTGATGTCTTTCTGGTTTTGGTATTGGGAGGATACTGGCTTCATAGAATGAGCCGGGAAGTGTTCCATCTTCTTCTATTTTTCCAGAGTTTGGAAGGGCCTTTAGTAATGTAGCTAAGGCCAAGAAAATGAAAGACTGCTTTGTGCTTAATACTTCTACCTTTCTGGGTTATAAGAATACAAATACATACAAAGACAGACTCTTATGAACAAGGTACTAAATATTTAAAAGACAAAAATCAAGGCAAGTTTTGTCCCAGATAAAGTTTGCCCCCTCCTAAAATTCTTAGAAATAATTTACTTAAGCTATATCACAAATTTATATTTAGACTAATGATTATTATGTTTTTGAAAATGGAAATATAGCATATTCTTTGAAAAGAATTCAAGCAACACAGATACATATTAATAAGTAAAAAAATAATCAAAATTTCATCACCCAGAAATAATCAACAGAAATATTTAGTAAAATCCATTTTAGACTGTGCTTTATATCACAGCTATTTAATTCCATATTTAAATGCATTCATTGTTTGCCAACAATCCTTTTCCTTTACCTTCTCTATACTTAAATCTCATGAATGTATGCATTTTATGAAAAGTAGTTTTGTTCTAGGACTCCTGGGTAATGTGATTCCTGAATTCCTTTATACTTAGGAATGTAACTAGGCTTCCTTATATGCAAACGACTTGGCTGTGTTATCTGCTTTTCTCACATTTTAACTTCCTAAATACTGCTGTTATTTTCTGGCATTGACTATTACTTTGGAAGAGTTGGAGGATAATTAAATTTTCCCATTATAGATGAGCTTCTTTTTGCATATGGATGCCTAAAGAACATTCTTTAATCTTTGAAAATTCAACTAAATTTGACATGTTTCATCTTAGGTCAATAATTTTTTTATTTCTTAAATTTATTTTTCAATGATAGTTGACATACAATATTATATTCAGTTATACAACATAGTGATTAGACATTTACATACCTTATGAAGTGATCATGCCGATAAGTCTAGTAGCCATCTGACATCAGGCCAATCATTTCATATCACTTTTTTCTAGAACAAGATGGGCCCTTTAATTTGCAAATTCACTTCAATATTATTTTTTCTGCTGCAGTTTTTAGGCTCACTCATTTAGGAAAAATTAATCATGTTGGGTAACGTTTGTCCTCTGCAATGATTAACTTCTCTCTAATTGCTTTAACCTTTGTTTTCTTCTCTTCTACCATTGTAGTGATTAACTAGGTTTTCTTTTCTGTTAGAAATCTTATTTCGGTGGTGTCCATTCTGTTTCTTGCTATTTCATATTAATTTATATGACAGTTAATATTATTTTGGTCCTTGAATTGTTTTCTTAACTCTGCAACTTCCCTTTCCATTTCCTGTTGTTGTTTTATCTGGTGTTCATGCTCTTGCTTTATTGAATGAATAATCCTATTAAACTTTCCTTAGATGTAAAGTACTCAAACATTTTTATTCATTTTTATTGCTTAGTGCTTAGTACTGAATATGTATAGTATTTAATTAGTTATAGATATTTCTCTTTAAAACCTCACACCTCTCTAAACTTTAACCATTTGGATATTTTGCAGGGAGAATGTTTAATGTAGCTCCCTATTTCTATCATGTTTTAATCCTATAGGTTAGGATAACTTGGGCCACAGATAACAGAATTTTTAACAATTTTAACCAATAAAGACACATTATTATCTCATGTGCCTACTAAACAGAGGTAGTCGGTTCCAAGGCTGGTTCAGCAGTTTAACTATATCATCAAAAATCTGGGCCTTTCCCATCTTTCTGTTCTGCTGTACACCAAAATCACAAGATGGCTGCCATTGCTCCAAGATTCAAGTCCATACACACCAGCTTCCCAGGCAGCAAGGAAAGAGAATGGAATAAAAAAGTCTTAATTTTTTAGTTCTCTCTCTCTCTCTTTTTTTTTTTTCCAGAAAGGAAAAACTTCCTCAGGACCTTTCATCTTTCCATCCCAACACCTGAAGAGTCTGTTCCTTCCATTTTACCAGAACTGGATTGTATGCCCTTCCCCAAAAAGTCACTGAGAAAAGAGAACTGGTCTGTTAGGATTGGTCTAAGATAGTGATTGTCAACTGAGGGTGATTTCGCTTTCCAGGGGACTTTTGGCAACATTTAGAAAGATTTTTGGTTGTCACAACTTCAAACCAAAATCAAGGTTCCACTGGCAAGAAGGAAGGGGAGAATAGCAGTTCAGTACATGCACTACCTATCTATACATGGTTGTCTAAAGGGAGGAAACCCATTTTCAGCTAAAATACTAATCAATAATTTATTTTTCTTACCAAAAGAATTATTAAACTATCCTTTTTTTTGTCACACAGGAAAAGCTAGTACTCAGAATGCAGAAGTCTCCTACATACAGAAAGAAATGCTTCAGAATCATGCGATTAGAAAGAGAAAAACTATCGATTTAACAAGTAAAAAATACTTTTGCAAAGTGTTAGAAGAATAATCCTATGAAAAATGAACTAATCAAAATAGTCCTTCAAACAAACTTTGTAAATAACTTTACAGATAAAAATAAAGGTAAGTATCTGGCGACCAAACCAAAGTTGTAATGGAAACAAGGAGCAGCAGCAAAGAACAATCACCTGGTATCTAGAGGAACAAGCCATACAACTAGAGAGAAATCCAAGAAAGCATTCTGAAGTGGCAGAAGGTAGGATGGGGCAAGGACGCAGGGCTGCCCAGTCTCAAGAGGCTGAATGAAATGGAGGTTGCGTCAGCACAGCGGCAGAAGCCTCTTAAAGGGACTGCGTCTGCGAGTGGATTTTCGCAGTGACAGACCTGCTCGCTCTGAGCACCAGTGCTTATTGGGCTGCGCACAGGGGGCACCAGGGACTTACAGATATTGTTGAGTGAGGGCCAAGGTGAGACTTGTTCTGTATAGAAGTGCCGACGGTAGCCATTGTTCCCTGTTGAGCCCTCCCCCTTGCCAGTGCACCAGACACAGTGCCACCATAGCTGTGATGTCATCAAACTGGATAACAGAGGTCACTTAGCCCAGAGGGATTCCCTGAAACCCTACATCTCCCACCTCGCAGCCCCACCCAAGCCATATCCCGGTATATCCTCAATGAGTCAGGTGCTCCTTGCTGAGCAATGCCTAGACTCACACTGGAGGCAGCTGGCCTTGGTTTCTGGTGTGGCCTTTTGAGGCAACTATAAGCACAGCATCTGTGGATTGCTTGCTGAATCTTAACAGGTGGCCCTAGAGGGGTAGAGGCTTGGGCTAAACTTGGCCCACAGCTGACCCCCTCTCAGGACTGTGACACTGGACACCTTTTTCACAAATCCACATTAATAATATGAGGAGACTGAGGAGCTTTGCTTAGTACATAGAAATGGATACAAAAAGTCAGCCCAAATAGGAAGACAAAGAAACAGAAACCACATGAGAGAACAGAACAGAGATCCAGATATAACGGAGTCAGGTAATCTAACAGATGCAGAATTTAAAACCCTGGTGGTAAAGATGCTCAATGAACTTTTGGGAAGTGTAGATAAATTCAGTGAGAACTTCAATAAAGAGATAAAAAAACATAAAAATTGAAATGAATATTATAAAAGAGAACCAGTCAGAAATGAAGAACACATGATCTGAGATGAGAAGTCTATTAAATGAAATAAACAAAAGAATAAACAAAGTGAATAAAGAGGATCAAATGCCCTATCCAGAGGATGGGAAAGCCAAGGACACACAATCAGAATGGCAAGAGATAAGATGCCAAGACTATAAAAATAATTTAAGGAGCATATGAGACACAATTAAGGGTCCAAATATCCATCTGATCAGTGTAACTGAATAAAATCAGGATGTTGATCAGCTGTCTGAAGAAATAATGATGAAAAACTTCCCTAACCTGGTGAAGGAAGTGGGCATAAAACCATAGGCTTGCCAAGTTGACACATAAAATTACCATCACAATATACATGTACATTTAACTCTATAGTGGAATACCGTCATTAATTTTCGACAAATCTTTTGTTGTGTTCATCAACTTGCCTTAGTATTTAGATCAAGATTCTTAATGTGGAATCCATGGACCACTAGATGGTTCATCTTCAGGTTGGAGGAGGGCTCCTGAAGCTTTTCCACTTTATTACAGTATTTTGACTGGATGTATGTTAATGCATATTTCTGGGGGGAAAGGTCTATAGCTTTCGTCATATTCTCAGAGAGTCTAGAAGGATCTGAGACTGGCCAAGAAAGGTTAAAGAGGCACTACCTTAACCAAATGGCTAAAGTTAACATCATCAGTGATAAACCAGGTTGTTATGTATAACCCCAGATAACATTTGAGAAAAAAGGAATTCACTTTTGTGGTAATTTTTCTCAAAACTGATAACTTTGGTGTAATCCTGAGAAAAACCCAAACTGAAGGACATTCTAAAAAATATCCAACCAGTAGTACACCTCAAAATTGTCAGTCATGAAAAACAAGGAGAGGCTAGAAACTGTCAAAGACTGGATGGGATTAAAGAAACATGATGATTAAATGCAATGTGGGTTACTGGATTGGATTCTTGAACAGAAAAAAGACATAGGTGCAAACACCGGTAAATCTGAATAAAGTCCATGATTAATAGTATTATATCAATGTTAATTTCTCAGTTTTGACAACTGTACCATGATTGTGTAAGATGTTAACACCAGGGAGAAGTTGACTGAAGATAGATGGGAATTCTTGATACTACCCTTACAATATTTTAGTAAACCTAAAATTATTCCAAAAGTATAAGCAGGTTTAGAAAAGCAAATTCTGACAGAGTGTCTGGTAAAATAAATGTTCTTCTGTAGGTCAGAAATATTCCCTCCTGCCTAAGCTGCTTAAAATATCTGTTGGGTCCAACTGTCCTCTTTGGGTAGAGTTCCCTGTCACTCAACAACTTTTGGATCACCAATTCAGCCTACAAGGAAGGGACTGTGGTCCTGGGAAAAGGAATGCACTGAAGGGGGCACATGAATGTACCATCACTAGAAAGATCTATTTCCTAATTATAAATCAATTAACTAGCATTCAGGCCAGTTGCACCGACCTCATTAAATTTAATTATGAATCTCTTATTGAGAACCTGATCATTCTAGGATCCAAAGTCTACTTTCTGAACCAGAAAGCCTCAAATTCGGACTTTAAAATCTAGTGGGTTCCCTCCCTGACTCCTACCCATCCTCACTCCCACCTCTTTTTATCCACATTGTTGTGCAAGCTCAATAGACCTCCTGGCAGCCAGCTCTCTTAGCAACGCCTCCAGTAATACCATACTCGGTATACCCAATAAAGCCTATATCCAATATCCTGGCATCTCTTTTCCTTTCTTGGATAATATAAATACTAATTTCAATCAGATTACCTCAGCCCCCTTGATGTTTCTTAAAAATAAGTAAAAGTTGTGGCTGTTTTCTGGAAAAATTAGGGTATAATACTAATAAACAATGACTCTAGAATCCAGCCTCTATCAGGTTTTTAATATGTTGAAAGAAAAGAACTTCTCTTCCTCCTGTACGATTAAATTTTCTTTAATTTCTGTGTACTTTCCATGTGTTTTTCCTTATTCTGTGTTTGAAGGTCTGTGTAACTTGAATTACCACTTTCAGAGATGAGGAGAGAAATACTCATTTGTATTTTGAGTATTATGTCCTTCCTCTTTCTCAGTTTCTAAAACTTTGCCTTGAACTTCAAGTTCTTCTGGCCAACATAACTAACCTGATTGTCAATAATTTTTAGGAACTACTGTAACAGAGCTTTTCTTTACCAAAGTTCACCAAACTGTATATTGAAAACTATAATGTGTTAGTGAGTCAAGCATAAGGTATGCAGAGCATCTTTTAATAAGCCAGAATGAAATCTAAAGTTGCTGAATATTTGTTTCCTCTTTCTGTTCAAACTTTATTAACATGATTACAGTAAGTAAACACTTGACTTTAAAGAAATGGATAGGGTAATTTAAAAAAATATTTTTAATTTTTTGATATTTGGGATACAATATCAATTTCAGGTGTACGACATAATTAGACATTTATACAACTTACTTCAATAAATCTAATACCCATCTGACACCACACTTAGCTATTATAATATTGTTGACTATATTCCTTATGCTATACTTTACATCTCCCTTACTATTCTGTAACTACGAATTTGTACTTCTTAATCCCTTTGCATCTTTTATCCATCTTCAATCCCCTCCCATCTGGTGATCCTCAAAATGTTCTCTGTATCTATGAGTTTGTTTCTGCTTTGTTTGCTTATTTATTCCATCACGTGAAATCATATGGCATTTGTCTTTACTCAGCACAAAACCCTCTAGGTCCATTCATATTGTTGCAGATGGCAAGATTTCGTTCTTTATTTTTTATGGCTGAGTAATATTTCATTGTATATATGTACCACCTCTTCTTAATCCATTTATCCACTGATGGATCCTAGGTTGCCTCCATATTTTGGCTGTTGTAAATAATGCTACAATGAATATTTGAATGCACATGTAGTATTTTGAGTTTCTTCAAATAAATACCCAGAGTGTGATTACTGAGTCCTTCTTTATCTCTTATTATAGACTTTGTTTTAAAATCTAATTTGTCTGGTATAAATATTGCTATCCCAGTTTTGTTTCTATTTTCATGAAATTTTTTTTTCCATCCCTTTACTTGTCTGAGAGGCTCTTTGATTGACTTGTCTGTCCTTTGATTCTAAATGATAGTTTTGCTGGGTAGAGTAACCTTGCTCTTCATCATTTTGAATATGTCCTGCCAATCCCTGTGGCTTGCAAAGTTTCTGTTGAGAAATCAGCTCACGGTCTCATGGGAGTTCCCTTGTAGGTAACTAACTACTTTTCTCTTGCTGCTTTTAAGATTCTCTCTTTGTCTTTAACCTTTGGCATTTTAATTATGATGTGTCTTGGTATGGGCCTCTTTGTGTTCATCTTGTTTGGGACTGAGTTTCCAGGGGTTATATATTAATTTTCTTTGCCAAGTTAGGAACATTTTCCATCATTATTCCTTCAAATAGGTTTTCAACACCTTGCTCTCTCTCTTCTCCTTTTGGTACGTCTATGACGTGAATGTTGATGCTCTTGAAGTTGTCCCAGAGGCCCCTTAAACTAGCCTCATTTTTTAAAATTATTTTTTTTTGCTGTTCTGTTTGGGTGTTTTCTGGTACCTTATCTTCTAAATCACTGATTCATTTCTGACTGGTGCTTTTTAATGTTTTCTATCTCCATTTTTATGTTTCTCTCTTTTTGTTAATGTTCTCACAGAGTTCACCTACTCTTCTTCTAAGTTCACTGAGTATCCTTATAACCAGTGTTTTGAACTCTGCATTTGGTAGATTGCTTATCTCCATTTTGTTTGGTTCTTTTTCTAGAGCTTTGTTCTGTTCTTTCATTTGGGACATGTTTGTCTCCCCATTTTGGCTGCCTTCCTGTGTTTGTTTCTATGTATTATGTAGGGCTCCTAAGTCTCCCAGTCTTAGTAGAATGGCTTTATTTAGTAGGTGTCCTGTGGTTCCTATCTTCCCTGATTACATGAGCTTGGTGTCCAAGGTGTGTCCCTTGGGCACCAGGAGTTGTATTTGAGGCTTAAAAGCTGTTTGTACGTCAGTAGTCAGCACCAGAGCCCTGCTAAAGTGAATCCTGCTCCATAGGGTCAGCCTCTCATTGGTCAATAAATAAATGTTAAAGAAATAAATGAACAATGATAAAATTAGCTAGTATTAGAGGCTTACCATGTAAAAGGAACTGTGATAAGCAATATACCTGTTTATTCCTTTCCTTACCAGCAGATGGTTGGTTGGCATTCAGCAGCTACTGAACAGTAATTAAGTAATTAGGTAGTCTTGAGAAAGTCATTTAACTAATAATCTCAATTTATCTATTTGTGAAAGGACATAGGGAATGGGCAAAGTGACTCCTTTTTTCCCCCCGGGTGCAAGCTTTATTATTTTTTCTTTTTCTAATTTTTCTATTTAAATTAATTTAAATTAAAAATTTTTTTTTAGTTAACATTCAATATCATATTAGTTTCAGATAGTGGTCAGAGATTTATATAATCATGAATACTCCCATACCTGACACCATACACAGTTATTACAATGTTATTGACTACATTCCCTATTGTGTACTTTACATCTCCATGACTATTTTGTAACTGCCAATTTGTACTTCTTAATTCCTTCACCTTTTCACCCAGTCCCCCAACTCTCCTTCCATCTGGCATTACCAGTTTGTTCTCTGTATCTATGAGTCTGTTTATTCATATATTTTGCCTTTTAGATTCCACATATAAGTGAAATCACATGGTATTTGTCTTTCTCTGTCTGATTTACCTCTATCAGTTTAATACCTGATAGAGGATGTATTAGGTATTAAACTGATAAGAAAGGACACTACACTCGATGATAGCCAAATGGCCAAGAAGCAATGCAACTACTCTTGAGACCAGTTTTAAAATAGTATGGATATAAACAAATATAGAAGATGGATAAGAAGATTTAGAAAATAATGTTGCACAATGAAGGGGTACATGCTTTGGAATTAGACACATTGGTTTAGAATTCCCAACTCCATTACTTGGTTATGTACTTTTAGGCAATTTAATCAAATTATCCAATCTTCCACTTCCTCATCTGTGTCTATGAGACATTAATACCTTCCTTGCTGTGAAATTTAGAAAGTACCTATAAAGTGTTTGGTATACTAGTATATCTTCAAAAATAGAAGACAGGCATTATTATTGGTTCTGGCGGAGTTTTTCACTTTAACATTTTTCCTTAAGATTTAACAATCTTAAAGGTAAGCCTTTAAGATAGTGTTTACCTTATGCCAGAAACTATGCTAAGTGCTTTAACTCATTCAGCTTCATAGCACGCCTATGGGGTAGGTGCTATTGCTATCATTTCCATTTTACCATTGGGAAACTAAGGTACAGAGAGTAAATAACTTCCCCAAGGTCACAGAGACGGCAGGTGGTAGTGCTGGGATTGTACACTCAGTTCAGTTCTAGAGTTAGGACTGTAATCGCTATGTTCTATTCTTAAGCCAAACATTGCCTAATTCATTAGGAAAAAAAATAAACTACCATTTGCTGCTCTAATAAATGTTACAGCGATTGAATGGCTTTGTTAATGGAGAAACTATAATTTGTGCATTGTTCTCTGCTCAGGAGAATGAGATCAGGGATTGAGTCAAACATAAATTTTACTTCCTTAAAGGGTCACACCTTTGTATATACTGATAATTTTTTTTTTTTTTTTACAGTAGGTGTGGCTTGCTGCCTGAGGTTCTCCTAGTTTGGGGCCTTTGTTTACAAGTATTTCTTGGAGGCTTTTCCCTAGAAGTTCAAAGATGCGATGAACCTGATCTTAAAGACTTTAGGTACTATTCTTAAAAAAGCATCACCCTAAAAGCAGGAAATAGGTGAGTCAACATCTGTGGCTTACACCTTATACCTGCTGTGATGTTCAATTGACAAACTAATGATTCCCATTTCTGGACATATGCAGCAGCTCTGTTCTAACTCATGTACAAAGGGAGTAAATCCTTAAAAAGGAGAAAAGGAACAGGAAAAAGAAAAGAATAATCTTCAGGTCTCAGAGTTCTATTGAGTTATTATTGCCTGACAATGTTTGAAAAATGACAATGCCACCCACAAAAGAACAAAATGACCATGTAGTCAGATGTGGAAATTAGCCAGCAAGATGGTTTCTTCTTTTTACAGTGCTGCTTAGAAAACAGACAATAGGTAATATTTAAAGAAATTTTACAAAAACTGTTCTTCCTCCCAACTTCTCTGAGCTAGGTAACACTAGGACATTTTTTATCAATAAACAGGGTCTAGAGGAGACAGTTGAGAATGTAGGGGAGACAAAATTTTACCTCTGCTTCTTAGGGCTTTTCAGATGGGCTTGAGAATTAAACTGATATAAGACAGATTAACAGAAGAAACATAAACACATTTGTTTTATAAATTTCTCAAGAAAATGAAGACTCAAAGAAATGGCAAAACCTACAGGCTTTTATGTTAGATTGAACAATAAGAGGCAATTGTGGAAAAGTGTCTACTCTCTATAGGGAGGCTACTGGAAGATGATTATTTTAACCGAGTATTTAAACAGGATTTTCTTGGCTTTGATTCCCCATGGAAGAATGCATTCAACAAAAACCTTCAAAGCTAAAAGTTTTTCTGAAAGAAAGGGCTTTTTGACCATGTGCTAGTCAGAAAGGGACCAGGTCCTAGGACATGCAGTCTAAATCAACAGCAACAGAACCAAATGGAGAAGACAAACATGGGTAAAATCCTGGAGTTAATAGGGCTCTTTTATACAATGAGTTTGGAGAAGAAAGATATAAGTTGTTTTGAAAAACTTTACATTAGCTGCAGGTGGAGGGGGCAGGAAAAGATGAAGCAGGGCTAGTTCTGGGATAGGTGTAAAGTCTGTTAAGAAGTATTTGCTCTTTCTGGATTGGATTGTGGACAAATGTCTGGAAAGTTCATGCATCAGCTATTCTATATAACCTCAGAAATAAGCACCTGGAAGTTAACTCAAAGCTTCAATCTACATTCAGGAAAGTAAGCAGTCTCTTGTTGCTTTCCCCTTGAGGCTGTTAACCGATTAACCTTTCTCATCTCCTCTTACCCTCCAGCCTGCTGTAATTTAATTAAGAACATCTCAGAATTTTTTCCTTGTCAAATGTTTCTTTTATCAATCTCCCCTTGTTTAGGGAGAGCATCTTTCACATGGGAGTTTTTATCTCCTCTTTTCAGGCAGAAAAAAGGGGGATTAGAATATCCTTCTTATATCTACTATTTATAAAGTGTTGTTAGTTCTAAATAACCCGGGGAACCAAAGTGATATATTTTGAGGTGGTGAATTCTGCCACCCTTCAAGATCCAGAAAACCAACAGCCAGGAAAGATTTAGAAGAGCCATGAAACTCCAGCTCCATTTTTGTTCTACCTAGATTAAAGCTGTTGAATAACTGGGGTCAGATTATATTCACCTCTGAAAACCAAACTTATTTCACAAATCTCTGCAACACTCAGAACAGATACCAGACACTGTTTCACCCTCCTTTTAGAGTTAAGGAAATGAAACCATAGGGATGGACTTTGCGTACTTCAGACTGGCAACTGATGTACTAGTGGAAATGTTAGAAACTTGGTAGAATTTTTTTTCTTTTAACAGGCTTTAACAATAATGTTTAAGGTAGACCAATTCTGGATGTCATAATTGACTACAGGGGAAAGTAGAGATCATCAGATGAACTGCAGAGAATAACTGCCCTTACTAGAAATTTGGCTCTCTTGATTTGCCGGAAACTCTTTCTATGCTATGAAAGTGAGCATCTCGTATGCATTCTAGATAGCTGTGATGGATTCTCCAATGGAACTCAAAAGGAAGTTGTGTTCCCATAAATTTTGTCAAAACAAACATTTTTAATGCAGAATGGTTGGTTTTAAATAGTTCACACTCTCCATTATGAAATTTGTAAAGATAAAGCCTAATGAAAATAATCCTGTGAGTTCCATGAGACATATGTACGATTCTGTGCCATTCACTGCATTCTACTATGCAAATGTGGCATAGTAGAAAGATTATGGAGTTTGCCATGAAAAAGACCTAGATTCCAATCCTACTTTTGCCACCTACCAGCTGTATGACTTTTGGCAGGTTACCTGTCTCATTTAGCCTCAATTTTCTCTACAAAATTCAGATACTTGTATAGGGTTGTTGTGAAGAGTTGTTAACAAAATTTAACTGGGCAAAATTCTAACTGGCTATATTCAATAATTCATGAATCAGGCAACATCCCATCTAGCAAACAGAAAGGAGCTCTAAGGAGCTGTACAAAAGGAAAGGCTTTTATAAGCAGAAGGGGGCAGGAAAAAAAAGTTTCTAGTAAAGAGTGAATTGTTTCAGGCAAGGCAGTTTCTATGGGGAGGAATTCCTTACTAGTGCTGATTAGGAAATTATAGATTGACTGGTTAAGAGTTACATTCCTTGGAGAGGCTGAAACTATTAATATCAGTTTGGTGATGTGGGCTTAGCACAAGTGATTCCATTTGGGGCTTGTTTCTTTTTTAAGATTGAAGAACCTCATCAGAGCTGTGTTTAATAAGACATTCACAGAAAAATATATCATGAGTTAGAAAATGATACAAGAAATGTTTCCTCAGAGCAGTATTTGCATAAATATTCACATCAAAAAATTAATGCTTAGCTATACTTGTTTTTAAAGATGTTATAAAATTCTGAAGGATTCATAAATACTACAACTACATTATGTGTAGCATATGTATTTTTGGTGCCGACCCACATGTATTTTCTCAGTAATATATGGTATATCTCCTTAGGCTATAAACTATAATAATGCATTTTTGTCTTGGTGTAATTTACCTTCATTTACAGAACTGTGTTTCTATAGCAAGGATCAAAGCACATGCAGGTGTCGTATTGAAGAAAATTACAATAAAGTCAATTCCAATATATGACAGCCCTATTTTTTAGGGCACTGGTTGAAGAAAGATGTGGAAAGCATTTGAACAAATGACTTCTTCTTTCGGTGTTACTACATGTTATAGGTTAGACTCTTGGCAAAATCCTTCATTGCCTTTTGTGAAGACTACTCACTTTTTGTAGCTATATAAATTCTTTGAATTCATTTAAGAATGATGGTACACTATGAGGGACACTGGCTGTACAACATGCATGCCCTACCTATGAGACTGCACCATCTTAGAGAGTGAACCATTATTTTAAGTCCTCCTACAGAAAGCATGTTGTTCACCTGTGGGGGTCCCTGCTGCAGGCAAATTACATATACACTGATGAATCAAATGAGATGACTTCATGCTCTTAATTCAGTTATTTTTGAAAATTATAATGTACTCATTAAGCAATTAATTTCTTCACGTGTTTTCCTCTGAACTAAATAGTAAGTTGTTTTTGAATTTAGACATTAAAAAAATCAAGATATTTGCACAAAAGTATAAACATTTATAATGAAAGCGATCTCCTGAAATACTGCCTAATTTCATATAGTATGCCGATAAACCCTAGCACAGGCTTACTTAGCTCTGTCTTCTAAGAAGATGCCTCTGAATTCCCTAGGCTGGGTTAGATCTTTATATATATTCCTTCATCCTGTATTATATTGTTATTACCTGTTTATGTCTGTCTTCCTGTTACACCCTTTGCTCTGTGGAAAACATTATCTTATCTAACTTTATATGCCCAGTTCAGGGATCAGTACTTTAAACCAAGGCATTCATGGGAATAGAAAAACAATGACAAAGTTTCTAAAAATGAATCCCATCATCTTTGTTTTGCTGCTGGTGCCCTTTCAAAGGCTAGAATTTAGCCCAGTTCTTATGTTTGTTTTGGGGAGAATATTGACCCATTTCCAAGAATGTTTCACCTGACCCTTGCTATTTCAGAATTTTACTGAACTGGTTCCAGGTACATACATTCTGCCTAACCTAGAGATGTTTCATCCTGTTAGCTTTCTGTTCCGTGCCTTCCTGAAGAAAGAACTATATTTAGTGCACTGGGAGCTCCTCCAGGGCAAAAGCCATGGTTCAGACTTCGTTGGCCATAAAGTAGGCAGTTCCGTAAACTTCTGTAGTTCTCAATTAGGTACAGCACCATAGGTGCTTTTGTGTTACTAACAGAGCCAGGCACTAAGACAAGGTCTAAATCCTCAAAGACAAATCATTCTGAACCATCTTGGCTCCTCACCCTTAAAGTACTACACCGTGCAGGAGCTTTCATTCATTTTAAATCTCACAATCCCCTTTTCTTCACCTACAGTTTGTCACTTTTGAATGATAGCTAAATCCTAGTGGAATCAGTTTATGCCATGGGAGGCCCATGGAGCCTAAGTTTATGATGTTATTATTATTTTCACAATCCTTTTATTTTAAAAAATTGAGATATTATCCACAAAATGCGTTGAGTGCACTAATCTTAAGTGGAAGGCTCGATGAATTTTACATATATATATATACACATTTGTAAGTACCATCCAGGTCGAGACCGAGCGTTTCGAGCTCCCGTTAGGTTTCCTTCTGCCCCTTCCATTCTCCCCACCAGAGGTAGCCATTATTCTAAATTCTCTCACCATTTATAAGTTTTGTACGAAATTATTCTGGAAGGAGTGGAAAGTGGAAGGATATGCCCACAGACCCGTAAGGCTGGACGAGATTCACGCACAGCTCCCTCCTTAAAGGGCATTCCTCTGAGGTTCCAGGGGATCAAAGAGCGACCCGCTCCGCTCTTGCGGTCCCGAACCAGCCCCACCTGAAGGGGCGCTGGACCCCACGTAGGTAGTGCCATAGCACGCCACAAAGGCTGCCCGCGGTCTCCCACGCCGGCCTCGCCGAATCCTCCCCACCATTCCAGCGGACGCCCCACCAGCAGCATGGGCAACAGGGCGTGGCACTGGGCGCGACCCGCTGGAACGCGAGTGGCCAGGGGAGGTGCTCCAGGGCCCGGGATGTGGGGCGCACGCCCATTGGCTGAACTTTCCCCTGTGGGCAGGCCGGCCGCGGAGCCCACCCCCCGGCCCTCTCTCGGCGCGCCCATTGGCCTTTCGCATTCCACCCGTCCCACCCCCCACCCTCCCGGATGGAAACCGGGTTGTGGGGTGGGAGGCCGAAGCGGAAAGGCGGGTGAGCGGTCCTCCTGGTTAGGGAGCGCGAGGCAGCCAATCAGGACGAGACGTGGAGAAGAGGCGCCGCGCCAGCCAGTCACATCTCGCAGTCCGGGTTGGGCGGCTGACGCGAGTGCGGGCCGCAGCCAATGGGCGTGCCACTGCCGGTCCGCTCTTCGGCAGCCGGCCGGGGGCGGTGGAAAAGCGAGTGAGGAGAGCGCGACGACGGCGGCGGTGGTGGGTCCATCGCTGGACGGCTAAGGGGAAAGCCAGGCCTGAGCTTCTGCATCTAGGTTAGAGGCAGGCACGCCGGGTGGGAGAGGCCGGGCTCTCTCCCCACTCGCCTGGCCAGGGCCGCCCCTGCGAGCGTTGGGGCGGCAGGCCAGGCCGGGGAGGGGGCTACACCCGCCGCCCCGCCCACGCCCCCTCCGTCCCGCTCTTCAGAGCTGGGGGTGCCTACTTCCGCAGGGGTGGTCTCTGCGCAGCTTGGCCGAGCCGCCGCCCTCCAGAGCGCGGGGACTGCAAACCGGGACTTAGGGAGGGGCCTGGTTTGCAGCCGCGGAGCCTGGGGGCGCCGCCTGGGGTGGGGAGGCCGCGTAGAGGCTGCGATGGTGGGGCTGGGTAGTTAACGGAGTACCGGGCTCGTGTGCTCTAAGGATGGTAGTAAAAGGAGGCCTGTGATTGAACGATTCTGGGTGTAGGAGGAAGAAAGTGATGGGAAGAGAATGATGCTCAAGAAAGGGTGCCCGAGGGGAGGATGCGGAGCCGTGGAGTGTTGTTGGCCCCTTGGAAGTAGGCATTGATAGAGGGCGGGGAAAAATCAGCTGTGAGTGAAAGGAGGACTGGCTTGGATTTTGAACGTTAAGATATCTAGAAATATGGGGACACGTGGATCGAGTTCGAGGCACCTACTGAAACCGGAAGGTGACTGAGGAGGTTTTTGGTGAGGTATGGATGGAGACTGTTTAACTAGAAGGCGTAAGGTAGCCAGTTAGGAGAAAATATACAAGGAGCAAACAAAGGAGATTTATGTATGGTGGCGAAGGGTGTGGATCTTTTATGAGTAAATGAGCAATAATAACTGTAGGTTTGGGCGCAGTCAGGAAAGCAGAATACCTCAGGAGTCAGTCAGCCAGGTTCACAGTGCTCATCGAGGACCACTCAGACTTGTTTATTCTCACTACTGTGTTCGACCTCCCTCCACACCTCTTCTGCAGCCCCTGTGGCAGTTCACCTAATTGTTTTTGCCTCAGCAGCACACGCGCTCACCCCATCAGAAGTAATGACACAAGTATTGTTTGCTTTTGATTGGATGGCACTGCTTGATTCGTTATATTAATAAAAGAGAATGTGTTGGTTTAAAGGCAACATCAGAAGATACTTTAAGAAAGTCGGGCATGTGTAATATAGCATAAAAATGATGCAAGAACCCTTACAGTAACACAAGAGTTATAACATGAACAGCCCTGTTATTTTATAGAATCAAGCATTTTGATGTAGTGGAATTTGATTATCATGCTTGGCTGGGAAATTTTTCAGCCTTGGGAAGAGTTTTATAGCTAAATAAATTCAAAGTTCCTTTCATTTAAGGAAAGGACAGACGTGGTGTGTGTGCTATTGCCTTTCAGTTTCAAGCTTATGGAATTTATTTGTATGGAATGTGGGAAGGCCTTGGGGGCAGAGAAGAGGAAGTAGGGGGGAAAAAAAAGTGGCCCACTACCAAATTTCCAGCGGATTTAAATGGGAGGAGGTGATTGATACTGAGGTATAATTTTTGCTTGAGGATAGGACAGAAGATTGTAGAGTGTTTAGCACTTCTTGACAAAGTAGTATAGTGTCAAGGGCAGAAACCAAAGAGGGCATTTATTGTATAGGATGTTTCCTTATTGCCAGATCAACAAAGCATACTAGCTAATGAACCTTTCTTTAGGATGTAGAAGTAATTTTGTGGAAGTAATTTCTTGGTAAAACTATTCACTGATCACATTTTACCTTAAGTATAACAATACGTAAGTGCTGAAGTGACTCAGAGCAGAGAAGTAATCCCAGTGGTGTGAAGTTGATCAGGGAAGGGGTCCGGAAGAAGAGTTTCGAGCCATTTTTGAACTATGAGTCGGGAAATAGGTTATTGGAAGACATGGTTACATGGTTGTAATGAGTGATAAATTAAAAATGGCTTTAAAGAATTGAGATTTGAATAACGGTTTAAGGGTGTGGAAGTCAGCTAAGTCTGTTGTAGCTTAGTTGATAAATAATGATTATGGTGGCTAAAGAAGAACTGGAATAGTTGATGATGGTTTGGAGACATGTAAAGGAAAGTGCAAAAGTATTTTCTGGTGGTTATAAGAGAAAGTAAGTTGGATTATTGAGTGGTAGATTTTGTGTTCAATCATGTGTAAAAATCAGAAACATTTTTGAGTCCTGTGTTAGATTATATTGATCATAGTATAATTTATTAGATGCTTTGTGCTGGACAATGTTTTGAGCTTTCCAAGCACCATCTTCCTTTGGTTATACCTATTTTATAGATGAGGGAACTGAGATTCAGAGATATTTAATTTGACCAAGGTCACACAGCTAATAAAGTGGCAGGTCAAGATTGATTGGCACAGTCAGTCAGTAAATATTAATTAAGCATCTATTTCATGCCAGGCACTGTTAAGTGCTAGAGATTCAAAGTAGATAAGTAAATCCAGGACCAGGCCTGAGCCAATTTTTTAGAGATTGTCATGATTAACAAGAGAGTCAGTGAAGAAAGAGAAAAAGATTAGTTGAAGAGACTTTTGTAGACACTGAGGAATACACTGTTTGGGGAAATTTAGGACAGAAAAAGTTCTCAAGAAACAAAGTGGTCAGCAGCAAAATATACAGCTGAGAGAATCAGAAGAATAAAGATTGAGAAGAAACCATTGAATTTAGTAAGGAAAAAAGTAATGTGAATTTAGTCTCAAGAAAGCCAGAATGAAGATATTAAAATATAGGTTTATAGTTAATTATGCATTAGTGGTAAGTGCTCTATACAAATTTAAAAGTTAATATCATCACAGTTATGGTTAGATTCATAGGAAAGATGTTGTTATGTCCCTTTGTAATGTTTTAATTTTTGGCTGGTAAGATCGTGGGTAGTTTTAAAATGCTCGTACTTTTTTAAGTTAAAAAGTGAGCATTATTTATAATTAGTTGGGAAAAAATTTACTGAAATGAGCTAATAGGGAATCTGTGGGTGGGCTAGTGTGAGCTATGTTTAGGGTAGGAGAAAAGATCGTCTTATTTCTGTGCCTACTGGATATGAGCCAGTTTGATAGGCACATTTCTGTCTTGGAAATGACTGGGTTGTTAACTGATGGAAACATCCTGAATCTACATGTTGAAAGATGACATGTGCTTAATTTGAGGAATCAGCTACTAAAGCACCCAGAATCTTGGAGATATGGTCTTGACTCTTCTGAACATTGTTTCCTTAAAGTTTAATAAGTGAACTTAAGGTTAAAAAGAACACAAACCACCCATACAACTGAGTCATCTTCACTGTGTCTTTTGGCCATATACCTTTCCCTCTTCCCGTATGTTCTATAGTTCCCCTCTTCAGTGGGTTTATAATGGGCTTGGAGTCTCAGTTTAGTAAGATTGTAAGAAAGTGCTGAATTTACATATGACTAGCTGAAACTCCTTAGAATTTGTCATTGTTTTCTGTTCCCAATTTGAAGAAGAGACAAATTTCAAATAATTATTCCAAAGAAAATTTGTAGGATTTGCCCTAGGATCAGTATGCAGTTATTCGAGTCTCTAAAGAATAGGTTCTGGTTTTTAGTTTAATTGCATTTGGCTCATAGGCATTGTGGAAAGAAACTTAGTATTTCATCTAGGTACCATTTCATTTCTTACATTTAATTCTCAGGCAGTTCTCTAAGGTGGACATCCCATTTTACAGATAAAGAGAATGAGGCTCAGAGAAGTGAGTGGCTTTCCAAAGGGTAGAGAGCTAAGTGGCAGAGCCGAGTTCTAAACCTTGCTTTGTCAAACTCCAAAACACATGCATGTAAGATAAATGGCAAGGTCTTATTTATATTAACTACAATTGAAAAAAGCGCCACATAGCCTTTGGTATTTAGTAACTATTTGTTATCTTAGAAGATGGGATTCTTGCTCTGTGTGTTTGTACCTTATAGCACTGACTCTTAAATGACAGTGATTTTTGTGTGTTTTATAGGATGTATTATATGATATTTAGAGACGTGTGTTTTCAAATTTTAGAATTTTTTGAAATGAAAATATAATTTTTGGTGCCATATGTATTTTAAATGTTTATGAAGGGGATACTATGTCTTCAAGTTGAATTTGTCTCAGAATTGAGGAAGTGTGGCATATGCATATAGTCTTTGTGTGTAACTGTCTTAGTTTGTTGGGTGCATTTTCTTCCCAGCCTACCCCCTTTACTTAGCCTTAGCCTATTACTTTCTTTTTTAGTAAGGTATAATATAGAACAAGTATACATTAATAATAAAAGCAATTTTCTTTATTAATGAATGTTATAGTGTAGAAGAAAATTTTTTGATGTAGGAGATTTACATTGTGCTGTGAATCAGCAGATCTGAGTTTTAATTTTGGTTTTGGTAGCAACTTGATGTGTGACTTGAGGCAAGTCACTTCTCGCTAAGCTTTAGTTTCATCTGTAAAAAAGAGTGAGGAGGGGAGATTTTAGATCTGTCTAGCTTGAACAAACTGTATGCCTTCTTTCTAATAAAAAATGTGTATGCCTTAGGTCCCTTTCTTAGAAACTGTATTCCTTTTTACTATGTTTCCTTTCTCTTCATCTCCCTTTTCCTCCTCCCTGACCTTTCCCAGCCTCCTCCCCATATATCTTTGAGGGTACTGTCTGATTCTTAATTTATTAAAGAGGATGAATTACTTTCGATAGCCTACATTTACCAAGACAGGGTATCTCAGAAAGTAGGAACCTAGTAAATAATGAATGAATAAATATATATTTTATCTGAGTTAATAAGAGAATCATTTAGATAGAAAACCATCAAAAAGCTGTTGAAGTTTCACTGAAAGGTAGTTATGCCTAAGAATGAGATGTGTTTTGTAAATTTGTCTGCTCTCTGCTGGGCAGATGTGCAAGAAGAATACTTCTGGACCTGCTTTAAGACACTCTCTGTTCTAGTAGGAGGGGCAAACTTCTTTTAACTTTGTATTATGGGAAATTGCCTACATAAAAATACAATAATATATACATCACCCACTTTAACAGTTATCAGTTTGTGGTCAGTTTTGTTTCATCTGTATCTCTACCCACTTCCTCCCTTTTTTTATTCTGAAGCAAATCCCTGACGTTTTTACCAGTCATGACCATATAGCATGATAAGTGTAACAATAGATTTGCTAATCTAAGTGAACCGGAAATATGTTCATATATATTTTGAGATTTATGGATTATACTCTGCTGGGCAAGAGAAATTAGATACAGTAATCTACTGTATGGCAGGGATAACGTAATTGGAGAGTCTGAATATATGTATATAAAACAATGTAGTGAGATGATATGTCAAATTGGTTATAGAGATTCTAAATGGGAAATGACATTATTTCTGAATGAAAGTAGGATTTAGACAGGAGAAAGAACATTTAGGGGATGAGGTGAGGGTGATCACATGGAGAAACTGTGCAGTTAGGAAAATCTAACTTTAGCTTCATAGAATAAAGTTATATCTAAATCCATATCTTTCTTTCTTTATCTTTTAGACCCCTGCAAGATGTTATTGACACCGTAGATCTTACATCAATACTTGAAAGAAGCCAGTTGCTATCTTACAAATTAGGACACACTACTTTGTGAATGTATCGCTGTCCATGGTGAATTATTTGACACATTCCATTAAAAGCTTTCTAAATATCTTAGTAACACATGTATAAATGGGTCCATTTTGTCTAGAATGTGTGCTTGTCATCAGCTTTCAAGTATGTCATTTTGAGATTTTAAATGGTGACGTGTGTGTGTGCGTGTTTAAATGTTAATCATTTGACAATTTTAGAATTACTTTGAAATACCTAGTTCATATCATTCTTGTCTTTTATGAATGCTTGCCAGAAATGTTACTTGATAGTCACATGAGAAATCCTTGAATTTAAGGAACTCTTGCCATTATATCTTATTATTTTAGTCTTAAATATTTTGAAGTAGTAACTGAAAATAAAACCTTAAAATATATTTCATAATGCAGAGGTTCTTAGTCAAAGTTCATGAACCTATTCAAGTATCTCCTCAAAGCTTTCTGTTATCACCTCAGAAAAAATATACATACACACATAGTTTTTCATATAATTTCAAGGCATTAATAAGACTCCCAGAACCTACTCAAATATCCTTGGATTCTATGGATTCTGGTTTAATAATCTACTCTTTAATATATAGGCAGAAAACTTACTGCTGAAATTCAACTCAAATTCATTTTTGTGTGTAGTGCTCACCTTTTACAAACATTTTTTTTATTGAGCGATAAAATTATAAAATTTATTATGTACATGCATAATTAAAAAATACTAATTCTTAATTGGGTTCTTGGGGGAAAATATGCTATAGCCAGTTTAATAAGTACGTAGGAATGATTTTACCAAAGAATTTGGGATAAGCGTATGGTACTTTATATAATGGCCACTATTTTTCCTAAATTAACCGGAAGTAGGATATATAATGTAAGAACGAATAAATGCATAACTACCATTTTTTTCAGAGGTAAAGAAAGAACTTTTTGACCATACATAGTTAAGATCTGTGGAGGAAAGGATCTGGTAAAGTATTTTGAGGTTTATATTTGTGTTAAAATAACTCCTGGCTGTGATACAGGGGTTTAGAAACGTATATTGGGCTGACAGAGGATGGTTCTCATTGGAGCCCTGAGAACATAAAAGTTTATCTTCTTTTTAGTTTCAGGGATGCTCCTAAAGAGGTTTCTTAGAAATATGTGGTTTAAAAAACTTATGGATTGTACCTGAAATGTAATCAAAATAATGATTATTAGCATACGCAGAATCTTCAGGAGAGGGGAAGGAGGCGCATTACCTGTTAACAAGACATTTGACTGCAGAGAGATGTAGAGGCTGTTCAAAGATTAGTATTAGGTGTATTGCTTTAAAGTGATAACCTTTGTGACCTATTAGAGTTAATAATTCTCTATGTATCGAATGTACTATTAGGAAACAGTTATTTTAGTACATAGTAATAGATACATAGACTGAGAGCTAGAAGATTTAATCATCAGTGATTTGGCCTCTTCAATGAATTTGATGAATGATCAGAGCAGTTAATTGACTTGCCCAAGGTCAGGTGGTTAGTAGAAGTCCCAGCAGTGTAGTTATTCATTACCCTACCTGATTTTTTTTATGTCTGTTTTGCTTATTTATTTTGGCTGTCTTTTCCTTGCATATCTCAGTTTATAGAAAAGGAAGTATCTTAATGCTAAGGTTTTTAATGTTGTGACTTGGATTCTCAATTGATAAATTGACTAAGAATTCCCTGAATTTTGTACTGTAATGTTTTCACTTTGCTATACATGTTTTCACTCCATCTTCACAATAACCCGTGGCTACAGTCTTCTTGGGGAGCTTAAATCAGTTTCACAGCTGGAAACAGATACTAAGAATCCAGAGTCATCAAACACTTTCCCATGTTTTTTATACCTTTCTGGCCTGATCCCTGCCTGATAATATTTAGTTGTAAGCTGTATCTATGAGCCCGACAAAGTTTAAAAGATAAGCCAGGAAACAATTAGTCATTTAAAGACATTCCTGGAAGCTTCCCACCAAAAAGAGAGACTAGAATGATAAGGACCCTTAGAACAGTGACTCTCAAGCAGTTTTAATCCTGTTTTATTTTCCCCTGCCTCTTTAATTCCTCCCCTCCACTTCCACCCCGACGTATAGTTGTTGCCATTTACCCTTAAGAATTGCATCTCTAAAGGTGAGGTGTCTCTTCCCATATGCTTGCTTGAGGTGTCTCCCAGGGCCTGGTGCACCTGGGGCCTGGCACCGCGCCGACATGCTTGAGGGTGGTGGGGTGGGGGTTGGAGTGGGGGCCTGGCACACCGGGAGTATAGTCCGTGGCTCCACCTGGGGTGCAAACTCAGGACCTTCTGCATGTAAAACAGACATGCTAACCACTACACTACGTAGTCAGCCTCTGTTTTAATCCTGTTTTAATGACCCAGCTAAAGGGGTCATTTCTGTAGTTCAATAATTCCCACTTTCTAGTGGAATAATAACAAGTAATTGTCAAAGTACAAGCATTTTGGGGGAGAGGGATTTTCTTCAACAGTTAGGGATATGAATGGTTCCTAATTGAATCACACACACAAAAATAATACAGTCTAGACTAGTTAGAAAACTGTAGACCTCAAAATCCTAGTGATGCAACTTTGTAATGCATCCTGCAGGTTTAATTAGACAACTAAAAAACTAAAATGATAATGATGCTCAAATAATGTAGTTTTTGATTTTTAATTAAAAAGTAAGAATAATAATAATTGAAAACCATGACCAGCTAAAGAGAACACAATTTCACTGACAGTGTTCCTCTTGAAAATTACAGAATTCAAGCTTTTGAGTCTGCATATGTGATAGGAGCTTTGCAGTGTTGTGGGTTGCAGCAGCCAGAGTTATTAATTGTATATAAATCGAAGTCTTTGGTACATTCTAATAACATGCTAATTTTTGCAACTTTTAATAGGTGACTTAATAGTTTATCCTTAAGTAGCCTTATGGGTCAAAGAAAGCTCCTGCTTTCTAAATAATTCATAGTCCATTGGTGGTCTGGCCTATTTTTGAACAATCATTGCCTTAGAAGGTAATCCAGTGTATATTGGAATACTCTGTTTCACTTTTCTGAGTCTGAAAGTTGTAGGATAAAAATTTTATGTTTTAGCATGAAACATTTTTATTAGGGTAAGGAGAGGCTATAGTGTAATAGTTTGTCAAAAGAGTCACGTGTGACTTGTGGAAATTACTTTTTAAAAATTGTTTTTTCTAAAATGTCAGTGAATACATGTTTTTGCAAGCAATGGAATAGTTTATTAGCAACCTATGTGTTATCAAGAGCATGGCCCTTCTTCTGTAGCCTTTAAAGTAGAGAAGTTACCCCACTACTACAGGCCTTGAGGACAAAAACAGAAACAAAGGAAAATAGATATTGTTGAAAATTTTATTTTCTTGTCAGATAATTTTAATATCGTAGAATTGACATTTCCTCTCTCAAAGAACCTGACTTCTTAAGTTGTCTTTGTGTTTGATTTTTATATCACTCAAAGGAATTCTGAGTGTCTAATATTTTCCAGAATCGTGAGGCCTTAGAGACACTTTTAACTCTTGCCAAAGTACCCTGCTTACAGAGCAACATCAGTGAACAAAATACTTGTGTAGTGCCATAAGAACTAATGAACCTATTGAGATTCCTTACTATCAAGAAGTACCTTAGACATTGGGGAAAAGAGAATACAGAGAGTTGAATATTGGTATATCAGGGTCTGTGTAGGCAAACAGAGTGGCCATTATATCTGCTTCAATGGTTGCTTACAGCAGGATTGTACACTAGCATCTTTTATTGAAAAAAAAATGTTAACCAAGATGCTACAGTTATTCTTTTGTTTGTGGAAAAATGCATTATAAGCCTTAATTTTTGAAAAAGGAACCTTATCAGCTTGACTGCAGTAAATAGTTTGTACATTTTGAGTTTTCACTTTGCCCCTTTGTGCCTTACAGCTTACTTTCAAAGAAGGTTTTCTTTTATGTTGAATTTTAATCAAAACACTAAAGATTCCAGAGTTATTGAAATATAGTAGAAAAGATACTAGACCAGTGATTTCCAGTATGCTTCCAGATGGGAGTCTTATCAAATATCGTAAATGAAAGTATATATACCTATGAGGTGAGGCCTCTTCCTAGTCTAATTAAAATGAGTTGGCTTGCTTTTGTCCAGAAGTCTGTCAACTCCAAGTGATAACTTACTGGTTAGAAGTTCATGATTAAGTGAACATGGGAAAATGAAAATATATATTCAGTGACATTATTTGGTAGGCAAATATCCAAGTATGAGACTCATTGAGCCATATTTTTTTAAAGGAGTTTTGGGTGGCTAAAAATGTAAGGAACAACTTGTTGTTTCCTAGCCTCAGGAGGTCGGTCTAACGTGGACTGAAAGGTTGGCAGTCTCAGCAGTAATAAGCAGTTAATTCACCATGCCCTTTGTGCCAGATTGTGTTTTCTAAAGATGGTTGTAACAGTTATCTCCCATCTCATAGGTTCTTTCACTGTAACCTTGACTCTTCTCTCATCTCGAGGTAGGGTTTATGTCCCCTCTCCTTGAATTTGGGCAGTCTTGTGAATTATTTATAACCAGTAGAATGTGGTAGAAATTATTCTGTGTGACTTTCAAAGTAGAGTCAGAAAAGGTGAGAGAGCTGCTTTCTACTGAGCTCACTAGAATATTGGTCTTGCAGCCTTTAGCACCTTTGTAAACAGTCTTGCTTGAGATTACCATGCTACAGAGAAGTCTAAAAACTACGTCATGTGGAAGAACTATCCAGAGGATCTGAGATCAGGAGCTAGAAGTTGTTCGGCTAGAACTTCTTCGTTGAGCTCTTCTAAATTCCTAACTCACAAATATTGTGAGGGAGAATAAAATGATGATGATGATGATGATGATGATGATTATAATGATGATTATTGTTTTAAGACACTGAGTTTCAGAGTGATTTTTTTGTTTAGCAATAGATATGTTATGTTCATGGACTTCTGCATTACAGTTATTAATTCCCATTTGTTAGAGATACCTAATCTCCATTTCACTTTTAGTGGAAAAACAAACAAAAGGTCAGGGGGTAAGAAGGAGGAAGCAGAGGTATATATGTAGGATCCCTTATTGGTCATTGTAGCTCAGTGCAGCTTTCTGGAGCATTTTCATATTTGTGTGATGTTACCATGTGCTTAGTCTCTATTCCCACCTCCTCCCTCATATATAGCCTTTATAAATATAAATTTACAATTTATACAATTGTAAATAACTCATTTTTATGTAGAGAATAATAATCAGGTTCTTTTAGACCTATACACAGTGTATAAACAGACATTTATATCTTGCTACAGTATTGGATTAGCTCTTGACCTCTTTAAATTTTGTTATTTTTCAAGATTTTTATAAAAATTTTTTTGAACAGAAGGGTGGTTTAGGGTTTCTGAATCTGTGACAGGATTACATTCAGTGTTTTTATTCATTTGTAGCCTTTTCTCAAAAATAATATTGTTCAAGCCTTACCCCCTGAACATCCCAAGGGGCTTTCCTTTGAAAACACAGATTTTTTTACACACCTTGAAAAACATTATAGGTTGTGTCTTCATTTTGCATGCAGTCTGTGGCATATCTATGTTTCTGAATCCTGGCATTCATTTGTTGGTTTGTTTTTGAAGCTATTGTCAGACAGGTAGTTAGTGTTCATTTTATAGTGATATGCACAATAACTCTAGTAGTAGTGAAATTATGGGCAAAGAATTTTTAGACGGTACTAGTTTCCCATCGATACTTTTCTCATTTTTAGTAATTTTCTGAATGTAGAATATTGGGAATTATTATTTAGAAATGAGGTTGGCAAATTATGACCTGCAAACTGTCTTCCTGGTCTTGTTAATAGTTTTTATTGGAACACAGCTGTGCCCATTCGATTACTTATGACAGAATTGCATAGTTGCTACTAAGATTATTTGGCCCACAAAGCTGAAAATGTTTATTACCTGACCCTTTACAGAAACTTTTGCCAACTCTTGGTTTAGATTTTGGAATTAATTTCCACCTTTCAAGGATATTTGAAGTTTTTTTGTTTTTTTTCCCCTCCCTTTTTGGTCATGGAATCTAAGCACTATTAAAAGACCATTTAGCTCAACTTTTTATCTGCTGCTTGAATTTCCTTCAGTATTCCTGCTGTGAGTGGTCCTCCAGCTTAGAGGTGTAGAATATTAGTTGTGGCTGTGCATTAGTTGTGGCTGTGTTAAGCACAGAGCAATCGCCCCTGATCTAGAGTCACTTAAACAGTGCTCTCCCCACCGTCTCCATTGGTAGGTTTTGACTTTGGGTTTGTTTATGTGCTGAAGGCACAGAGGAGCTAGTTTTTAATAGGAAGACAACTAAATGAACCTGTAGCTGTAGGTGGTCGAAATTTTGTAGCAGCTAAAATATGGCACTAACAATCCTTACAAGTTTTATCGTTTGTGTTTAATATATACTGGTACAGAAAGAAACATACAGGTATAGATAGCTAAGTCTAGATTTCACTGCAGAATTGCTTTTGGTAGTTCTATGTACTTGACTGCTTGGTGAACATGGTGAACATAGAGGATCTCTTGTGAGGGGCATCTGTTCCCAAGATTAACATTGTGACTGGGGATGAATTTCTCATATTCCATTCAGGAAATCTGGCCTGTTGGAGTCCTGTTCATCAACAGTTTCATAGTTAAGCAATCATCTGATTTTCAATCTAATAGATTTTCCATCTAATACAGAAATAGGATGAAAATTTAAGTAATAAAGATTAGCAGAAGATACCCTTTTTTCTTAACAATGGTAGCCATTTGTTTTCACTTTTAAAAAAAGATGTGGTAATTTTTTTCTAAAAACATGAAAACGAGTTTGTAAATTATTAGAAGACAAAAAGATAGTGGAGGCTGACTAATTGAGAAGAAAATTTGTTCTTTTAAATATTTTTTGGTACCTTCTCATTTTTCTATTTTACAAAAATAGTTTTTTAAAATGTAGAATACATGCATATAGTATGTAATTTAAAAATGTACAAAAGGATATATAGTGAGAAGTAAATGCTCCTCACCTCTGTTCTCCAGTTACCTAGTTCTCCCTCCCAGAGGCACTCATCATTAGCAGTTTTTTTTTCCCAGAAATAAACTTTGTATTTATAAGCAAATGCATACTCTCTCTCATTCCTTTTCCATAAAAGGTAGTATATCATACAATATTACATCTTAACTTTTAAAATTTATCATGAGTGCTATTGTATAACAATATATGTTGAACCGCCTTATTCTTTTTGAGATGAAGAGTATATACCATTATAGGACGGTGTGCCCAATTCACTATTGGTGGACATTTTAAGGTTTTTAGTCTTTTGCTAATAGTGCTGTAATGAATACATTATTTCATGCACATGAAAGATGAGCTGCAGGATAAATTTTTAGAAATAGAATTGCAAGGTCAAAGATAATGGGCATTTAAAATTTGATAGAAATTGCCAGGTCCACCCTGCCATCCCCACAGAGATTGTACTAATTTATAGCCTTATCAGCAACATAATCGTCTGTTTCCTGTGTATACTTTATCACTTTTCTGGGTCTTTGTAAGTCTCATAAGCGAAAAAATGAATCTTTTAGTTTTAATTTGCATTTTCTGAGTAATGTTGGGCATCTTTATAGATGATTATGAGCCATTTATTTTTTTACTTTCCATTATGTCTTTTGCTCATCTAATTAATTATTCATCTTTTATTTGATTGCAAGTGCTCTTTATATATTAACAGGAATTGGCCCTTTCTCTTTGATATGATATACTTCCTTTTCTGGCCAATTGTAGCATTTTGGAACATTTAATTTTATATTAGAGACTGCGGTATGTAATGTAAAGGGATGTGTGTGTGTATGTGAAAGTGGGGGAATATTCTTGATATCTTCTTTGTTCCTTTTCATTTTCTTGTTGAGAAAAATAGATTATTATAAATTATTAAGTAGTCTTGGTACTCAGGAATGCTGGGCCTCAGGGGTGAGCTAGCAGTGGGAGGGGTCTAGTAGAGTCTTACTGTAACTCAAGTATGACCTGTTGAGTCAGAATCTGTTTTAATAAGGTCTCTATGTCATTTGTATGCACATAAAAGTTAAAGAAGTGCTAGTAGAGGGATTCACCTGGCCTGAAAAGCTGTAGGCTCCCAAAGAAGGTGTGCAGATTACTGTTTGGAGGGTTGGGGGGGGGGGGGTGGCGCGGTGCTCATGAACTAGGTTCTCAGTTGGACTATAAAAATATTTGAGGTGTGGATTTTTGTCCCTGAAGGAACTGGAGCAAGGGTCTATAGGTATGGTTTTATTTATCATTAGAATGTTTCATTTCCATAGGGTTACTGAGGGTCCACAGTTTATTAGGGTTTAAACAGAATTTCTAAGTAAAGGCTTTAGGTTTAGGGACAGGTTCTGGAGAAAGTGAACTGGTGAGAGCTAGGCAGATTGTGAGTTCAGCTAGGAGGAATAGGGTTCAAGTCAGAGTTTAAGGGTCAATGAGAACCAAGAATGTAACACAGTACCTGGGACAGAAAGAAACTCAGGATCTTGGTCTAGGCCAGAGGTCACAAACTTTTTCTGTGAAGCAACAGATAGTAAATATTTTAGACTTTGTGGGCCATAATGTCTCTTTTGTGACTACTCAACCCTGCTGTTACGGATAAAAGTGAAAACAGCTCCCAGACCTAATTCCGGTGTGTGTGTGGTGGCTCCCCACACCACCAAGGAATACTCAGATGCCAGCGGGGTGTCCAAGTAGTCAACTCAATTCTGGCACTACTCGGAGGTAGCTTCAGATTCCACAGATAAAGGGCTCAGTCCCATACTTCAGACACTCGCTTGTTGCAAGCCCAGGCTGTACCTGTGCTTCTGACCGTACCAACTACAGATTTGATGTTCCAAAGACGCCCTCCAACTCAGGATGCAAACTGTAAGTCCTGGTTGTTTTCTGTACTTTGGACTCGACTGGCTCTAAATCAGAGATTCCCACAACCTTCTTGAGTTCAATTAATTTGCTAGAAAGCTCACAGAACTCAAGAATACCTATTTACTCACTAGATTACTGACTTATTACAAAAGATATTTAAAAATACAAATCGGTAGCCAGATGGAGAGAAACGGAGGGCTAGGCCCCAAACAAATAAGCTTCTGTCCTTGTAGGGCTTTGGGCCAGCGTGGTGGCACATGGAAGAAGTCTGGTTCCCCAGCGGGGAAGTACTCTAAAAAAGGGTGGATCAGCTGTCCTTTGGTTTTATTATGGAGGCTTCATTATGTGGTCATGATTGACTAAGCTATTGGCCTTTGGTGATTAATTTAACCTCTAGCCCCTCTCCTTTCCTGGGATGTCAGGGTGGGAGAAAAGGTTCCAGCCCTCTAACCACATAATTTGCTTCTGTGAGCAACTAGTTTTCATCTTTGGGAGGGGTTGAAAAATTCACCTCATCACTTAAGAAATTACAAGGGCTTTAGGAGCTGTGAGCCAGGAATGGGGGAATACCAAATAATATTTCTTACTGTAAATTATAGTACCACAAAAAGCAAGTATGGATAATCACAAGGCTGTGTTTGCTGTATTCTAATAAAAATTTGTTTATTAAAACGGAATAGAGATTTGGCTCTGGGGTGATAGTTTGCCACCCTCTAGTTTAGACTTCTACTATGAGAACAGGAAATAAACTGCAGCTTTCAGAGCAGGTAGATGCTCAGAAGCTTGTCTGCTGTATAACAGATCCAGATTCGAGGCAATAGATTGTTCTGTACTCCCCATATTGCTGGTGAAATCGGACCTTGTAAAGCTCTGCCAGGTCTTTTCTCCTTAGGCAGTTCTTTATTACCTGAGCTGGACAGTTTCTAGGTTCTAAAGGTTATCTAAAGACTGTTTTTGATCCTGTTGTGTTGTTTCTTCCATTTTACCTTGAAAATGGGTTAGGCGGTTTTTCTCAAAGTTTGGTTTTCAGCAGCTTGCCTTAAATCAACTGATTTTTAAGTTTGGAGGTGGAAACTATTGTAGAACTATTTAAAACTTATGGTGAGGTTGCATCTGGATTCTTTGGCTAAAATTTGAGAATTCTTTCAGTTTCATTGCTGTATAGAATTTTTTAATAGAATATGCTGCTGTTTATCCATTTTACTGTTGGTGAATATGTGAATTTTTTCCACTTTTAGGGCATTGCAACTAATACTTTCATGAATCATCTTGTTCTTCACATCTTCTGGTGTCCATAGTAAATATTACCAGTTTTCCAATGAAATCGTACCCATTTCCACTGTACTAGTAGTGTTAGGAGAGCTCCAGTTGTTCTACACCACCATCTATAAGCTTGAGAACCCCCAGGGTACAGTATTGCTCTTAGCAAAGCTGCTCTGAGACTATAGATAATTTCCTACCTTAGGAAGCACTCAAAGGCTTGTTAACCATTCATTCTTCCAACCAGTTAGTAGGTATGGCTTGTCATTTGTTTTGGCAAAGCCCTCGGAGGCTTGGCTTAGTCCTACTTCTCTTTTATCCCTAGCACCCATGCTGGATGCTCTTTGCAGATATGGGTACTAAGCCTGGGAGCCAAAGCTTGTACAGGAAGTAAAATTGTTATGAGCAGCCCTGTTCTGTGAGCAATCATTTAATTACCTTGATTTTCCTATACCTTAATTCAACTTAATTTGAGTTTGTTGTTTTCCATTTAGGGGGTTGGGACAGTTCTTGCCTCCTTATAGTCTTTTCAATGCTTGTTTTGCTTGGGTTATTACTACTACTGCTATGGCTTCTTTATCAAATTAACCCCATCCGTTTCTTTTAGGAATTCCTCCCCTCCTTCTCTCCCTCTTTCCCTTCCTCTTTCCCTCCTTCTCTCCCTTCCTCTGTCCCTTCCTCTTTTCCTTTTTTCCATCCTGATTATTGATGGGTTTCTTATTTTCAGATTGTCATAAATTAATTATTTTTATAATTGTGAAAAATTTGGACATGAAACACATGTATCTTACTCCCTAGCTTAAATAAAACATAAATACAATTGAAGCTGCTTATTTTCTCTGATTGTATTGCACTCTCTCTTATGCATCTATTAATATTGGGTGTGCATTTCTAAACAATAAAGAACATTGTTTTGAGTGTTCGAGCATTGTGTAGTGACATACTGCATGAATCCTTTTACATCTTGTTTTTTTCCATTCATCATGGTTCTTTTGTTCATTCTCTCAGTATACTGCCTTTTCTGCTGTTTCAGTGGAATTTGGGTATGAAGGATAAGTCAGCCCATGTATTTCTTAGTATGGCTTTTTTGAAAGAGAGATTTAAGCACCTTTTAGATATATTGTCACTACCAACATGTAGGACAAAAAACTTGGTGTTACCTCTTGTTTCAGATGGTGATAGGTGAATGTGACACCTCACTGTGATTATACAAGCTAGGGAACTGAGTCTTGCTACTGACCTCTATTTGGTGTTATAAATCCTTTTGGAGACAGACACCATTCATTCGTGGTTAGGATTCAACTGAAGTTTAAAGGAAGGCTTGAGTTCTTGTTGTTGGAAGGACTTTTTACAGGCCATTTAGTACAAACTGTGCTAAAGAAACGCAGGCCCAGAGAAGGTGAGTGACTTGTTTGAGGTGATCCAGAGGAAAACACAGGGATTAGAAGCTGTTGTTGAATATCCTTATTCTTTCTGCTTTATTACAAGGAATCAGACATTAGTCTCTTTTTGTTAACATTCAACTTTGATTTTTGCCTGTCCTTCAAAATATTTATTTGGATGCCAAGAGATTTATTACATGTGAACATAAATCTTTGAATTGATGCTTATTTGTTGTGTTTTTCTTAGGTTCAGAATGGTTTCAATCCCAGAATACTATGAAGGCAAGAATGTTCTTCTCACAGGAGCTACCGGTTTTCTAGGGAAGGTACTTCTAGAAAAGTTGCTGAGGTCTTGTCCTAAGGTGAATTTAGTGTATGTTCTGGTGAGGCAGAAAGCTGGACAGACACCCCAAGAGCGAGTAGAAGAAGTCATTAGTGGCAAGGTAAGTGTGGAAAATAATCATTTGGGGGAGAGAAAAAAGTGTAGTGTTTGTGTGTATAATTGTAATCATCAGCAGCTTAATATATTTCTTAAATGTCCTGAAAAAAATTAATAAAAACTACCCTATAGAATGGCAGTAAACTGGCTATGACTTATGATCCTTAGGAGAAAAATAGTCTTTCCATTGTGATGGTCAAAATTGTATAACAAATTCTTAATTTCCTTTGTGGTAGATATTTATTTATTTTTAGCATATTTGAGGCAGGTTATTTAGATTTACTAGATATTTTAAGTAGTCTTTAGAATAATATGAATTAAGAGGTAGTTTCAAATGACTTCTTATTCCGTGAGACACTGTGCTTTCTTAACACTTAAAAATTTGTAAGCACTGATTGCTCCTCACAACAGTATTAAAGGGTAGGAAAGTCACATAGTCCCATTTGACAAATAAGAACATGGTGACACTTAGAGAATACAGAAATATGTCATGTTTCTAAATGTGAGAAAAATATTGCTAAGAAAAAATGGAAATGAACTGGGGTAAAATTATTTCACAGTCAAAGGATTAAAGAAGTACTAATTAGTAGTTCATAGGTGGTCTTGGGAATGGGGAGCATGGCATATGGAATGCAGATAGCATTAATATATTGGCTAGGTGGAAAACCAGAGGAGAGAAGGAACAATTAGGAACATTGTTTTATAAACTATATCAATGTCTAACCAATGTACTGTGTATTTGAAACTAATTAAAATAAATTAATTTAAAAAAATTATTTCACAGTCATAAGCTTTTGAAGTCTTTCAAAATGAATGAATTTATCTGAAATTCATTGATGGTAAGTTTAGTATAGTTAGCTATGTAATTTTTTAGTTATTAAGTTAGATACGTGGTACCTTTTAACCTTCTAGAGCAGCTACGACTTATGTTTAAAAAATAAAAACCAGAAACCTCTCAGTCTGAGCAGTCTAAGAATTGCTGAAAAGTGTCAAAAGATGATTAATTATAAATTAACAGCTCTCTAGAGTTGATAAATAATTAGACGTGACTTGTTTTCTAGTCTTTTATCTTTCAGTAGAAATCCATAAAGTACTTAATAGTGACTAACGTTTATTGCGTACTTAACCTGTACCAGGTACAGTGTGGAGAGCACCGTATATGTATGTAATTATCACAACTCTTTAAGTTAAGTGCTGGTGTTAGTCCTATTTTACAAGGTCATATAGTGAGTGAATGTACTGATGTCTGAACTCTTGACAGTCGAACCAAAAGCTCATGCTTGGGTAGGGGCAGATGTTGATAGATCCCATTTTACAAATATGAAGGATTAGTCTTAGGTTGTAATTTTATCTGAGGTTATGTAGCTGATGTTGGAGATAACACAGCTGAATTGATAACAAATCCCTATTATCTTTCTACTTTATAGCATTATTTCCCCATTACATAAATAAGTAAAGGAAAGATGGTGGAAGGCTTTATGGTACAATAGGAAAAGTAGTCTTTAGCGTTGGATAGCTAGCTAGCTCCAACAGTTGTACTTGGTACACACTGAGTGAAAGTAGCTTAATTTCCCAAAGCTAATGGCAGTTGGTGCCCAAGTTGACAAAAATTAGAAGAGAAGATGACAAGGAGTAGAAAAGAAGAGGGTGAACGGCAGAGCATAACAGAGGTAACACAGCAGGAAGAAGAGTCAGGTTATGGGTTAGGGCAATAATGGGAAGCATAAGAATAAAAGAACAAAAATAATATTTAGCTTTGTCTCCATTCTTCACTTTATTAATTTAGTTTGTTCCCATATGAAAACCTTAATCCTTACTTCAACTAGAAAAGTGAATTTTCTCTGAATTACTTAAAAAAAAAAAAATCTCCTTTGAGAGCTCCTCGGTGATAGGATAATCCACATAGCTAGTTACACTTGAGTAACATTATTCCCTTTGCCCCAAACTCTCTTGGACTTGTGTTCTTCCCTCCCACCACAGAGATATTTTGGGTCCTGCTAAATACTCACTAGGGGCTATTAAGGTTCCTAGAGATATAGCGGTGAACAAAATGAAGTCCCAGCATTGGGGGAATTTACTTTCTAGTTAGGGAGACAAGGTAACAAATATATTACATGTTGAATAGTGATTTATGCTGTGCAGAAAAGTAAAGCAGGTAAACGGGATTGAAAGTGATGAGGTGCTGCTTTATATATGATAGTCAGAAAAGTTCTCTCTGAGGTGACATTTGGGGAGAGACCAGAATGAAGTGAGGAAGAGTCCATGTGAGTTTGTGGAGGAAGAGTGCTCAAGGCAGAGGCCGCAGCAAGTGCAAAGGCTGTGAGTTAGGAACTGCCTAATAGCTGTGATTTTTGTTTTATGGGCTCTGTATAAAGCAATAAATATTAAGGTATTCCCTGCCAATACTCTTCCTCTCCCCAGGTGAACTTTCTGCCTCCTAAAATATGATAAAATTGTTAGTTTATTATTCTTTTAAATTTTTGCTTGTTTGACTTGAAGAGGGCTTCAGGCAAATGTTTATGCTTACATGTGAGAAAAGTGTAGCTGATATTAACTTTAAACCCAGAGAATTATCACATGAACTTTTTAGGTTTCTTACTTTTAAAAGTAAGTTGGGAGTTAATATTTCAGTATTTACCAACATAAAATAACTGTTTGAAGAATTTGCCATCTTAAAGTATGGTAGGTACAAAGTCCACTTTCAGTTTTTTTTCCCAAGAAGTGAGAAGATGGACTGAACTCTGTTCCATATGATTTTAAAATAAAAACTATTTGGTAGATTGGTATAAGGACTTTTAAAAAAAAAATAGTATAATTTATAGCTTTTTCTAAGTCACTTAGAAATGGTAGATTGACTGCAGTATTTGTAGACTGTTATCATTACCTCGTGGCTGTGCTTTTTCATATCTACCAAATAGGTTAAAATATTCTGTTTATTGAAAGTAGTGATTCTCAAACTTTTGGTCTCTGGATCCCTTTACATTCTTAAAAATTACTGAGGACTTCAAAAAGGTTTTGTTTTTGTAAGGTTTTGCTTCAAATTATCTTACTGATATTTATTAGAGTAAAAATTAAAACTGAGAAAAATTTAAAGCAAAGAGAATACAGGCACACATTTCATTAGCCAACAGGTGTCATCACACATGTAGCCTTTGGAAATCTTCTCTCTACACTGTGAGAGAATGAAAGTGAAAGATGCAAGTAATGAGTTAACATTAGCATGAAAATAGTTTTGACCTTGCAAATGACCTAGAATAGTCTTGAGGACTCCTAGGATCCTTAGACCACACATTGAGAATCACTGCTGATTAAGAATGTGTAGTGTTACTTAGACTGGGAGTCCCCCAACTCCTGGGCTGCGGACTGGTACTGGTCCATGGCCTGTTAGGAACTAGGCTGCACAGCAGGAGGTGAGCGGTGGACCAGCTGAGCAAAGCTTCATCTGCATTTGCAGCTGCTCCCCGGCACTAGCATCACCACCTCAGCTCTACCTCAGATCATCAGGTATTAGATTCTCATAAGAGCACCAGTCCCTGGTGCCAGAAAGGTCGGAGACCGCTGGCTAGACTATTTGGGAACAGCCTGCTGGCACATTCTTTTGGATATAACTAATAGGGGCAAATGTTCATGCTTCAAGGAAAGAGTTGACTTTTACAGACATTCAAAATTAATTTGTTCCCAAGCTTGGCAGTAAAGAAGTTGGGGTCAGAAACAAAAGTGATTTGAAAGCTATGAGCTCACATTTGGTACATCTAAGGAATCTGACTCTGTAGGCATATCCCAAAAAGAAATTTCACTTATAGCATTTATTTTGGAATAAGAGTAATGCCTGTTTGAATATATAAATTCTTTATAGGCCTGTTGAAAAAAGCCAGAATAGTAGCGAGCCTCTATACAGCGACCAACCAGACTTGACTTTGAATGAACTTCCTATACCTTATGGTAGTTCTTTGGATTGGAACTAGTAGTTATGTCACATTAGCTTTTCTTGGACATCTTGCAGCAGATACTCATTATGTTGCTTTTATTTTATTTAACTGTAGATCGTAAGATTCTCAGTAATTTAGAAATTATGCCTATACTTCTTAATTATTCAAGTTAGTCTGCATGTAGTGTCCTTTCACCCTTTATTCTTTTTTTTTTTCTTTTTTTTTTATACTTTGCTGAATCCTTTTGGAATCCTTTGCTTCCTTTAAAACCCATGAGAAAGGAGTCGGTGACAGGGCTATAAGATCACTAACTGGGCTTTTTTTAAGTAAAAATGCCTGCATGTGTTTTTTTTTTTTTTTTTTGACATCTCTGCCCCTCGTTTACTCATATTGACATTTTATCATGAACCACTTGTAATCAGAATGCTTTAATCCCCCTTCCAGCAACTTCCCTTCTCTTAGAGGTTATTCTTAGCCATTTTTTTAGAAAACATTTATTGTGCATACTCAGCACCAGGTACTTGACTTGATGCAGGGGATTGAATTTAGGGATAAATAAGGTAGACTCTCTGCCCTAATGGAGCCTACAGTATAGAGAGGTTTTAAGAGGAAGGAGGGAGGAAGAGAGTGTAGAGGTGCCAAGAGAGTTTGGATAGGAGCAGTTATTGAAGTTATTGTCTAGGTTGGAATTGAGGGCCTGAGTAAAATGTGAAAGATCCGAGCATCTCATCTGGGATCTCCAGAGCAGTACTTGTAAAACTTTTCCACCACAGTAAGTCTAATTTGTAAAGAAAATGAATATCCTCTACTTAAAGCCTTTTGTGCTTTAGCGCAAACATATGGCCCTTATTTTCAATATAAAGATGCATTGTTCCTAAATATTTGTCTAAATAATATTTGACTTTAAGTAAACTCCATAAAATTATGTCCTTTTATCTTATACCTTTAATTCCCTTCTGGTATGTCCCTCTACTTAATCTTAGGGCCACTCATCCCACATTATGTGTAGTATTGCTGGTTTAAATCATTAAAATGAATGCTTTTTGTTAAGTGAATATACACTGGAAGATAGTAAGAAAGGTAGTAAGAAACTTATGGGTAAAACTACTATGATGTTGAAACAGGAATAACGAGCATAGAGAAAGAGCATATACCACAGTGGACATTGTCTTAGCACAGTTAATATTCTCAATTTCAGCACTTTTGACATTTTGGGCCAGATAATTCTCTATCCTGGGGAGCTGTCCTGTACATTGTAGGGTGATCAACAACATTCCTGATCTCTGTCCACTAGATGCCAACTACTCCCCTCACCTTCCCAGTGTGACACCAAAAATGTCTCTAGACATCACTAAATGTTACCTATGGACAAAAACTGCCCCAAATTGAGGACCACTGATTTACAGGAATGTCTCTGGGAAAAGAAACACCATTGGATGGTGAGGATTGAATTAAAATAGTTGACTGAAATAAATTTGGAAAGGGAATAAAGTGGGCATTAGTGAACTTAATAAAGTAGGAACTAATTGGGGTACTAGTGGGGGGAAGTGGTATTGAATAAAGAGATGGTGGCTAGAGAAGGGAAGAGTATCAAGTTTGTGATGTAACTTGTGAAACAGCATGATGACATTTTGGCGGTAGTGGTGGAGATACCGCTGATATTCAGGGGGAATTAAAGGTCATTGTCAATCTGGAAGAATGAAAAAGTGTGGACAAAAAAAGTGTGTATTCAAGGTGTTAAAAGTACTTTTCTGGTCATTCTTCGAGTTCTTTTTTCTCTGCTTGCCCCTTAAATATTGATATTCTTCAGTTTTATTGTAATATTATGTTTTAATTGTTTACTTGTCTAATTTTTCCTAGTAAATTAAGGCCTGGATTTTAGAAATCTGAAAGACTATTTTAAATTTTATTCTGATGTTTGTACTGCTTAAGTCTATACTGAGGGATCATATAATCTAATCAAAAGGCAGATTCAACTCTGAACTACCAGCTCTGTGTTGTTGGCAAGTTACTTAACCTCCCTGTGCCTCAGATTCCTTATCTATAAAGTGGAGATAATAATATGGGCTCAGAGGGTATTTTCTATACAGAATAATAACAGTTAAGAATAGCAACTTTAGGATTTACATAGTTGGAAGTTTTAAGAATAGTGATCTTTGGTGGGGAAAGAACGGATGATAATGGGTCACAGAAAGTTGAAAAATATTGCCCTAAAATATTTTTTTCCTTCGATAGCTCTTTGACAGATTGAGAGATGAAAATCCAGATTTTAGGGAGAAAATTATAGCGATCAGCAGTGAACTTACCCAACCTATACTGGCTCTTAGTGAAGAAGATAAAGAGATCATCATAGATTCTACCAATATTATATTCCACTGTGCAGCTACAGTAAGGTTCAATGAAAATTTAAGGTAAGTGAAGGAATGTATATGCTATTTGAACTTCATCATGGTTGAAAGCTCTAATTTAAATTCTACTTTTTAGTCAAGTTGTTTCTAAAGTGATTTGAAACTCATTTGTAGCTTTCAGCATCCTACAGAATTTCCTTTCTTTTGTTATCAGTTTTAAAATATTGGATAGCTTAATACATATTTGTTAGAAGAAGTTGGCATGAATATAAATATGGAATAGGGAAAAGGCAAGAAATGGGAGGTACGGATTAAAAGAAAGAGACATTTACCTTGGCTTTGAATGTTAGTCTTAACAGCTACTAGTGTTTATTTCCTCTTTCCTCCATTCTTTCAAAAGCCTGTATCCTAGCAGCTTTATTTTTCTACTCCATATGCATCTAAATTTTTTTTAAAAATCACGCTTTAAGTTTGCAGAGTAAGATAAAACAGCTTATAAATTTAAGTCATACCTTGTTTTTGTTTTAAAACTTTGTTAGTAGTGTTAGGGACAGGGTACATTATACATAATTTTAATTTAAAAAATAATTAGGACTTCTTTCAAGATTGCGTGTTTCAAGAAAAAAACATTCTAAATGTTCACTGTTAAAAAAAAATTTAACAAATATGCATTTCAAATAGTAGTGTTTAATTCAGAGCATTCTTTTTGATGTATGTCCAAAAATACAGTTTTATAATGTTAATCTAATTGTATGGTCTTACGCCAGTTAAAATAGTATAGACTTCTTTAGGTTTCACAGTTACTTGAAGGACTTCTTAAAATGTTTTTTAATTAACTTCCGATTATACGGGGTTTTGAAATTATCCCTCATATTGTCATTTAATTAATATAGAAGTATAAACCTTAATCGACATTATATGATGTTACAGTTTAGTGCCAAAGCATTATAGTGTGTTTTGCCTATATTCTAGGTACAGGCACTGTAACAGCCCCTTACATTTCTGTTTTATGGTTTATATGATATTTTCTCATCCATCATTTTATTCTATGCTAACATTCCCCACTATATAATAGTATTGGCAGATTCATTTTACACCTGAAGAAGCAGAGGCAGACATGTCTTTCTATATTTGCCAGTAATCTTTGGATAGTTTAATTACAAATAGGGTTTTTAGTATAAAATAGTCAGTCTAAGAGATATTTTCCCCTATAGTTCTAGTTTTTCTTATTCTTTTCGTAACCAAAAGAAAGAGTTCACACAGCATTATAAAACCTTTCTCAAGAAAAAAAGATGTGTAGATACTAGATGATTTTGGAATATCCTCATCATAAAAAGCAACATTAATTAAAGTGAAACTCATCAAAGTAACCTTTATGAGGAGGATGGAAGTACAGTACTTTCAGAGTATCTTCTTTTTCTCTCTCTGTGCCCCTCAGCATAAGCAGGGCTCCCATTAATGAAAAGGAAATCTTTTCATCATTATTCTTTCTCCTTTCACTAAGATACTGTAAAGGATGGGGTAGACAGGTGAACAAGAACATTTGTTGTTCTTTTCCTTGTCGAGGCATGTATGTTTGCTGACCTAAGCCTAGTTACTGAAATTATTGTTTCCTATGAAGCAGTTTTAATGGATATTGATTAAGTGATGATACGGCAGCATTAGATTTGGATCAGAAATTCTAAAATATTGTAGGTTGGCGTATAATAACCAGTTATAAAAAAATTACTCTTTATAACCACTTTTTAAGTTACCCCACAAAGTGGCACAATGTCTTTACTGCCAGAGCCAAAAAAAAAAAAAAAAAAAAAAAAAATCAGATTTTACTCTCAACATTTTACTGAATATTTTGCAAGAAACCAAGATAAATTGCTTACAGATCATATTTGCAAAGTCTGTGTAATCTAATCGAGGAGATAGAATGTGCTTAAATAACTATAATATAGCACAGAAAATGAGTTACCGAAGAGTATACATTGAGGGCTGTGAGAGTTGAGAGGGAGTAGAGCTCGTTTATTTTCAGATATAGTGATTCATAAAATCTTGAGGTAGGAAAATGAATATGAGTTTTAGGAATTGTAAAGAAATACTGACAAAAAATGAGGGGAGAGTAATATTGAGGATAAAAAAAGGCAATTACTTAAATAGTTAATCACAGGATTTGGTATACCTTAGGTGATAAGGAAAGTGAAGTTAGGACAGGGCAGATGGAGTTGAGAGTAAAGAATTGTCAGAAAACTAGAGACCACAATGAGGACAGAAAATTAACAGGTTTGAGGGGAAATGGAAGGACAGATGGTACGGTCTAGGCAAAATTCATAGTATGAGATTTCAGAGATGAAGCAGTTTTAGGTGATAGGCCCAGACAGAGTATTAATATGAGAAAGGTATTGAGAAAGGAGTGGAAGTAAAGATTGCCGATTAGAAAAGATCAAGAAACTGTTGAGTCTAAGTGCATTCATTCACAAACTTTAGAATGTTTTGTAAATCCTAAGAATTCCTGGGAGATTTGTTAAAAAGGCAGAATTTTGGACTGTATTTGGCTAAATTCAGACCCTTGATTTTTGGAGTAATACTGAGGAATCCACATTTTTAGCAAAAGCCTTGGGTATAGTATAAATTATAGGTGTGTGGATCCCTGACCCTAAGATTGATTAATTGGCCTTAGACATCTGTGTCTATATCTTTGTTAACTTTGAAAAACAACCAGCAATAGTGATGAGAGCTCACCTAGGTAGTATTTTCTCAGAGGAGGGAATGACGTGGGGAACTTATGTAAAATAGTTTCACAGGCCTCACTTCAGACATTAAAAAATCTGCATTTTTAATAAGCTTCTAGGTGTCTGTGGTGCCAAGTGTGAGATCTCTGGTTTAAAGTCTTAGGAGTATTATCAACAGATTTTGAACAACTCAGAATAGAATGTCTGTAGAAGACAGGTGAACAAGAAAATTTATTGGTATTTCCAGTTGGTTTCTATCCTCTTTTCTCCCTCCTTTCCTTTTTTTTTTTTTTTAAGTTGTTTCTATTTCTACATTAATGATGGACCATAATTACAAAGATTTGTTCATTTTGCCCCATCTCCACCAAAGCCAGTGTTATTTAGAATGCATTTATGACTCCAGATAACCAAAACATAATGAGAATATTATTTTTGTTTAGTACTAAATGCTTTCTGATCTAACATGTCAGGGTCTTAGTCTGATTTCGGTGGTATCTCAGTTGGATGGGAAAACAGTGAGGTTACTAGCCTGGCAGAAATACTAAGAGTTACTTATCTTGGCCTAAAATGCCTTCAGATTTGGGCTTTTGGGTACAGTGGGTGGGGAAGTCTGGGTCGCAGGATAGAAAGGCACAAGTGTGTTTCCTCTCTCAAGTTATTCCTTATTTTCCGTGACCCAGAAACTGTCACTATCCTCAGGAACCTGTAACAGAATATCCTTTGTCTACTGCTCCCAAAACAGTACTCTCCCTACCCCAATTGTTTTGCAAATGCAAAAGAAAATAGCACATTGCCTTACAGTCTAGTGGATGGTATCCTGTCTGTGAAGTGTCTTTTTTTTGCTGGATTTCCATTTGAACAGATGTTTTGTGTAGTTGAGCTAAGGAAGGAAAAAAGATATACAGTTATGTGACCCCTGACCTAATTATTTCTTTTTTAAAATTTTTCTTCTACTATATTTTCATAGGCTCTTGGATACTATTAAAAGAAAAAATAAGGCACAGGAGCTTTTCCTCTCATGAATTCTTTCTTGTTCCTGGTGACTGACCCAGAACTTGTTGTCCCGTCCTCAAGAACCTGTAACAGAATATTCTCTGTATACCTCTTCCAAAACAGTACTCTCCCCATCCCCATTGTTTTGTAAATGTGATAGACATCAAAGCACTGCTTTACAGTCCAGTGGACCAAATTCTATCTGTGACATATCCTAGTCCCTTAAAAGAATGGCCAGATTTTTTTCTTAAGTACTGAAAGTGTAAAAATTTCGTGAAGTCCACAAAGCTATTTTTATTTTTTTAAAAAAAGTTTCCTTGTGGTCTATCTTTGAACATACACTTTTACATGAAATGTAACAATTTCCATATTTCTAATTTTTTTCAGCTACAATTTACATGATGTAATATTTCATATTGATATAGCATAATTTTATGTAATGTTTACTTAGTATAGCACATTTAGAGACTTAATTTCTTTGCTTGGAAAATTAGTGCTAGAATAAGTCTTTCCTTTGAGTTAATGTTAGTGTGTTAACTAGGTTAATAACTACATCATTTCCATAATTACTGGTGCTTTGTTCTAGTCTCTTTTGAACCAGTCGCGACAGTTATAGTGTCACCAACAGTATATTACCATGCCAGTTTTATCACAGTGTTACTGGTATTGAGTATTTCAACTTTTTTTTCCCGTCAAATATCAAGCTGTTATCAAAAGTTTAATAGAAAGCAAAAACTACCCATTATCTCATTATCTTAAGTAATATTTATTGAATGCCTGATTTGGGACTATTAGAAATAATGCTAAATACTTGAAGCTGTTTATTTCCTTTCATTTTATACAGATCCTATTAGGTAGATTCCATTATTGTTCCCATTTACAGGTGAGGAAACCAAAGCCTGAGTGCTTGAATGACTTTACAAGGTCAGCTAATCTTAGCTGATAGGTAAGCCAGGCTAGGATTTAAACCCAAGTCTTATTCCAGAGTCTTGTTCTTAATCCTGCTTCAGTTTACGTTTGTATTTGTTAAATATTTGTATAGATTTTATATTTTATAGTTGTCATAATTATTTCAATGGCTGTATTCTTTCATTGTGATAAAAAACCTACTTTATTAAATCATTTTATTCATAGTGAATATTTGGGCCCTCTAGGCTACTGCTGTTAGTAGATGATGCTTCACTGATTATTTTTCTTCATGTTTACTTTTGTATTTGTGGACTTAATTATTTTGAATACATTTTAAGAAGGGAATATATAGATCATTTTTGGGTCTTGTATGTACCTCTTATTTGTCCCAGTTTTATTATAATACCCCTATGAATTTTTTAAGTAGTCTTATAAAGATATTTGGATTAGTTGCTACAAAGAAGGAAATAAACATATTCTAACTTGGTTATATGTTAATATAATTTAATGTTTCTGAGTTTTCTTTGTTTTACCCTTATTGGTGCCTCTGCATTAGCATTTAAAAATTACTTAACTGCCCTAATATCGTCTTCTTTTGGTACATTCATATCATGATCTAGTATATTTTTAAAAATCAAGATGCAAAAGAAATATAACTCCAAAATGTATTTTGAAAAGCCAAAGACAGAAATTATTTATGTTTTTTCTGGGTAACTTAAATTTTTGAATCTGTATTTTTATTTTTAAAATGCTAATATGAAATTTATTTTATAATTAGGAAATTTATATTTTTAAACACATCTCGTGGATTGGATCATATTGAAGTAAAAGACACAAAAATCAGAGCTAAGGGATCATTTGTAAAGAAACAGTTTCTGCCTCGCTCTCTAATGGAAATAAGATTTGCAGGTTGAAACAAATGACATAGGTTCCCCATTTTTATTGTCATTTTTTTCTTTTACAGAGATGCTGTTCAGTTAAACGTGATTGCCACACGACAACTTATTCTCCTTGCACAACAAATGAAGAACCTGGAAGTGTTCACACATGTGTCAACAGCATATGCCTACTGCAATCGAAAGCATATTGATGAAGTAGTCTATCCACCCCCTGTGGATCCCAAGAAACTGATTGATTCTTTAGAGTATGTTTGTTTGAAATATATATATATATTTGCTTTGATCCCAAAACTTTGGATCCAAGTTTATCTATTTATATGTATCTCTTAGTATATTTTAATTTCTCTCCTCTTCACCTCTTTCCACCCACACATATGTATACATTTACCTCTTCTTTATTTAACAAATTATTATGTATCTTCTGTTTTTTTTATTGTATAGTTTTATATCTAAATAACAGTTGGTGAAGTCAGTGGAGCTTTCACTTTTGACCAGATGTGATGGTTGAAAGAAGGCCTCTGAACAACACATCCATGATTTTAGGGCCTGAATACCTGATATCCATAGAGAATAATGACTGCCTATTCGTTAGCAAGGTCCTAATATATTAAAAGATTATCTTTATTATTATTTTTATTTTGCCCAATGGAGTAAACATATAGAGAGGCCTTTAATTATTAGAGAATCAAAAGAGTCTGGTCCTTTAATTGATATTCCTGAGGTTATTGTTATCATCTTTCTGAGGACTGGGATCCTGTCAGCAATTATTGCATGAGAAATATTTGTGAGTATTTGATGGACAGAGAGTAAATGAAATACGCCAAGATTTCATTTGCTTTAGCCTGTGCGTTTTCTTTAAGTGAAACAACATAGGATCACAGCAAAAAACAAAGAATATTTTTTCTTTTATATTCTATAAAAGAAAAATATGTGAAGATATTGTATCTTCACATATTCGTTAATCCTCATATAATATCCCTATGGGCTTTTTACTTCTTTATTCTAACATGTTTCCCCTCAGGTCTTCTTTCTTCCCGGAGATCCTATCCACTTTCAGCTCCTTAGTTACCATCTCCTGCTTTCTTAGTCCAATTCTTTCTTCCCAGGAGTGCTACAGAGTGTTCTTAGGTCCTTCTCCAAGTTTTCTTCAAAAATAAGCACATAAGTTCTTTACTTTAAGGCCTTCCTGCTAGTCACTATGAGGAAGCAGACAGGTTATAATAAAATTAATAAGTTTGAGAGCTTACTGAGACATTGTTGGAATAATTACCCAGTTTCTCTTTCCTTACTCCATTTCTTAGATGGTCCCAAATATCTACCTCATTTTCCTCACAAGTCAGTAAGCAGAAGTTTTTAATACCTCTAGGAAAAGTTAAATGCAGAAGTTAAAGAAGCTTTTTACTTTTTCTTTTAATAGTAGTTGGTATTTCCAAACATTTAGGTGGCCAAGAGCGAGCATGTAACCTAATTTCATATCTCCTTTCCTTGGCTTGCAAAGAAATCTAGTTAATTTTAGGATAACTCAGATTGGATCTATAAACTCACTCTAGTGATAAGGCTTACTGGCTGAAGTCTCTCCTTGGTTTAGCCAGTTTGTTGCTTTTCTTTTCATGGAGCAACGCTTTCTTCCATTTTTCAAAACTTGTCTCTGCTATGGAGTTTTTCCTGAGTAGCAACTGCCCTTCAATTTCATTAGTATTCTTTTCCTTTTACACATAAAAAGTACTTCCACATACAGAAGAAAATTTATCTTGATAATCTTCATTTTATGCTTCTTTATTAGTTAGTATGGCTATTATTAGAATGTGATAGTATACTTGGTGTATAAGTACTACACTATATGTAGGATCATAGAGAATAAGGGAAAAGTATCTGAAAACAAGTGCATAACATTGGAATCAGATATGTAGACTAGGAAAAAGACCATATCACCCTTCTTTTACAGATTATCAGAGTAGACCTTCAGAGGCACAGAAAATTGGAGGAAATTTATGTCTTAGGTTGCTAATTGACTTTATAGTGTGGCTCAATTTATTTTTAGTTTACCCTAGTTTTTGTTAGCATTGCTAGCGAGAGCATACAGTTTCAGTGCTTCACCTTAAATATTGAAATTACTAGGCCTTTTATAGTAATTACAAATGTACATTCATTGTAAATGTATGTAATTAACATGTGTAACATGTTAGGTGGTTATGTACAGATCTGTAATCTGAGAACCTTGGGGCCAGATGTATCTTGGTTTTTATTTGGACTTTAGAAAGGAATATAATCTATATACTGTATAATATGGAATAACTTCAACTAGAGATGAGGTCCCACTCCTGATCAAATACATATGAAGTATATGAATATTCACGCTAAGTGGTATTAAAAAAGGATCATAAATCAGTTCAGATCAGCTTTTGCTACCTACCATATTATTTATGGAAGAACTCTAAGTTTTCAGACCTTTTTGGTTATAGAAATGGTGTATATGAGATGTGAACTTGTAGTTAATGTATAATGAAAGTAAGACTAACTTCCATATTTTTAGTAAAAGCTGTCAGATTAGTCAGAGGAACAGATAGGTTTGAATATACAAAGTAAGCGGTTTTCATTGTATAGTAAAACATCTGAATTATTTTTGCATATAATTTCTTTGTTTGCCAGGTGGATGGATGATGGCCTAGTAAATGATATCACCCCCAAATTGATAGGAGACAGACCTAATACGTACATATACACAAAAGCATTGGCGGAGTATGTTGTACAACAAGAAGGAGCAAAGCTAAATGTGGCAATTGTAAGGCCATCGATCGTTGGTGCCAGTTGGAAAGAACCTTTTCCAGTAAGTTGTTAGAAATGTCTGTAAATAATTGAATTGAAAATTTTAAGTTACAACTTTGTATAGAAAGAGTTGGCAGTTGTTTAAAGCAGATTTTATTCACTGAACATGGCTTACTGTAGCAAAGCTATTTGCATTCATAGAAAGAAACACTTATTGGTACTTTTATTTCTAATGTGATGCCATGTATATAGAAATACAGATCACATTTAAAAATCTTTATTGAAAATTAAGTCAAAGACTATGATGTTGTCTTGAGTCAAAGGAGACCATACCACCTGTGTTTTCTTTGTGATTGACGACTTCGGATTTTGGACACATTAATGTTGTTGGCTTTTAAAATTATTGTTGATTAGCTTCCCTTGCAGACATGAAGGGATTAGAGATGAGAATATTGAGGATCTTACTTTATTTCATTTGTTTTTTAGTACCAAAAAGAGGCCTTCTAAGAGACAGACTTCTCCCTTTATATATAACAAGCTGAGAGAAAGATTTCTATGATAATTCACTGTAGAAAAGCAGGCCATTATGGTATTTGTGAATCCCTGGAATAAGAGAAAACAAAGATACAAATTAACAGGTGAATTGATTTAAGAAAAACCTAGGTCTCTATGATGGTAGTATCTCTTGTTGCTTTGACAATTATTCTGTTTCCCTGTTTTATTCAGTAATTTTGAGGATAATTTACTACTTCCCCCTCACCTAAGGATACTGCATCAGTAAACAGCATAAAATCAAAGTTGATAGGCTTAATTTAGCAAAAATATTTGACAAGTATAAAATACTTTTTATAAAATTCTCCTTGCGGAGAGTTAATAGAAGAATAGGTAACCCCCTGAAAATGATTTTACTTAGCCATTTGCAATCCCAGAGAAAGACTGCTTCTGTGTAGGCTGGGGAGAAATATTCTGGCCTGACTCTAGTCTAATTTTTAGTTTTTAGAAGAAAACTACCAAGTATGTATGTGGAGTTGTAGATTTCAGATAATAAATCTCTAGTTTCATGATTTTATAACTCTACCTTTTTTTTTTCTTTTTGATATTAGGGATGGATTGATAACTTTAATGGACCAAGTGGTCTCTTTATTGCGGTAAGTAAATATTTTGATTTATTTAATATTTTATATATTTTTTCTATTTTATATATTTATATATGTATGTATGTATGCACTCTGGCTTATATGTCTTAAGATGTTGTTTTTAATTTTAACAAAGGCAGGGAAAGGAATTCTTCGAACAATGCGTGCCTCCAACAATGCTCTTGCAGATCTCGTTCCTGTAGATGTAGTTGTCAACATGAGTCTTGCGGCAGCCTGGTATTCCGGAATTAATAGGTATATAATGTGACGTTATTGCTTGTTACATATATAGTAACTGAGAAGGGAAAACAGAACAACTGACTAATGTTAATCCCTCAGTCTTGATATTCCCATACTTATGTATATAGGTATTATCACTTCCAACTGCAGAGAGTTGACCTATCACAGCAAGTGGTTCCATCAGTAGTAATTAAGAGTTAACATCAATTCTCATGTACTACCTACAGGATGGACGAGTTCAGTAGGGATTGAAAATGAACTCCACTGCCCCTGATGTTTTTTTAATCCAAACTAAAACTTGGTATAAACTCGGCATAAAGCGCTGAAAATTCACAGAGAATGGCTTACGTATATCAAACATGTCACACTAGAGCAGCTTTAATCAACTCATGGGCCTCCTTTTAAAAGGCAATAATAAAATTTATAGGTTGCACCTAAACTGTAACTCCTCAGTAACTTTGTTTTCTAATTAATAAACTGTCCTTATTTTTGAAGTCAGTATTTTTAATATTCTAAAAAAGTGAGAGGGATATGATTATATAAATATGTGGTTTCTGGTAAAAGGGAATTCAGTCCAAAATATTTTTACTAAAGTCTCCAAAATGGGAAGGAGATAGGAAGAACTGAGATTATTTATTTTCTCACATTTAAAGATGTTCCTGTTAATTAATGTAAGGAAGAAAAATATAAAAAGAAAAACATCTGTATTTTTTTAATCAATAATATTTTTGGTAGGGGAGG